>NC_081334.1:5748367-6063634 GCF_022539665.2 Daphnia carinata
TTTTTTTCCGCCATTTTTTTTTTTTTTTTTCCATGTAAAACGGATTGCCATATAGTAAAACGGATTGCCATAGTAATTCCCCCCCCCCCCCCAAAAAAAAATAGGCAATTTTTTCTTTTTTACAGCTATCGCCATCTATCGGCCAGGTTCTAATTAAGTCTGTAAAATACAACTTTACATATTCTAGCCATATAAATAAATAATTTTTTTAATTAATAACTTTACTTAATTTACATATAACTAATCCTTATTTTATTTTGTTATATTCTATTTCTTTAACTTAATACATTCTTAACAGTCGACTTATGGAACTCTTCCACAACCTATTTGACGTAGACAACTCGGTATCACACAGACTTTAGTGACGTATGTTTGCATAGGTTTTGGTTCCTTTTGTTGCCTTCGTAGTATTCCAAGGACTCACATTCACAGTGTGCATTTTCATTTCAGGAACATTAAAGTAATCCAGCAATCAAGGGTAGGATAAATATTTCACGTTTTTTTTCTACCATGTTCCAGCATAACCAGTTTTGGCACAGCCTCAGAGACTGTCCTGCCCTTGCATCGTACATATCATTTCACATTTGTTTGTGTTAATATCTGATTATATAATTGTTTACTTGTTTCAAGCGACCTGGCTGTGTTTCTGCTTTCAATTCAAGAATCATGAGGCCATTCTCTAACCACAACCTGTCAGCCTGTTCGAGAATTGGTATAGTAGAATTCAAAATCAGAATACAAAAACATTGGAAACATGGCTCAGAAGCTGGAAATGTAATGTTTACTTCTTTAAATTGATGTAAAAAACTAAATTTATGTAAACAATAGCCTAATTTCCATCTGTGCACCTTCTGTTGTCTAATGCCCAAGCAAACAAGTCTTAGTCACCGCCTCCACTTTTAAATATAAATGTATTTTTCTTTATTCTTTCCTGTTTTCGAAGAGAAAATAAAAGAAAAAGAAATTTCCTGAGTAGAAAGACCTGTTTTTAGTCAAATTATAGGTATATTTAATTATATGTAAATATGTATGTACACACAAAATTGCTTAGTTTAGCAACCTTACCATCGCTAAATCCTCCCCCTTTCAATTGACTTGGTTATTTTGCGCTCTAGTGTCTCTCGTCTGCTCCTCGTCTCGTCTTCCGTGCTGCCCTTTAGTGTTTGACAAATACACAATGGTCCGAACAGTATTTGGAATTGTGGTAATGGTTGTTTTTTGTTTCGACGCTAAATGCGTCATTGCCACCGGCAGGTAGAAAAAAACGAAAAAGCAAAAAAAAAAAAAAAAAAAAAACGGTTCTGTTAAAAAAACACCCTGGAGAAAACTCGTGGTTTTGACGTACAAATGGCGTCGCAAGGAATTGGCAGGTAGGAAAAAAGGGAAAAGCAAAAAAAAACAAAACAAAGTCGGTTCTGTTAAAAAAACATGCTAACAGGTTTTCGGGTATATTCGGTAAAGGCAAGTTGCCCGGGTCTTGGTTTCGATGTTTTGAGCCAGTGAATGATCAGGAAACAAAAAGGAGGCTCGTTTTTTTTTTACAAGTCCAAACCCTATTCCTATATTTACTATTAGTAATAGTAGAATTACAGCATGTAAAATAGCTCAAAGGTAGAGAATCGGCTTCAGAAGCCGAAGGTCTAGGGTTCAATACTCTGATTCGCCAGGGACGTTTTTTTCTTCGTAGCACACGTTTATTTGTCGAAATAACGAAATATGGCAAAAAACGGAAAAATTCTTTCTTCTCGACGATCGGTAGGATCCCAGATTTTTTTCTGGGACGACCACGTCAGCGTTCCAGAATTTCTTTATGACGACCGTGCCAAGCAATATTAACCATTCTGGGATTCGAACCACAGACTTTTCGCACTGTAGGACAGCATGCTACCATTATGCCATAACTATAATTACATACATTGTTTGAGATTTTGATAGCTATGTAGTTCTCTGATAAATGAAAAAAACTTTGCTGAAAGTGGAAAGGTACAATACAAAATTTTTCCCATTAACTGTTTCCTTAAACAAAATGAATTTGTTCTACATTCAAGTATA
The DNA here is from genome assembly GCF_022539665.2 of Daphnia carinata. Classification (NCBI taxonomy): domain Eukaryota; kingdom Metazoa; phylum Arthropoda; class Branchiopoda; order Diplostraca; family Daphniidae; genus Daphnia; species Daphnia carinata. The sequence continues at coordinate 5,750,420 of NC_081334.1, forward strand.
TGGTCAGCAAAATAAACACGTAATAAAATTTTCAAACAGACATTGCATGTAAGTTCCAAGATGTTCTTCGATAAGAATTTTGGTTTTGGATTACTCGAAATAAACCAACCAAGTGAACGACATTGAGTTAATCCCAACTCTCTTCAACTTCAGTAGGCAAGGCAGCAAATCCAGGTTTATCGCCGAACTGCGAATAGATTAAATTAGATCTACAAATAATAAGAACTACCTAGGTCTAAACTTGCTCGGCGCATATCTCGACTAGCAAAGCCCCCTTGAGTCGAAGGGGCGCTAAAGTCGTAACCCATTCCACTCACACCTGAGACCATCGCTTGCATGAATGGCGGGACATCGGCGTTGGACTAAAAAAAAAAATAAAAATACGTAGGATTATTAATAACGAACACAAGGCCAGAGAAATATAATTAGATGTCAAACTGGAATAGGTTCTTACCTTAGTTAAAAAAGACACAAACTTTCCAGCGTTAGGGCCATCTCTTTCTTGGTCGAAGAAGCTTATTGATTTTCCAACATTTCCCACGCAGCCCGTTCGACCAACACGATGAACATACTCTTCAATATCAGTTGGCAAGTCATAATTTACGACATAGTTGACGCTGGCAATATCTAGGAAAAACAATACAAAATCAAATACGTAAAAAACGAACGAAGAACCCAGACACTATTACCTATACCACGGACAGCAACATTAGTCACCACGAGAATATTCCTAATACCATTTCTGAAGTCACGAAGCTTGCTTACGCTGACTCTGAAGACGATCACCATGGATGCTGGTAGACTAGATATTTAAAGTTAAGACACCCATAGGATTCCTACCCATAGGACATCATATACAATATACCCATAGGATTCCTACCCATAGGATTTGCATCTTTGGTGACATTCCTCAACAGGAAGTATTCTTTACAAATGAAGTTTCATGAGCTAAACCTTAAAAGCAACATTCGGCAATGAGATTCTGATAACAAAACATTAGTCTTATACCTCTCAATGAGCACTCGTACAGTTTGATGATGCAACATAGTAGGTTGCTAATAGTTTTGTGGTTTGTCAGCTGACATAGGTGATTAAAAGACATGTACCATAAACACCAAGCATTCTGTGGGCTTCACTTCTAACTTCAGGGATGAAAACGTACAAGAAGCACCATTAGATTTTCTTAAGTTTTCCATGGGAATATGACATATTTAACAGAAACTTTCGAACACAGCTTTCACCGCTCCCACATAGTCAGCAAGTAAATAGTGGCACAGCAGCGTCATCTTGTTTTCCAATTAACAACCAAAAAATTCATCAAAATTGAAAATCTTGCTTTTTTGAGACAGGAACTGCACTGATGTGAACCCTTTAAACATATTTTTAGAGCATGAATCCCCCCCCCCCATATTGGCTACTACCATTTCAATTTTATTTTAACAAATACAGCGACAAAAACCACGAACGGCATTTTTAAGATATACCGATTTAACATGTTTTTGAGCCCGATTTTTTCACTGTCTTTTATTTATTTATCCAAAAACCTAGATATTTCTAGGAAAATACATGATTTGTGTTCACAGTTCAACAAGGATGCTGATTGCGCTTCACACACATCTAGAAATTTCGCAGGTTGACGTATCTCTGGATTGTTAGCTAGTCAACATCTGTATGATAATACACTTTTCTTTTTTTTTAACAGCTGCAATGGTATTTCGGTTACAAGTTCCACGGCAAAATTTCTCCATTGAGACAAGGACGCTAATTGTGCGTTACCTTGTGCCTATTTTCAATTCAATGGATACGCCGTCACTTTTCTGCTCGGAAGAGCTCACTTCGGCCTGGAATATTGTTTTGAATGGTGTAATTAGTATACATTGCATACATTAGATTGAATCAACTACTTTTTGGCATACGTTCTTTAATTGTGTGAGGCTGTCAAATCGTCGACAGGCGGTATCTAAAGGAGGAAATCAGCTAAGAGCTTGCGGACTCATCAATAAACGCAAAACTATTAAAAAATTATAAGATAGCCTGAAACCAAATTGTAAAGAAAATTAATTTTAGTTTCCAGCACTTCGGTACAGGTATCATCGTCAACGTGGGCGCAGGTGATTTTTCCATGTTCATTGTATCAGGTCACCAACCTCTACTAGATGAGTCAAGAGGAAATGAGGTTACACGAACAGAAAATTAACCATACAAGTCAACTGATAGATAAAAATACCATGATGCGTGGAAGTGAAATACACCACATCACAACTGTTAAAACTGTCAGAACATTTTCTGATTCATTGATCTTCATCACCTAGCCTATACCAAGAAAACCAAACACAATTAGTGCAGAACATTTTGCTGATGAAAGTTAACATATACCTGACAAATTTACTGCAGACCAGCAATTCCAGATGGACTCCCACACAACATTCCAGATAAACAAAACAGTAGTAATTCTTAAACAAACATCTTACAATAGTGGTAAATATAATGCAGTAACTGGTAAATATAACATCTCACATGAACAACAAATGTGAACGGAACCATTCGAAAATGAAGTAAACAATTTCAAAAATGAATTTGCACAAAAAGGATTTTAACTAAAAAACTACCTGAGAACGAAGTTTTTCCTTCCACCTTTTCGTAATTTTAAAATCAATTAAAGAAACATAATTTTTAAACAAATCTCACTGTGTACCTTTTTGTTGGTTGAATTTGGAAATGGCTTACTAGTTGGAAAAAGTTTTTTTCTTTTACCCCAAATTTGCTTTCCGGGCAGCGCACTTCTAACCTTCTCTGCTGATCCCAGTATCTGCATGACCCGCTGCAGAATTATCACAAGTGAAGAGGAAATGGGGGACAATGCTAGCGTGCTAGTATGGTACACCGCTAGCGCGATGCAGCCGAAAAAAATTTTAAGTCCGACTAGGTCGCCGATATCTATCGCCTAGTTGGGCGATAGATATCACCAGCAAAGAGAAAAACCAAATGTTAATACTCAGCCGTGATGGTGTCGGATCGGTATATCCAAAAATTACGAAAGGTGCCTAGCATGCGAATTTTTTTTTTCAAATCCAGCAGTACTTCGTCCTAAGGCCACAGCAGGAAGTCCCGTACTTTAAGGTATGTAGAGTCTGACTCAGATTTTTTCACTTCATTTGCCAGTTTAACTAGAAAATAAGTAAAGACATTGTTGAGTAGAAGCTAAAAGCATCTGTGTACGCTAATGCACACTTATAATTTTGCCATTTTATACCACTGATATAGTTTCTGTTATGTGATATGTCACCATAATTGTTATTGTGCTCGGTCCAGCAGTGCAAATTATTCTCAACATCAGTGTACTTTCAGATTGGAATCTAAATAATAAACATGATGAAAGTTATTGCTTTGCAATTTGATGTATCAAAAGGCTTTAGTTACTTTTTATATGCTTCTGATGTAAGAGTTGCCAACAATGTTATTATGGGTCTGGTATGTTATAAGCTGTTGGTTGAAAAGGAAGAACATTTCATTGACGACCAGGAATGTTGAAACTCACTGAGAATGGCGCCTTCGTGGTTTTTTCTCGCTTCTTCTTCTGTCCATGTATGAAACATTTTTTGTTACATAAAAAAGTATAAAAATTGTGTTACATGTTAATTTTTTAAATCTTAATTTTTGATTCCTGAAACTTGTGCCGCAAAAACGAGCTCACCTTTTACTGAAATAACAAACGTTGGCTAAGCGAAGGAATTAAAAGGTTCGCTAAACGTCCGCAACGAACGCCACGAGTTGTGGCACGAATAATGGGTGGAATAAGATTTAGAAATTGATGAAAATTAATTTAATATAGTTTAATTTTGAAACTAATTCACAGATTAATAACATGACTTAAACTGAATTTTATTTAAAATGGGACTGAAGTGGTTCAGTTGTGGGAGACAATGTGTTGTTAAAACAAAGTGAAATTTCTCATGTTACTGTTCACAGAAATCAGATGTATATGAATTAATTAACGGAATTTTTAATGAAATATGAATAAGAAAACCCATCATGGTCATATCCGTTACATAACCTGAAAAAGCATAGGGGACGAAACGCATACTCAACCTTACAATTCCTAAATCCTCTTTTGCGTTATAGCCGTCTGCGCCTCGTCTCATCTCTCGTGCTGCCCTTTTGCGTTTGACAAATACACAACTTGGTCTGAACTGAATTTGGTGTTGTTGTGTTGGTGTGTTAATACCAGAAAAAAAATTTAAAGCAGATATGGGACACATTAATCGTGGCGTTCGTTGCGGGCTTTTGGAGAACCTTCTTATGTCCTGTTCTCAGCTGACCATTTCTATTTCAGATATCTCAGGAAAAAAACAAACAGTAAGTTTTAAAAAACAAACACGTAATGGTTAAACAAGAGTGTTGTGATCTGATCAGTAGATTGTAAAACTTACTCAATTTTTTATTGTTTAATGTATTATAATAAATGTTTAAATATTAAGAATTCTTAGCAAAGACAAATTCCATTTACAAGTTTCAGTTTAAATTAATGCAGATACGAGCCATATTATTCTTTGAAGTGTTGCTCCTTTATAGTGTCTGATGCTGTGAATTACAAAACAGTACATGGACAAACCATGAAGTGAGAAGAAACCATGGGGGCAACATTCTAAATGAGTTTCAACATCCCTGGTCATCATCAATGCAATGTTCTCCTCTTTTAACTGACTGCCTGTAACTTATCCAACATCTAATAACATATTGTTGGCAACTCTTATACCAGAAATGCTAGTGGCACAATCAAATCTATTATGAAGGTAATTAGTCTTTTGATACTTCAACTTGAAAACAATAATTCTCATCATGTTTCTTATTTAGATGCCAATCTAAAAGTACACTGATGTAAATAATCTGCACTGCTGGACCAAGCACAATAACAATTATGGTTTCACATCGCATAACAGAAATTATATCAATGGTATAAAACGACAAAATTATAAGTGTGCATTTGCGTACACAGATGGTTTTAGCTTTTACTCAACAATGTCTTTACTTATTTTCTAGTAAAATTGGCAAATGAAGTAAAGAAATTTAAGTCAGACTCTACATACCTTAAAGTACGGGACTTCCTGCTGTGGCCTTAGGACGAAGTACTGCTGCAAAGAATGATACTTGCATGACTGTGAATTGCTGTTCTACCTGCCGTCCTTATATACGCGACGGCGTATATGCTGTATGTTTCACATTCTACCTTGACCTTTTGCAGTGACCTCGAGTAGAAGAATAACCTTAGGCAATTCTATTACAGAGAATAAAATATCCTCTGGCTCTTTAATTGTAGATCTGCCGTGTTTGGTGCTGTTACGGTGTTTCAGGCCTTGGAACGTGGATTTGAAAAAAAAAATTCACATGCTAGGCACCTTTCGTAATTTTTGGATATACCGATCACACACCATCGCGGCTGAGTATTAACATTTGGTTTTTCGCTTTGCTGGTGATATCTATCGCCTAGTTGGGCGATAGTAGCGACTTAGTCGGGCTTAAAATTTTTTTCGACTGCATCGCGCTAGCGGTGTACCATAATGGCACGCTAGCATTGCGTCAAATATTTGATTTATTTAAAAAGTGATTAATTTAATGAAATAATAGCAATTTTACCGGAATCAGCATTAAATTTTGAGTATAACCTGTGATATTCAATCAATTCCGATGAGTATCAGTTCTTAAAGAAAAAAATTTTAAGCCCGACGAATTAAGCCCGGGCTTATTTGGTCGGGCTTAAAATTTTGCCATAATAAAATGCAGATATGGGCAGCACTACTCGTGGCGTTCGTTGCGGACTTTAGAGAACCCTCTTATGTTCTACTCTCAGCTAACCTGTCGTGTACCCCGGTAAATAGTGAGCTTGTTTTTGCGTTAGAAATTTCAGGAAAAAACAAACAAACAAACAAAATTAAAGATATATATAGCAAACTTTTGATGGTGAAAGAACCGTATAGTGAAACTGACTATCAGGAGAACGTAAGTTTTACCCAAGCTTTCTACTATCTCATGTATTATATAAGTTTAGACGAGAACCTTATTTATATCACAATATTTTATAGCATGACAATAAAAAATTTGTATCTTTTTTAGCTGATTAATATATCTGGGATTTAGAGGATTGATTTCAGTATTGAGGTTTTCAACAAATATGAAATCCAACCCATTTACCAATTGTAATTCAGAAGTTGTGCAGCTGTTATTAATCCTGAAAGCATTCTAAAAGAAGAATGCATGACAGGTAAAATTAGTATTATAACAGTCCATAAGTATCTGTCATCTGTGTTCTTTAGAAAGAATTATTTCTAGGGAATGTGAGTAAAAGGACCCATATTTGAGATTTGTGAGAACCAACATACAGGTAGGATGCCTTTTTAGCTATTAGCAACTGTATGCAAACAATTTGCAAGATATGTATTTGTTCTATTCTGGACTGAACATAGAAAGTCACTTACAGCATACATTTATCGCTAGCACTAAAACTAAAACATTTACTTTCCATCTCAGTTAGTATACGAAACCATGACCTTTGATTTTGGCTGTCTGTGCTTTAGAACAAATATATTGTATGATGAAAAAAAGATCCTGATGAAATTGTCTACGCTATTTTTTGAAGCTTGTGAAACTATCTGTAAATCAGTCTGAAATCATGTAAAACACATAGTTTCTGAGGTAGAGGGTCTGCCTACTGAAGTCGAAAGTCTAGAGTTCGAGTCAAATCAGAGAAATGTTCCGTGTAGTCCGATGTGGATGTGGACATAATCAATCAATATATTGTGAATTGGACGCATTAGAATATGATTACAAATGCAAATAGGTTTCCCTCAAAAGACATGGAAAAATAGTTAATGTAGATGCAAGATTCGTGGCTCTATGGTTGAGTATCGTCATCGCATGCTATATTATAAAGGATCGATACCCAACAGAGTAAAAAAAAAACAGCAATGAAATATATACTTAAATTCAAATATTGAATCCAAAATTTCGCTTGACCAGAAATCCATTTCATTATAGCATGCATTTTAAGACGGAAATATTAAGTTGCGTTGGGGCGCACTATAGTATTATTACTTGTGCAAATAGGTTATCTTTAAAATATATGGGAAAATGGTTAAATTATTTGCAAGACTCATGGCTCAGTGGTTGAGCATCGGCATTGTGTGCCAAAAGATGAGGGTTCAACTCCCGAAATAGTCACATGAATGAAAATGATAGTTTCAGTTGAAACAACATATAGGCAAATGCATATACTATCAACTGTATCAAGCACCGAACAAACGTTATCTAAATATTGGATTAATTATCTATTACTATTATCGATCTAAAAAGAACTTAATGTCTCCGGTTAAAACCCGTTGTGTAGTAGTGGTATAAATATACAAGTTTCTCAATACTCAATAAAGAGGAACTTAACTTATTTATTAAATATTTGTTACTGGTTACAAGATTAACTGTTAGTAAAATATCCGTTCACGTGCTTCGCACGAAGTTTCCCAACTCGACTGGCCCCGTGGAATCGTGACACCTGGGAAGGTAGGAAGCCTGTGGAATCGGAAACATGACTGGGAATCGAACCAGAGACCTTCGAGTTGTGAAGCGGATGCCTTGCCTTTCTGGCATCTGCCCCCCTATATCCCCCCATTGGGATTTGGTTTTCTATTGACTCGTCGCTATAGCTACCTTAATGTGTTGAAGATATAGATCTTTAATTTACATTCATTGTAGCTCAACGGTAGAGCATTGGAAAGTTAGCTGGGTACCTAGGGTTCAAATCCCATGATTGTAAATATGTAATGACAGTGTACGTAGATGTTTGCTCTAATGGTTGAAGAAATAAATTATTGTTTTTTTTCAAATTGATAAATTGACTTGTATGGTTTCCCTTGTGATTTTGATTTTACACACCTTTACTTAAACATCATTAACTTAACTCATATAAGGTTTCATATGAACGGAATTTTCACGAATGAATTTGTTATGATATCAGAATGTAACTTGACTCTTTTGAGGACCGAACACCAGATCTTCGGCATACCTCGCCGATGCTCAACCGTTGAGCCACGAGTCACATATATAACGATGATTCGTTTTATTGTCTATTTTAGGAAATCTATTTTCATTGGAAAAAATTTCCATTCGCTTTCCATATGTCGCCTTATTTGAGGTTTGAACTCAAGACCTTCGGCACCGCATACGTACGCTCTACCAACTAGCCATTACCGCTATGAACTTCAGTTACTTATTCTTGTATAAATACTAGTTGCATGGTCTTCAATTTCTTTTTAAGTTCAACAACTTTGTCGTTTTAGACACAATGAAATAATAAACATGACTTACAGCTCAACCGTTGAGCACCGGCATAGCACGCCGAATGTTTAGGGATCAAACCTCGATGAGTCTTCTAAAATACCAAGAAAATTAACAATAAAAATTAGAGATCTACAGTGCATTGCATGTACCATTACAAATGTTTATCAACTGCCAGTTGATGGCTCCGATGGTGTTATATCGCAGAATACTTAACAGAGTAGATTCATCTTCAAACGGTGAGCGTTACATCACCGTTCGATTCCTACAAGTCCAAATCAGGACAACGTCTGATAGGACAAGCTGCTGATAAACGATAAACCAATGGAAACAATGCTTACCATCAAAGGTGGCAAAAACAATAAAGGTTAATAAAAGCTAAATAAAAAAAAAATTGATAAATGTAATGTGCGAAAACAGACAATGAAAGAAACAAATTTTGGAAAAAATATTTCATAACAAAAAATTTTATTGACAATTCTCTGCACATTAGATTATTTTTGCAACTTTAAAAAGGCACAATAGCCCTTTCAAAAGTTGCCGTCAACCCAGGCAGGGGGAGACACTGCCTTGTTGACCCACCGGGGAGATTACCCGGTGATTGGCTAAGAGAAGCCGGAAGAAGAGCCGAAGATTTGGAACATTTTTACTGGAGCGATTAACCTTTAGTTCGGATTTGTGGATAGCCACGTCGCCCTCCGTGAACACATCATCGGACTAAGCGGACCCCCACGTCCCCTTTCCGGCCAGAGCCCTCCAAACCTCGGTATATGTTATTTTTATATATACCGTACAGTAGGGGCATGACCCCCTACGGGCTTATTACGAGTCAAGGGGAAACGGGGCTACGGAAAGGAAGGGAGCCCAGATATGCACTTCAGTTTTTAAATAATTAATACCATAATACACGGGAATACACAGGCGGCTGATGGAGGGAAATTCAATTCCGTACTTCAAATTATTATAACTTTTCGTCATCACATCCCAACCAGAAACCTTCGCAGGGTCACTGTTGCTATTAATCTAAATTAAGAAAATAAAACATAGATAAGCATAAAACATTCTTATTGATATAGCTTACATGGTACATAAATCCATCATCTGCCATATTCCTGTAGATTCCTGGCAGGAGCTTCTAAAAGGCTATGCAGTTGCAAATGATCACCATGGCCAAAACTTGAATACGAAAGTTTGGAAGAATTCTTCGTCTTGGCCACAGAGATCTTCCGTGGGCTTTCCGATTGGACGTTCCATGCACCATAAAAAACAGAAAGGTTACAAAATTGGTTGTTTTGATCACTAAACGTTAAGGTAAATAATGTACCTGGTCTCGGCAGTCTTAACAGCAATTTCCATTATAACCTCATATCACCTCATTTTATGGGAAAAGAATTTGGTAGGCATCAGTTCAGAATAAAAATTGTTGCATTCAAATCTTTTGACAGGTGGGATTTAGAAATGGCGCCTACGATTTTCAAAACCATTAAATCCTTGTTAGCATTGGAAAAATTGCTGTTGATGCAGGCATTCATTTGGGACATGACTAATGAACTGCTTCATGGATACATCTCTTTTTTTTAGTCCTCTCCAGGATGACATGAATTCCAGCACTTAGCGATATATCAATTAAAATAGTACCACCTTTTAATATTTTTGACTCCATGATTCGTCTTTGTTGCAATTGGGAAGGCAAGGCAACTGATCTATGGTAATTTATTCATCACACTTGCTGTAACCATTGTCCCAATGTATCAGCTTTTCTGTCAACAGTAGTTTGCTAATACGACATTGACGATTAAAATTAAAAAACTAAACAAACTCAGCGGAAAAGCATTACCAGGGGGTAACATCATGCATGTTGACGAAGAATCCTAGGTTTATATCCTAGGTTATCATGTACATGGCAGAATATCCACATTGCCTGGATGGCCCAATCCTTTGCGTAATGACACAAATAATAAATAAAAAATATTGAATTGAAAACAAATTTAACTGAAGTTTTACCAAACAGCCAGCTAGCACCTCTGAATTCCAAAACTACGCCTACACATTTGTATCAAGCCTTTCCAGCATGTCTCACCTTTGGCATTTGTTTCGGTTGCTTTCGCCGATAGCAGTGAAACAGAAAAAAAAGGCCGATATTTTTTTTTTTTTTTTTTTTTGGGGGGGGGTAAAACGGATTGCCAAATCGACCGGTAGATGGCGATAGCAGTGAAACAGAAGCAAAGACCGATATTTTTTTTTTTTTTTTGGGTAAAACGGATTGCCATAATTATGTGACAGCCAGAAATGACATTTTATCGATTACTTATATAGTACATGATGACAAAAAGGAATAAAACACAGGCCTGCCCTGGATTTCGTGTTTTTTAAAAAACGAACGATCCATCGAATTGAACTTTAGAAAACGCCCCATAGGTGGCTGAATGTCTTTTTTTTAGGAAAGTGACAACTGGAAAAACGTGGGACTGCATTGCGGTATTTACCTGCAGGGCCATATTAAATCGAAATTGCTGTCGAAATATGATATACGTATGATATGATATAAAGGCATGGCCCTACAGCGTAACGTAAAAGAAGAAAAAGTCGGGCTGATTTTTAAACCTTAATGTACATCAGATGGCCGTGAATGATAAGGTTATAATAATAGCACGAGGTATATCTTCATACTATGATCTATACTTATCAGGTATACCTTTCCTTTAGTGTGATACATAATGCTAGTAGTCTCTGTTAACGAAGTAGTGTTACAAGTATATGCAACTAGCGCGATCAACCAATAGTGAAATCGCAAAACAAACACGAAAAAAGCCGCCACCCCATTTCATTTATGATCAAAATGCTTAAAATGTTTGGAATATTAATGTTCATTTTTTACTTTTTGCCAAGTTGAAAAAAAAAATACCAGAAGTGACCAGAAATAGCCTATATCTCCAGAAATACTGGGCCCACAACAAAACAAATATGATTTTCGTGATTCTCGTGAAATTTAAGGTGTGTTTGACCTATTTTGACGAAAAGTCCAATTGGGCCAAAATCGCGATTTTTCATGAACAAGAATGTTCAGGGAAATTTGCGATTTTTGACGATTTTCGGGGATTTCTTACTGACACATGGATTCGACCCCAAATTTCACAAGGATTACGAAAATGTGGTTCTTTTTTTCATTCAGACCAACAGATAGTGAGTTATTAGGCATTTTCAAACCGGAAGTTATACTGAAAGTTAAAATTTCGAAAATTTAAAAAATGAACTATGTTCTCCTTTACAAGTTACAAAAGATCTGCGTAATTTCAAACGTAAGCTATAGTAAATTAACATAACATGGCCTTTCAAAGTTCTTAAAGTTCAGTTTTAAGGTACGACCTGTATACCACTTCAAAGCACTACCCCACACATAATAATCGAAGCAAATGTTTCAAAACCATCCCCTTAATTTGATAGCCATCAGAATTAAGGTGATAGTGGAACAGATATGGTTATTACCGGAAAAAGTAAACGGGAGATCCAATTCTTGCGGAATATTGATAGCAAATAGCACATCTTGTTAGAATTTCTTGAAGGTCCAACAAAAAAATCTTCTGTTACAGACTGTGAATATTTTGTTGTATTGGGAAATTACTGCTATACATGTAGTTTTTGCATTAATATGCAGGCATGAACATCTGCATTTAAATAAATAAATAAGTTACCATTGATTCACAAAGTAATAAAATCATGCAACAAACCACAATATGTGCAGAGTACACAACAGAACACATCTGTTACTTTTAACTCCACTACTGGATATGCCTACTAATAAAGCAGAATAAGATTAACATGTTGCAAATGTAAAAGTAGTAATTAATCATCTTAATAATCCTGAAAATTGGCTTTTGGTTGTAAAAAACAAAAGCCATCAATTTTCACCTAATATCATGCACAGTTCTTCTTGTAACACTGGCTTTACCCAGAATGATACAACATGAGACCTGGTTTTCCAAAAGTATGTTAATATTACCTCACTCTAAACCCAAGTGCAACGGCTGACATTTCGTTTAGGTAACGAAGCAGTGCAATATTTGCACATGGATAATAGCGGTGGAGGTAAAAACAACAACAAAAAACAGAAATAACGATACCGTTCAGACGAGGGAAACTCAAATACACGTTGTCAACGTAAAAACAAAGTAAACAATGAGAATCACATGACAACAAAAAATAATAATAGTTCGATTTCAGGCGCTAGAGGCTGATGAAACTGCAGCGCCATCTACTGGAAATACAGTTTGGACAGGTTTTTTAAAAATAAGCCCGACAAAAAAAGTTCGACAAAAATAAGCTCGACTTTTCGGCTTGACCGGTAGATGGCGATAGCAGTGAAACAGAAAAAAAAGGCCGAAATTTTTTTAATTTTTGTTAAAACGGATTGCCATAACGAGATACTTTGTCAAGTGAAACCAGTTTTTCAGCAAATCCTCTCATTTTATTGAGTACAATGTAAACGTTTGCAGTGTTTCAAAATATTGGACGGATGGTTATTTCAGAATGATTTGCAGTTGCTTTTGAAATTACACAAGATTTAAATTAAATAATTAAAAGCGAAAGTGCTCACAATGATCCAATGGCTCGAAAAATTCAGCCATTTCCACTTTTTAATGGCATGCAACCAGCTATAGCCCTCTTCTTGCAGTTTGGAGGAATCGAACATAAGTCCCAAATAAGCTAAATGGAACATAGCCAATAAACTAAAACAAAAATTGCTAATTCTTACAACCCAGTGACTCTCTTTCCACTGGTGTCCACAATTCGAACCACATTTTCGAGCTTGAATACAAGCACTAAAGACAGATGCAAATTTCTGGCGAATGGCATGTTCGGTATATGTATAGAATCCGAGGGACAAAAGTACAGCCGCTAGCTGAAAATTTAGCCCATGAAGAAGCGCGCTCAAGCCATAAGTTCCGAGGATAGCAACAAATGTTCCATATGGTCGAGCGACACGGAAAACATCTGCAACACAGTTAAAATGAAATTAAAACATCTTCCAACTGTAACGTTGAGAAAGTGAACCAAATGCACTTACAGGTTTTAAGCCAAGTATGCATAGGGACATTCCAATGAATTACGACTTCAACCAAAGAACGCGGCAATTCAATGTGCCATGGCCTGGTTACTGTCACGCTCCATCGGCCTGTCTGGGAAGTGTCTATTCCGGCTGCTAACGCAGTGAGCTCTGACAAATACGAAACGAAATAGTGGCTACTTCGGAATGACATTGCGTCACGATAAGCCAAAAACCACCTGTTGACACAATCAACATTAATTAGTATTAATTATACATTAACATTATAACTTTTTGATACTTGGATGACCCAGATGGTATCAGCCAAAGCGTAAAGCAAGCTGATATTGTTAGAAAGAGTAGCGACAGTACAAATGCCTGGAGAATATTAACGATACATCTTCCAAGCTGTAAATTAAACGATTCCAAGTTAGATTTACAACTAACAATTTAGATATATATTAATTACACAACGATTGCGATTTTCAATGTTCAGATAATCTTTATATGGGATCCAAGGTCCAAATGACACAGTTCCCACATTATACAGGTACCCAAAATAAGGCAAGGGCTTGGGTAAGTTTGGTAAGACATTTTCATCCAACTGGAAACCAATTGATATGGCTCTCTAAAAAGATATAAAAGGTATACATTTTTAGAAAGTGTACAAACATATGTAAAAGTAAATAAAAGTAGATAAAAAATATAAAAGTCTAAAAAAAATACTTAAATATACAGGAAATGTACAAATAAATATAGAAATAAATGAAAAAAAAATGGAAAAAACTGAAAAAAATGTAAGAAATATAAGTAAAAAATAAATGTAAAAATAAATGTAAAAATAAATGTATAACAAAAGTATAGCCAACATAAAATTTGTTCAAGCTATACGTCATACCATGGCCACAAGCATCTGCGCAGCTCGAATCATATGCCAATGCACAGCCTCGACGATAAAAAGTTCGCTGCATCAAACAATGACACTTTTAGGATTACAACCAGTTTTTCCTTTAGTCAGCACATACAATAGTTTACCATATCAAAAGAAATGAAATGCACATCAACATGCACATCCACCCATTGCTTTTCTTGGACTTATTGGAGGAAGCAACTAGTGACAAGTATGCAATCACTCCTTGTGCTAGCATGTAAAACAAATGATGGCCAAAGAAATGGTACATGACCATTGAACCACAGGCGATTGATACAATATGGCTCAACTGCTGGGGAATCTTCACTAAATTCAATAGTTATAATTTTGAATTGATACAGTTTATCCAGGAACCAAATTTGGGATAACTTCATTACCAGTTTGTGTTGTTATCCTGTACACTACACACCAAGCCACTGCCTTGAAAATATGATTTAAACCATCACTTATGGTTGGGTAGATGCAGCTATAGTACAGCTGATACAGAGACATGGGAGGAAGGCCTTCCTGTTCGTTCCATGGTGACAGTTTATCTTCATCTGCAAGAGCATAGTTATCTGGGTAAAAATCTGGGTAGAAATCCTCTTCTCCTTCAGGGCCTACATCATAATCATAATCAGCCATGACAAACAGTACTTCGGTATATCCTGCGTAAGTGGAGAAATGGTAATAAAAAAGGATGAAAAACTTACTTATTATTTGCAAATATGATACATGTACTACAGTAATGAAACAAATGTACAGTAAATTAGACAAATAGCATTGATTATCACCTTTATTGGAAGTGGGGACGGCGAATCTTTTAAAGTCTCGACATGACGAACTCCGTATTTTGCGCCGAATGGAAATATCGACGCCCCAAAAAAATGTGGTTTTACCGGTACGCACACACTACACCCAACCAACCGTTTCGATATTCGAATGGTGTAGCAGACGAACAAAATCTATCTTTTAGAAAAATGCCAGAAGGCGCCCAATTCATCATGCTACTTTAGAGATTTTGCTTTCAGTAATCGATTTAATTCAGTCTCTGTATGACAATTGAAACAATGAAATTTCGTTTTCAAAATTGAATCACGCACGTACGCATAGTTTCCAAGCACGAAAACGAATTTTCAAGTAACAATCAGTCTAGCAAAAAAAAGGAAATTTTTATTTAACCTCAGAAATTACCTACGAGATGGCACCAGTTGAATGTTATTGAATATTAGACAAATAAAATTCAAAGCGATAACAAGCTCTGTTTGTAATAATTCATTCCGCAAGTAACCCGCACTCGACATGACAAACTTTAAAAATCACTTTCAGAGCAAATCTTAATATCATAATTATCGTAAAATGAGTGAAACCAATTGGGAGACGGTCTACAATGAATACTATTGGTGGTTAAATGTATACATATGTTCGTTATTTACATATATACGGCCGCTTTGACGAACGTGTGTAACAAACATTGACTACATGGACGCATTAAACGATTTAATAGAATCGGAGAAAATGAAAACAAATTTAATAGTTCCGTATTGCACACTCATCCTCATTCAACCTAGCGATGCTAGCCTTAAACAATTTTTAACCAGCAATATCCGTATAATGACGGTTTAATAATAACGAGCGTTTGAGATAGGAAAAAAAAAAAAAAAAAAAAAAGAAAAGAGCTAGAGGAGGGTCGGATGCTTTCACCACATCGGAGCGACTAAATGCACTTCTTCTTATTGCACAAGAAATCGATCGTTACGTTAAGTATTTCATTTTAATTGCTCGACTAATACGGTTGTATAAAAACCATTCTAAATATCTTGTTAGTAAAAACAAAAAAATGAGTGTCAAAATGAGACTGAATCGTATTCGTTAAATGTTATCAAGTAAAATTGTGTAGGAAAGGAATGAATGAAAGTAATCGAGATAACAAACTAGTTTGGGTTCTAACATTTTCATAAAGAGAAAAAGAAAGAAAGAGAAAGAACAACACCATTTAGCTTCCATCATTTCCTTTACTGGTGTTCTCCGTCGAGCGCTTCCAAGAAGCGAGCTTCGATGAGTTGAGGGACGAGCCGGTGCCGGACGGGCAGAAGGAATAGAATGATGAGCGGGAAGACCATCTTCATGTAGGCCCAAGGTGCGAAGCCGAAGAGACACATGACCAGCAGCTGCGTCACCTGACACCCGGTGAACTGATGGATCTTGCGCTGCGGCACTCGCCGGATGTAATGATTCGGCGGATAAGCGGCCTTAGCAGAATCGCCATTGTGAAGTTAATCGTTAAAAAAGCATTACGGCAATGGCTGATAATGAAATACCTGTTCCATGAAGAGGAGAGTAATGCGCTCAAACATTTGATTTCCGTTGAGAGCCGTGACGGCCATGTAGAGGAATAAGCCGTCCAAAACGGCCGTCGGAATGTAAGCCAACGGATAGGGCAGGAGGAAGAGCGACAGGCCGATGAAGAAGTGCGAAATCATGCCCGTCAATCTCGTTTCGCGTACTTTGACAATACTATATTTAAAAAACAAAACAGTAAACAAACGATTAGGAAAATTTCTTATTATGAGCGTCCTAAATACTGAAAATATTCAGCAATCAGTAATGATTGTGGCAGGAAATGAGTAATCTTTATCAGAAAAGGTACCGGCCTCAACTACACGAAAAGGCAGTATCTGTAAACCCAACTTCCTATGGCTTTCCGTTCAAATAAAAGCCATGGTTATCTGATCAATGGTTTGAGAGGAAAAGACTGATTCACGGTAAGTTTCGCATTCAACGAAGTGTTCTTTAAGTTATGGTGTCTCTATAAAAATAAAATTTTTCTTGCTTACAAAGCAGGAAAACGAATGCTAATACGTACATTTCGTAGACGTGACCTTGGTCGACCCTTTCCTCGACGTCAGCCAGGCCACGGACATGCAATGGCGAATGCGGCAGCGTCGCATGCATCCATGGTAATCCAAATATGGAAAGAAAAGCCGTCACCAGCGCAACCACAAACAGATCCCAGTGGTACGCAGGACCTTTTTTTAGCCTGTCAAGAAATGATTTCATGATTTGTTATTCCAATGCATAGATACATACGCATAAATAAATATTACTTGTTGCATGGATTGTTGACCATCGCCGACGTGATATTCTGATCCATAAAGAAGAGTAGCGACAAGGAAAATCCCATTCCCATTGCTGCCAGCACAGCCAACCAAGAGAGCCGTTCGAGTGGTGCCACCATGAAAACGTTTTTATCATCGTATCGGAACCGCTCTACCGTCACATCTTGGAAGAGGTAAGACCCGACAAAGCTCAGCGTGATGACGGCCACGGGCAGGGAATAGTCGGCCAAAGCTTCTCGTTTCCCGGCTTGTAGATACGGCCTATATAATTAAAGTATGAAAAATTTAAATTTTATCACCATTTTGAAACCTTCCGTCTTGCTTTGTCCAGTTCGATATTTACGTTTTGTTGAAGTTGTAAAGGGAGACACCGATCCATACAGTGCCAAACATGAGCAGAAGGAATAAGAGAGAGCTGGCCCGATTGCATTCCGTCATTTCGGCAGCCGAAGCGTTGCCATGGCTAAGTAGGTAAGCTACCACGGTATTATTGGCATTAGTGGGCGTGTCAACGCGAGTTTTACTGCTGAGGTTGCCCGGTAACGAATCGCCTTTACACGACGGCGCGTTATAATTCTCTTGGAAATCTTTTTCCAAAACAAAAAAACAAGGTTATTTTTACTTCCGTTTCAACTTGGAAAGCGAACTCTAATAATGATGATAACCACACGGAAAAGCCATGAATTTCCCAATTTCTCGACTACAGTTCCACATCAGTTTGTTATAGCTTTCAGCGGAGCATGGCGATAATACACGTTGAATAATCCTAAAGGTTTGTAGGCAGCATAAAGTTGTACACCCAACTCTGACAAGTTTGCAAACTAGACTATTAAAGTGTAGGGGATTTATAAATTTTTGAATTTTTTCTAGTAAATGCGCTATAAATCCACTTCATTTGGTTGAATCAAGTGAAAGGCTGGCGAGTAACACAAATCGGCTTGTCAGCACGAAACGGGGACGCATATATAACAATAAAGGCCATGGGGACTTTGTTTCTCTTCGCCAGTTGGTTTTGTTTTCTTTATCACGCACACCCCTTTTCCTTTTGTCCTTTGCACGTGCTTCATGCCTGTCTAGGCTAGCTCGTTTCGATACTCGCGTCCGCCCTTGTGTGGAATTCGCAAACGAGACCCAGAAGGTTCAACACGACGAGAGACAAGAATTTCGTAACTGGCGCGGGTCGATACGAACGAAACGAGCGACGGGCTCGTTTCACGCCCGGCCAAATTCAGCTGAGTCGACAAACATCACTTTTCTCGCAAACTCTTGAAAGTGGAATATTTTCATAGTGAAGAAATACAAAAAAAAAAAAAGGGTATATTGTTTGAATGCATCGATATGAATAGTGGTCCAAGGGATCGTTATTATGCACTCGATTCAAAACCAGCTACGACTTTGTCCATCTTTTTCATTTGCTCGTGCATAGTGCTAGTCTGTAGATTGCCTGTCTAGAGATAGTTGGCAAAAAGGATAGTTTTTTTTTTTACACAAAGAGAAAAAAGATAGAGCAGGCTAGTGTTGTTGCGGTTTCTGCAAAAGGAGGCCAACTATCAGCCTCTTTCATGTTTCATTTGTAGTTTCAATGCTTGCCCGTTGAAAGTCGAATTTATACAAAGCCACCGTACCCTTTGTGATCCCTTCGGCATGTGAAGAAAGCACACATGCACGTAGTAGCAGCTGACGCGAATGGTACATGAATCGATATCTAAAGACGTCACCAATAACTTGAGATGAGCTGACCGAGAAAAACGGAACAGACATTCTGGGTGTATACTTTCGGCGCAATGGCCAGCATGATGCACTTGTTGAAATTACATTTCAAGCTAAATTGGGCTTGGAAAGGAAACCCACAGTGACATCCCCGCAACGTTGTGTCACCCGTGGGGATCTAAAAAGACGCGCACATGGAAATGTCCCGCGAGTTTCACCTTAACAGTAGCGTGCGGAATCGATTATTGCGCAGTTGCTCGACTCCCATGCAACACAACAACTTTTGCCAATGTACCACAGCTACGTTTCTTTTTACCGATCAATTCGAATTGGTTTATCAAAAGTGTGTGAAGAGATTCGATATCTATCTAGACAAAGAAACGGTTTGTCAATATAAGTCAGTGACTTGATCCCAAATTGGAAACGCAAAGACAACATAGACGTTGGATAAAGCAAATGAAGAATAGAAAATAAAGAACAATGAAAGACTTACTTTTGACGGTGTCGCGAAAGGCGTCGACGCAGAAGGCGATGGAGATGAAGAGGGCAAAGATCTCCTCGGTGGATCGGGTTGACCATCGCATGAGGCGCGAAACATCGAAGAGCGAGTAGAGGACGAGGAAGAAGGACGACCAAAGACCTACGCAGCCGTACATGGCGTAGAAATCCAGTTGGAAGTCTTCGCAAATACTGTAGATCACTATAAAAACAACATAAGGAAAAAAAGAAATATGTACATATGAAAAAGGAAAGATTTTGATTATTCGAATTCGGGTGAGAAGGCACAAAAGGCAGATAAGAGGGAATTGAATTATTTCTGTCTAGGGATTTGCAAACGAAATAAGCAAACATTACATGTCGCCCCAAAGCCGGCCCGTAATAGCAAAAGGCTGCATGGCTTTTGACTTTGACAAACCGCTTTCTCTACAGCTTTTTTTTTTTTTTTACTAGCACTCGACCCATCAGTTATTATACCCATTGTACATTTCTTTAGATCTCCAAATGAAATAAATCCCTATAGCCGTTGGGACTTTGAAAACACAAGACGGTAGTCGTAATATGGTTATTATAACTGCTGGCCCAACCATAAACTACGCTGAACATCCACATGGGCATCACTACTTTTCCTACTTTTCTTTTTGCGTTGTCTTATTTTTCGCGACATCTGACCTCACGGAGGCTACAAGTTCGAGCTACTTGACGCCCGTTTTTCATAAAAAATGGGGAAAGGATTAGATGATATGGATGGAGGTTTAGTCGCTGTGATTATCTTGAAGAGGAAAAAGAAATCGCTTAACATGTCAAATCGTTCTCGTTCAACGCGACAAAAGAGATCGAAAAATGGGTGAAGCGAGAGAAAAGTGTAAGTGCTGAGGGAACGAACCTTTGATGTAGAGGGAGAGTGGCGCCGTGGTGAGTAGGATCAGCAGTGGCTGGCCGCCGAAGACGAAGAAGAATAAGCCGCCGATCGTCTGACCGATGATGACTTTCTTGACGTCTAAAGGTTACAAAGAAATAAAAAAAAAAAAATCATTGGATGCTGAATCAACCAACTGGACAGAGAGGAAAGAACACGTTAGTTTCAAATACAGTACAATAGACAGCCAACGAAGACGATCGATCGTCGCGAACTCTTCCAGTCATGGAGACAATCGATCGCCGTTAAACTTGTATGAATGAAAGAGAGGAGCATTAAATAAATAATAAATACGACGAAGTGCAATACGGTTGCATTAGGGACAACATTTGAAAGCGGAGGACTGCTATTTACCAATTTTCCCGTGAGTGTTGTGGTCGTTTAAAACGCCAAAAGCGATGGCCGGAAGAATGCAGGCAAAATAGAGGAAGAGCGTGGTAGAGAGGACCTTTTGGGGTGTCTTCACACCCGTTAGTCCATCTTTGTAATCAGAGACGTAATGGGGCAAACGTCGCGCAAGATCCTCTCTGATGCCCTGCCCGAATCTACACAATCTTTCGCCCTCCTAAATTAAAAATTTCACAGGCATGTTCAATTTCACATTGTATGTGATTTTGTGCTGGATAAGAAATACGTACGCTGCTTTCCCCGCCGGTGGAGAGTCTTGCTGCACTGCCATGATCCACTCGGATGGAGATGGCCTGCTCCTCGGCTAGCTCTTGCGTATGTTTCAACAAAATCCGTTTGAATTCTTCTTCGGTGCGGGCCTCTAACAATCGCTGACGAAGGTCCATGTCCGCTAAAAGTGTGGCAAATGTTCGGCCCGTCTCCAACGCGTTCTTCGTCCCTTTCTGGTCAATAGAAATAAAAAATTAAAGTTAAATTGACATTAAAGAATCATGGAGTATGGGAAAAAAAAATGAGGAAAAACAGCTTAAGACGAAAACCCATCGCTCACGACTTTCTCACGAAGCGGAAAGTCAAACACACATAGAGCGTGATCGGCCAGGCCTGATAAAGAGATTATTTAGGGGCTAGCTTTCTATATCATTAAAGCACATACACATAGAAAGAAAGTCCGCCGGAAAAAAAGAATGAAGGGGAAACAACACTCGACCGATATAGTTCTAGTATATAAGCCGTATATCGCACGGCTCGCTAACCCTTAACCCATCGAAAATCAAATCAAAAGAAGTCATCGAGTGTATAAAATCTGGACGCCAAGAACTCCGATTTCCGGTGAGCCTTATTTTTTTTTTTTTTTTGCGAGCAAAACATAAAGTGATGAAATCTTCCTATTAATGGTTGATCAACGTGAAAGTTGAAACAGATATGGCTACTTGGCGATATACATCACACGGGCTCTTGTTTTTGTGTCTTCCGGAACAGAGAGTGGGATTCGTCTTTCTTGACGTCAAATGTGATTTTCAGCGCCCCCCTTTTGGTTGCCAACTTCTGTCGAAGGTCGTTGACAAAATCTTACGTTTCACGCAGAAAAAAAAAGAGACGCCCACCAGCCTAGTTTGCTTCGCCTCTTGTTGCTAATCTGTAATCAGAGATTTATTTTTTTTTTTTAAAGATGGAATTTTCAAGTAGTGGGTGGGACAAGTACAAAACGATGGCAAGAAAAAGTGAATCTGCATTCGTTTCAGGAGTACGTCCCCCAAACCCTTTATTGGCTGTTCTATCGCGTAATACGAAGCACAAACACAGAAGAAGGATGAAAACCGATAAAACTGAAAGACGGGTTATAACGTTGGGCATAGCAACGAGCTAAAGATTCGTTTTTTTTTTGTATCGATCGCGTAAAAAATGGTTGACTAAAGAACTTGCTTTCGTCGTTGTCTTTTGTCACGCTTTCATCGGCACTGCAACAGCCCTAAAGTTATCAACAACAAATAGGGAGATTGGATTCATGTTTATGTCATTTTTGAGTATCTTCTGGGCGGGGGGGCATCCCTGAATCACATCTTCATCCCGTTGGCGGTAGATAAATACATAAACGAAAAGAAGGAAAACGGAAAATCGACAAATCTGCTGAATCTCCCTGATATTATTATACGGTATATTATCTATCCACCTTTATATTTATACGCTATCAATCTGAGATGATGGACGACTAGGTCCGGTCAACAGTGCAAAGACGCCCTAGTCATCGGCAACATCCATCGGCTTGAAAGCCTCGCCCATTTCATCACTGCTCGTCTGTGATTTGAAACGATTGACGACAATCATGTCGAAAGAAACAGCAAAGGGACCATCATATTTATCGAGTTCCGCATACAACTGAAGCTTGGTCGTGAGCGCAGCAGTTATACGCTCGTGTGACCGTGAACGACCTCCCCTCCCTCTCGGAGATATTTTACTTTTATTTCATCTTGTATCTTTCAATCTCTTTTTGGCCGTGTCACATCTCGACATGAGGGAGACGTTTCTTTTTTTTTTCTTCTCTATATAATCAAAACCAAACACGAACACACGGACGAGGAGAAATGGTAAGAAAAAAGGAAAGAAATGTCTATATCTCTCTATATTTCCCTCCGCTATAGCCATCTTCCGTTTTGCAGAGAGTCACCTCTACAGAAACGAAATAAAAATCAATAAATAGCACAGCTCCCTATTTCTCTTTTCTCGTTTTCCTTTCCGTTTTTTTTCGAGCTGTTTTCAAGCTCCGTAGACGCCGCGCTGTGTGTTAACTATTTTGGTACATAGTGTGATTTGATTCGCCACATGACTGTAAAGCTTGATAACTCCTAACGTGGAGGGCTGTTTTGAACTATACTCTAACAACATTTCAAGAGGCGTGGACGACTTATCGGACGTGTATAAAATATTTGCATTAAATAGCAAACATATGAACATATGTGAAGAAGAAAAAATTGACTTGATACGGGGGAGAGCAAGAACGAAGAAACGCCACACGCTCAATTTAGTTTGTATGCCTGTCTTTCATATGTAACATATGGAATTCATCCAGCAGGCATAACAACCCGTCGATCGTTGTTATCGATCTGCTTGAATGCGAGCATCAACAGTCACTGCACAGAGAAAAAGAAATTGACTAGGGGGCGAGGTGAAATTGTGGCCAATCTCATAAAAGAAGCGTAGCCTTGTATAATAAACAGCAATAATATAAAGAAAAAAAAAAGCTATCCGTCAAAAAGAAGCAGGGCCAAAGCGGCAAAGTGCTCCTATTTCGCTGTTTTAAAAAGGGAGGATGAAAAATGGAAGGCGACTAAAACCCCTTTGCACCAACAGTCGGGAATCGCATGGAAAGCAAAGCAGGCAACGGCTGCAACAATAATAATATATAGCGAGAAAAGGGCTATCAAATAACAGAAAAGGGAAGGAGAAAAAGAAGAAAAAAAAATTTCGGTCCAACAGTTGCCGCAGTACGTCGGGCAAGCCCGCAGATTGGTGATAAATTGTATGGAAAACCGCACGAACCAATACATCGCAATCAGTGCCCCACTTTGTCCTGGAGATTCCCTGGACGCAAATGTTTGTACGAACGTATCGCTCAAGTGAAGAAAATGCTCATAAAAACTAAGCCAGGTTTCTCAGACAGATAGAACATAACAAAAGGTACACATAGCGAACAGATGACGTCGTGTCAAATAATAAAATACGATATCGATTTTCGCAATCCTTTTTTAACCGTAAATAAAAGGCGAAAGCAGAACAGAATGAAAGCAAATGTTATCTTTTTTTCGATTCGCGAAGACAACCCATATACCGTCGTCTGGGAATGTTCCCTCTTATTTTTCCGTTGGTTGAAGAATAAAAGATCCCCATCACATTTCCTTCCTTCCTCGATATCAAGACATTAAATTCTAGACGTTTTCCTTTATAATCACCATCTCATTCCTCGCTCTAATATTTCCGAATCATCGAATATTAGTACCGACTAGGAAGAACGCAAAAGATCAGCTCGAGGAATTCGATACAGAGGGTAATCGATAGGAGAAAAAGTTCGAGTGGATGGTAATACGCGTCAAGCAGCAAGGAAGAGAGTTCAAGGACAACTTCGCAAAGTATAACGAAATCAAGTGAAACCATTTGAGTTCGCATGCAAAAAAGGCAGCGGATCAAAAGCTACATTCAGAATAGCAGAGGATAGTTTATGCAGATGACACGATACACAAAAAAAAAAAAAAAAAAAAAATGAAGCCCGATAACTTGTCTATGTCCAGATTGGAAGGACGTTTGCATTGGTGTCTAAGGTTATCGAGTGTCACACCAACGTCATTCCTTTGCATTTTGAATAACGATTTATAAACAGCTTCGACAAGATTAAAATCTGTTTGAATAGCGCAAATCCATTGACAACTGACGTCCTCTGACCGATGACATGCTCGATAAACTTTACTTAGTTATAGCTGTTTTAGAAAAACGATGGCCAATGTGAGGGTGTTTCCTGAAGTGTGACCATGTTAGTAACATAAAAGAGGGGTCCTAATTGCCAGACTATTTTGAGATCTTGTTCTGGGTAGCTTCAGATCTCGATTTGTTCGATTTATGAATTTAGTTGATCGAAGTGTTAATGGAAAAGTGTTTTCTTTGGCAGACAAAATTGACTATCCGACGATCAAACGCGGTTGATTTTGGGTAATTTCGATTTCCAATTTAATGAGCAGTCGAGGAAAATGGCAAAGGTGAAGACTGAAAAACGGACGGATACGCACTTCTTGGGCAACGGATTTGAAGAGTGCTTAATCGACACGAACAATCTCTGAATTTAACAAGAAAAGACGTGCAAAAATAACGAAATCATAAACCTCCTTGCCGAAACAACTAGCAATTCTAATACAAGAATAGCTGCTGTCCTTGTACACTTTTTCGGCGACGAACAACAAAAATATCTACTACACTCTTCGTGTGAATAATGCATGCATTCATATGCGGCCGTGTCTTAATCATTCTCTCCGCCCATCAATAAATGTTTGAAAACTTATCGTTCCCCGTTGCGTTACAATGCAAAGATAAGTCACACTGGCTGGGAAGTGAAATGGATGTTGCAAGTATATCGACAAGGAATGTAATGGATCGATTTCTTATTCCTCTTTTATTCAGTGTCCCCCCCCTTTTCACTCGTCTTTTTCGTCAGCGGTGTCACAAACTCATGCATCGCCCCGATAAGACATAGACGCACTCGCATTTGTTATTTATTGACAGGGTCGGCCAAGCGAATGGCTCAAACGATCACGATGGAGCCGCGGGCTGACAGACCCGAAGCGGCGCTCGCAACGTTAATTCAGCGCGCAGAAGAGTAGTAATGCACATGCCATAGCGACGCTTGCAACATACAGATTTTTTGCCCTTCTGACATTCAGTTTTCTACCCGTCATTTTAGCGATATGATCGACCCAGTCTCTAGTAAGCAGCTGCCATTTCGTGGTGTTCGCCAAAGATGAACCACACAGCGCAGATGCCGGGAGGTTGCCGTCATTCGATAGGCCTCATCGACCGCAGGTTTGCATGACACCAAAGTCCTGCAAACCGAATCTTGCGAAAGTTTTTAATGTTCGCCATGGGCCACATTGGGTAACAATCAACGTCTGAAAGCCTTTCCCGTTGATTATTTTCTACATCGTCGTTATGGCTACGTCTCCGTAACGAGAAAACACACATTACCCTTTTTCAAATTTGAAGGATTTTTTTTTTCGCACCAAGGAAAAACAAAAACTTTAACCCATCGCTGAATTCAATTCCATTTCAAGTTAATAAAAATCTAACTTTTCGTATCGGATGTAGGCTCGAGGCGTTCTCAAGAAACTCCTAACGAAAGGTCAACGTCACGCACGTTCGAAGAAATTTACATTTGAAATCAACCTCGTTAATAAGGAGCTACTCATAAAAATGCATCGAAATATGAATCGACTTCAAGCCTACGATGGAGCAACCAACGAAATCATTAACGCAGAGTAGGTAGAAGTATATAGTATTGACTTACCTCTTTGCTGGGGCAGAGGACCAAGACGAAGAGCCGGACTTCGTGGCACGTGTGTCCCATATTGGCCGGATGCTTGAGGCGGACGATGCCGACGTGGCGTCGCGTCAGTGTCGGCAGATTGCATCTGAGTATATTTCATAACGAAGGTGGCCATTAATTTTTACAACTCAGCCATTACTGCGCAATCTATGATGATGAATATTCTATCTACTTACAGGGCACAGATCCAGGATTGATCGTAGTCGAAAGTTCCGCTGTCGTTGGTGCACGTCGCCTGGATCGTCCTGGCCAGCATCGGCACTAAACGAATAAAAATTGTAAGACATTAGAAATTATGTAGTATTGCACCTAACTATTAGGTTAACACACAATCTGTTAACAGTTAAAAAGAGGATGGCACAATAAGAGATTTAGACCTGTGGACGGGTGTGTTGCATTCAATGGCAAGTAACGCGAGTCACTTAATCAATACACAAATAAATCAATAGCGAATTTTACACAGAAAGAAATGTGAATGAAAAGCTCTAATGGGAAAACCTCAGTGTAGTCGATAAAACTATAAATACAAAAAATATCGGATTTGCTCAGCCATGCAAACGAGATTAAATTCAATAATGGTGGCGTGAGTGAATGGCTAGTCCTATTGTTCCTTTGTTGAATAGAAACGCATATAGAGCTCAAGATGACAATCGATTTAAACACAATGGTTACCCGCTCTGATAGATACAATACATATGCTTCGCCTAGTCGACTATTTATATCTTACCTGTATCGTGAGTGAAGAGGATCATCTTAGCCTCCTCAGCGACAGACGGGACCATTTTGCTGAGCAAAAGAT
This sequence comes from Daphnia carinata, assembly GCF_022539665.2. NCBI lineage: Eukaryota > Metazoa > Arthropoda > Branchiopoda > Diplostraca > Daphniidae > Daphnia > Daphnia carinata. The sequence goes on from NC_081334.1 coordinate 5,777,736, forward strand.
CGACCAGGTCGGACGGCGAGTTCTCGGTGACGTCAAGGAGGAGGACGCTCTGCTGGAGAAACTGCGTAATGTCCACAGCTGGTCTCACCTCGGCCCCGAAATCCTTGAGTGGCAGTCTCTGCAAAGTGCACGTGATCAAATGGAGATCTTCATCTTCTTCATCCTCATCGTCATCCTCATTGGCTACAAGCGCCGTAGAAACTAGGTCTTTCTCCGTCGTCGAACCGGACACATCCTGCAAGTGGATGGCTGATAGTTGATGGCAACTGTCTTCGCCCAAATAAGATGATACTACAGACGGGCTAGTGTCAACGTCCTCCACAGGGGTCGCGCGACTCGCGTTGTTGTTGAATCTTTGATTGGAAAGGGTAAGGGAGCGCGGGATTTCGGATATGTTTCTACGCTGCCCTTCTCCTGGTGATGATTCATTGATTTCGGTCATGGCCGTTTCGCAGTTTTCGCTTTCCGTCTGTTCGTCAATGGTGGCACTGACGTCACCGGAGCGTGCCCTTCCGCCACTTGGGCGGGCACGAGTCAGCATCGGCAAAACACTCAAGACGGGCGGCTCTGTACTGGGCGCTGAATGCGGTTGATGCAAATGCAGTTGATCAACATTCATTTGAAAAGTGGACCATCTACGCTGAAGAGTTTTGCGCTCCGCCCGTTGGGCCTGCGCCTTCCGCTCGGTTAACGGTGAATCGTACGTGCTCGTTTGCCGGCCCTTTTCCGTTTTGGACGCCGGTGGGGCCGTCACGGCGACGGGTGATGCCGTTTGAACTTGCCATGATCCGTAGAGGGCCGGATAAGGCATCGTAAGCGAACAACGACGCTTAAAGACTGGCTGCGGTTGCAGCGATGGCTCAGCATTGACAACTCCGGTCGGTGCGTTAATTTCCACAACACATTGGCTGTCGCAAAGGACAAACGTGCTGCCCGGTGACATGAGACTATTGGCCACCATCAATGGCATAGTCGTCGATTTCATGCCAGTGGACGTTGGTTTGCCTCCGCGAGTGGCGGCCATTGTACGATTGCGCTCCTTCCAGCGCTTGGCGGCTCGTTTTGCCGACGGCACTGAAGCCGCAAAATTCAATACGGCTTCACCGCCGGTGAGGCCGTTGTTAGTAGCACCGCTACTTCCATCCGGCTGCTGATCCAGTAATATCGCAGTCTCGGCTTCTGGCTTAGTACGTTGATGCTGCAACGGCAGCACGTTATTAGCGCTAGCTGGTGGCGATTCCATCTTGGCTCGAGGGGAATCTAACACGGTGCACTGACTTGAACCGACCAGTTTAAAACGGGAAATGGTGCGAAAAGAAAAGAGCTATCCGGATAGAGAGAGAGATTGCAGAATAGATCAGAATTTGACCTGAGCGGATCGCGAACGAGTTTATTTTAGAATAGCGCGCAATTCCGAAATAAAAAGACTTTATGGAAGAATGGGAAACCACTAAATCGGATAGGATTTCGATGGAAGTGAAATGAATCGAGTAGGACGTCAATAAAAGGAGTCGAACAAGTTCGGACTAATCGGTTAGTTTTGCAAGAAAAATCAAGTAAAAATCAATGGGGAAAATAAAGAGACTGACAAAACAGACGTTTTTGCCCAGCAAATCGTTTGGCAGGTCGCCCCAGGAGACAGACGGACAACGAGACTATCGAAGATTGGAGAGGGGCTGTTAATGGATTTGCAGCTCCTACAATTGAACGCGCTGATTGAAATTGGATGGAAACCAATTGAAATGGTCGAAACCACACAAGAAGACACACACACACACGCTGACACGCACACAGGCACAAATGTCTTATCCATACGACGGCATGAAACGCGCAATAATTGTCGCCGGCCAAGAGGTCGGCAGTCGGAGAGGGGAGAGAGAAAGCAATAAAGAAGGAGGGTGGGCTATGATAAGTTGAAAAAAAAAAAAAAGCGGAAACTATCTCTCTCCCCCTCTGTACGTTTTCCGGTTGACGAGGGAAACTGAACAGAATTGCACGTCCGAGCCGCTTTGGTTTCTTGCCACAAACACGGCACCGGCACTTGGGATAAGCACAAGCCCAACAAATCCCTCCTTCTCTTTCAGACTCTGAGGTCCCTCTGTTTCTGCTGCTCGATTTTCTCCGTTGTCTGGTGGGCCAACAATTTCTCGTGTGTCACCAACAGCAGCGCAAAGCTGCGCGGCGCACGCCCGCAAAAGTCCGAACGGGGAAGAACTTTAACCGAGAAGTTACCATAAAGAAATTTTCTATGACGAGCATCCTTTTAAATGTGAGTTTTAAAAAGTAGGGATATCTTGTGTTTACAATTATCGATATTTTCAGGCTTTGTTTCCTTTTGTAAAATTACGTAATTTAATGCGCGCGTTCAGTTGAATTTGTTGCTTTTTGACGATGTTCGATTGTCTGCCCCAATTACTTTTGTATTTCCATCATTTCCTGGAATGGAAATGCACTTTGTCACGAGCGAACAAAGGTGTTTAAAATTTGATCGATGGTTCGATTTCCCTTTGTGTCTTTCTCAAAATGCTAAAATGAATACAATCCTCGATTGAGACATAATTAAAGTGACAGGGGGGAAAAAATTATTCCGGTGGCTAGCTAACATTTTGGACGACACCCCGTTGCTACCCAGTTATTCATATTACGTAAAGTCCACGCCGTGAACACATGATATGTTCCAATTTTGGGCGTGGAAGCCGCGGGAAACTTTTTTTTTTCACTGACGCCCATTTTTAAGTTCTACCGTTCCCCCCTCCATTATCGCGTCTAGCGTTGAATTACGTAGGTAAAAATAGCTGATGAATTTTTCACATTTCGCCACAGTGATGAGTGCCCTAATTTATGACACCTTACAAATCCTTGCCATTCGATAGTTCATTCGTGTGTAGCTATTGCTCAAAGCTCCTCCTACGCACCGTTAAAGACCATCACGATTGCCGCCCCCCCCCCCCTTTTTCACCACCAAATGGAAATCGATGCGCCCACCACCAATTACCGGTTGCCGCCCACACCCGTCGGAGCCCAAGGCATCATCACGGGAAAACGGGTAGCCATATCTGGAAGATGGCCGTCTTCTATTCTGCGCGCATTTCTTTTAACAGATAGTTTGAATTTGCAAACAATTTCTTTGCCCTACACATCCAAGCTCTCCAAGGAAACAAATACAAAAGCAATAATGCTTAAAGTTGTTGAGACTTTCGGGTCTTATATCTGAGCTAGTCGATGGTCGGGTCAGATTATTAGTAGGAGTAGTGGTGGCCGTAGATAGGGGGTATGAAGGGGGTGGATCATTCACGACTTTTCACCTCTTTCACGAAGCTGGCGAAGGGAAGCGGAAAAAGTCACGCACTAGCTATCCTTTATTCCTCATCTTTCGCCTACGCTTTCTTTATCCTTTTCTGTTACAACTATTTCCCTGCAGTTTTCGTTTATTTCGCCTCTTTTATTCTCTTTCCTCTCCCTGCTTTTCGAAGAGAAATCCATATGCTAGCCTACTACCGCGTGTGATGAACAGATCGATTCCAACGGCCGATCACGGTATTGCGAGAACACGGTATTTCCTTGTATCGACGTGCGGCTTCGATGTTGGAATATAATTGAATCGGATTGGTTAAGACATTCGAGAAAAATCAACCCAGCCTAGCGGAACAATTTTTTTCTTCCCTCTTGTTTTGATTATTCTACTCATCACGTTGAACGTACACAAAATTCCCCTTTTTCTCATCTCAATCCTCAACTGCTGCTGCGCCTTATTCTTCGTTGGCTTTGAAGTCGTCCTCTTTTTAACGCCTAACCCAAAAAAAGACGAGGATATCACAGAACTAGCATTACTACGATTTCCTAACTGCAGCTGTAAACAAACATGAAAACTTTCGTTTCATAAATGATTCCCTATTTCCGGCGCATTGGGATAGACATTTCTCGGATTCTGACGTAAATGCACGAAACAAGACGCAAGCGAAGATAAGGAAGCAAAAAAAAAAAAAAAAAAAAAAATGATGAATGATGGCTGTTAGTGGTCGAAGATGATAAAGGGGTGAAAATCAATTACTTTGCCGACGACGTTCTTTGTGACGACACTGAAAACAAGTGCCAGAAAAGAAGCAAGGGCTTCAAGCAAAATTTAAAAAAAAATGACAGTGGCAGCTGGATCGATTGGGACGTGCGAACTGTACGGATTGTCGCCCATTGTTGGCAGGTACAGCAACAGGGACTCTATCTTCATTACAAGTCGAACAGCGTAAAGCTATGTGAGACTTGTAGGGGTCAGACAATTACAGTAATTGAACCAACCACTACTAGAGGGCAACAAGCGTTCGTTTTCGTCTCTATTGTCAACGCTGCAGAGCAAAACGATCACGACTACGAACCAAAATATGGTTTTAAAAAGAAAAAAAGGGAGAGACGGATGATTCACACGAGACATGTGCACGGCCATTTGCCTTCTAGCTTCCATTAGCAATATCGATCGGCATATGGTTATTCTACTGCCTCACCTCACCCGGCTTACGCCAGTCATCTATAATGATTACATGTGCCAACTCGTCAGGTTGCTATACTAGGCTGCTGTTGCCTTCCGGTATGTTCTTGTTAGTCTGACGCTAGACCCGGAAGGTAAAAGAGAGGGGGAAAAAACAGCAGACATAGTCACAAAATCCAGATTCATTAATGCGGAATATTATTTTTTTTTTTTGTAAAAAAAAAAAATAATACTCGTAGAGTTTAAAAAATTCAAAAAGGAATTTTAAAAACATTTTTTAGGAAGACATTTATGACCGATCGTTGCTGTTTGTATACGACTATCATAAATTATTGGATTTTACTTCAACGATAGGGAATTCGCTTTAAAAAATGAAATTGAGTTTGGCAAGACAGGGAGTTAAACAGCAAAAGCTGCAGCGCTTTTGATCCTGGTCGACGATCCCAACCGGAAGAGGATTCGGTCTGAAAAACAACGAAATGGGATAGACGGCCGTAACTTTTCTTTTTTTCCGATGTCGTGTACGAATAGTAGGGGATTACACGGATCGGCACAAAAGGTTGTACCAATTGGTGTATGTCAGGATTTCGATTTTCCAATAGTGATACATGTGACATGCAGGTTTTTGAGCTGCGACTACATCGACTATGTGAAGTGAAGCAAGAAAACGAGATTGCGAGAAAGATGGAAATCCAGTTCGTGGGTGTTGGAGAAAGATGGGATTTCGAAGTGTACAGAAACATTTCCGTATTTGACCTAATCCATATAATTTCCGTTTTGAATTAGACGAAACACTTAAAGGAAAAAAAAAAATAAGATCGGCCAATTAGTTGGATGAAAACAAGGATCGCGCTCCTTCCCAACATTTGCTCATTTGAATGACACCTGGCGTGGGCATACTCGTCTAAGCGTTGGTGATCCCTAGTGAAGACCTTTGAGAAGCGCTCGGGATTATCACGAATCGCAGGGGCTACTCTTCACGACAAGTGTTTATAAACGTACCAGACATGCCATTCGACCATCAACCTTATCCACTAGCCCACAAAAGTTGCCTGAAACGCGTTTCCGTGCGTGTTTGCCCTCCCCCCACCAAAATATAAAAAAAACAAAAAAAAAACACCGTCTGACAAGAAAACCGGGCACAAAGGCGATGATCCTTCCGCTTGCACGTCACTAGTGAGTCAATATGCACGCACTTAACATTTCTAACGTCTCTTTGACAACCTCGCTCTTGAACCGGTAAGAGTGGATGGGTGGTAGAGAGAACCGCGGAAAACAGTTTCCATTCATAAAATATTCGTTTGCCAAAAGGAAAAAGTAAAAAAAAAAGCGAAGACTTACCTCGTGTTTCGCGTAGAGAAGACACGCCTCTTCACCGTCATCTATAGAAACAAAAGATGCATGATTAAGAGTGTGAGAGACAAAGAACAAAAGCAACTCATGTTTGATTGGATGATAAAAAGCGGTGAATGACATTTGCCCTAGGTAATCAAACGTGTTGATTGTTTCGCTTCCGAAAAATTATTAGACGCCTGTGATGTCTAGACGTCGTTCCATTAACGAAAAATGTCATACACTAATTCGTTCTTTGTTGCTTTGAGAATTGAGAAATTTCAAAGCTCCATATGCAGATGAGCCCAAATGGGATTCTTGTTTTTGTTTACAAGGCATCAGAGTTTTCCGAAGCACAACGCTCAGTACGAAAAAAAAAAAAAAGTAAAAGGCCAATAATTGATATTTAAATGTCAAACGAAAAAAAGTCGCATTCGACGTATAGGTGAACGAGTTTAAATGACCTGATCCCAATGAAAAGAGCACTTTCCTTTTTATGTCCTCATCGAAAATTAAAAAAAATATTGAAAATGTAGTGCGCCGAGAATGGCAAATCACGTTTGTATAGTCCTACGGAAATCCCAAAAGTTTTTTCTATATCCAGAAAATGCGCTGCAGAGCCAGTAGCTAGCGACATCTATGAACAGTAGCGACAACTTCAGTCAAACCTATTGACCCCCCCCCCCCCCCGTCTTCCCTTGTACAATAATAATACTGCTAAGCCTGATGTAACCTAAAAGCCACAAAAACACAACACATATAAGTGCTAAAAAAGAAAAATTTTCTATGGCTTAAAAATGGGCTTCTCTGATTACTTTTGGCTTTCGCTGTCGAGGTGAAATAATCGATTCACCATAAAACCAACGTTCAAATAAAAACTGATAAACTTGTTGTCATGGGAAAGTCAAACTTGAGGTCGTCTTTAAAGACGACGTCCAAATTATTCCCTTATTATTTCTTAGTGGGATTGATTTAAATGTGATCGCACTCTACTTCAATTGACTGCATGTTTGTTTTGTCGAGAAAATTCTTTGAAGAAAAGAATACGCAGCTTTTCAACAGCCTAGCAACGAAAGGGAAATAGTATGCAAACGTGACGTGCCTAAATGTTTCGGCGCTGCAGCGAACACGTAGTGTCGAAACATGACCTTGCATACAAGTCAATCTCACTTGAAATACGCCGCGCACACATACCCTGACTGGTGGTTCTGGCTATATAACTTAATTATATCATTATACTAGCTCTTGTTAGCGAACACAATCAGCCGAGTAGTAATCAAAGTGTAAGACGCACGTAAAAAAAAAACGTGAAAATACATTGGGAAGTAGAAAAAGATGAGCTCTGTGTAAAAGGCGTTCGAACTACTACTTGCTTTTGGGCTGTTGCTGCTGGTAGAATTTACTATGCAATTTAACAGATCCTTTCTTTTGTGCGCAAAATTAAGCTCAGGAAATTAAAAGTCAAAATATTTTCATGCACTGATTAAAAATGGAAGGGATCTACTACATGAATATGAAAGATTATTCCAACAAAAAGCTGCTCATCATCTTTAATTGAATGAATGTCTAAAATAAAAATCTAGACAGAGTGTGACAGACGGTAGTGCGACCTTTTCACTTGTTTTTGCTGTTGTTATTTGTCAATTGTACACGTAAAAGACAGTCACGGACTGGCACATCCGGAACGCCCACGTGCAGATTGTCGGGATCGATGGCTCTTTTATTCTCAATTTTTCCTCTTTTTCTGCTTGATTTCGACGATTTTTTGCTTCGTGATTTTCCTTGTAGTGAACGCATGGTGAATGAAAAGGCTAAAGGCCGTACGAGGAGACAAATAGCGGATAACTTTGATAAGCGTTGAAGAACAGAATCAATGGAACACAACTTTGCACTTCTGCCAGCGGCCCATCTAAAAGCCTAACTTGATGAAACTTTTGGTCTTTACTACGAAATTGATTGTCAAGCAAGATAAACCTAAACTAGCTTTTTGCTCTTCCGTTTTCTCGCTATGTAACTCGTAAGGTCCATGTGCGCAAAATAGTTTCTGTTTTTCATTACGCGACGGCTACCGTTTTTTTTTCTATTCGCAGAAAAACAATTACCAAAGAGAAGCGAACGTTAATCGAATCAAGCGCATCCCAACAGAGCCATTTTTGATACACCAACATGTTTACCGGGAATGAAGCGAAATACACGAAAATGAAAAAAAAAGGGGAGAAACTTACCAAAGATGAGCCGCCATTCGCCGTTACGGAAGATCCAGGCGGAGTTGCGGACGGCTTTGTTGGGATCGCCGCTTCCGAAACGCCGCAGTGAATTACGATAGGAGCCTTTGACGCGGCGCACACTCATTGTAACTGGATTAGTTATTGTACCTATTTATAACTTGTCTTCTTTACCGAAGAGGACGTAATCGCTCACTCAGCTCTTTACACCTTTAACTGCCCCCTTTTCTTTATGTCGATATGTCAATTCATATACACTGGCACACACGCACTCGTTGGTCTCCTCCTCGATTTGTTATTCCCGTTGAATTGATTCCTCTCGTTATCCCGCACAGACAATGGATATATCCGGCAGTAGGTTTCCAAGTGCTGACTGCAGAATCTCCTCAAGTTGAAAATCTGTTAGCTTGAAGAATTCAGGAAGACAGCAGCCAGTCGAGTGCTGTTACACTTGCCCAAGACTAGTTGTCCAATTCTTTGTCTGATGCCATTCTCAACTTCCGTAGACTGGAATACGGGCGCAATGGTTTATATGGCCGGTACTCATGCTATTCACTTCTTTCTTTTTTGGCAACTGCTCCGTGCCTGGTTGATTTTTGAAACGCCCACTGCCTTTTCTTTTATTCGCCTGTAAAGGAATGAATCATAATTAGACATTTTTATAAATTACAAAATGTAAGAACTGTTGTGTGGCACACTGTAGGCTCAACAGTCCACATGGAAAAGCCGACAGAATCAAATGATAAAAAAACTTACGCCCGTCGGGTGGCGATGGATGTACTCGGTAGGGACGTGGGGTTTCCTTTTCTCAAGGGATGGGAAGCCTGCTGGATCGATCCCGGAACTCTTCTTCCTCAAAACGGGAATAAATATGGCGCAGTTGAGTACGTAGAATACTGTCCTTTTTGAATACAGAAATCTAAATCAATAAAAAAAAGATCGTTAGAGTCAGAGAAATTTGATTTATATCGGCGCATTCCAAATAGCTACGACTACGGGGTCTATATCGACTATGTAACTAAGGGCCATTTTCATTTTACAACATGCTATGTCCGCAAATTTTCTCATAATCTTTCCCTTCTCTTTTTGAGACATATTGTTTAAAAAATACTGATAGTGGAGACTATAGACATAAAATCCGATTTATTCGAGCTGGATGACATCACCGCTTCCTCTTTGTTTACAAAGAAGTTCCTTGGTTGTCGTCACTTACATACAAAAAGGGAGAAACCAATTGTATGTCACTCCAGTTAGAACTTCTAACCAAAGGTGGAAGCTGTGGATTAAACGATGAGGATCCATTGAGTGTTTTTATTTCCTTTCTCTCCGTTGGCCAAAACTTGAACTCGTTAAAAACTCTGGTATCGAATAAAAGTCCGTCTCAACGTACACTGTCATCTTATTTTATCTTTTATAGCAACAAAAAAAAAAGTGACAAGGAACCTGAAGGCAAAGTCGGAAATTCTATTGACCAGACGGATCGAGGTAGAAAGGAGGTCGGTGACTTTGAGGGCGGGGGAGACTCAGGGGGAAGTCTAGGCTGAGCTACTCTCTGTCGCGGATGCAGCACGTTCCAACGAATCACGTGCTCTTCACGAACCCATAGATCGATCAGGATACTAGTAAAAGAGCCGACGGAAAAGCCGGGGTTGAAGCAAGTTCGGGGAGGTTGGTAGCTGGAGGAGGGAAACAAGAATGAAACAGTCCTGCCTGCTTCCAAACTGGCGTGACAACAAGGGCCGCCACCGCCCACCTTAATCCCGATGCATTTTCCTGCGCGTTAGACACAATGTTGCTGGCTCTCTATATCTCTTTCCGACCTCCCCCTTCCCAATAGCTGTTCCCGTCTTCCAAAAAAGAAAAAGAAAATTCTTTATCGATGAATTTCATCGCATCTGGGAGATTGCCAAAAAAACATGGGGAAGGAACAGGAAAGTGGTGAGGAAGGGAAAGAAGAGCCCGGAAGAGTTATGACTTATGAGAGGTGGAAGAGGCAGAGGATTTCGCCATAAACATTGGTTGTACAAAAGAGCACTGATTTGAGACCGCCAGCCGAGTGCCACTATAATATCGTCAAATGTGGAAATCAACTAACCGAGCAAAGATTCTGCGGACGTATACGAGCAAAAGGTCTTGAAAGTCAACGAGTATTATCGAGCGAACATCCCTTTAACTAATGTAAATAGAGAAGGCGTCAAGTAAAGAATTCAGTTATTTCTAGCATTAGCCACGGTTCTCAGTACGATCTTGTACCAGGAAAGGTACCGTTCGCTATCTGATCGTTTATCCCAAATTGCGTGACTCTTGTGCCTCCCACTCGTGAACTTTGTAACGTCGAGATATTGACCACAGAAAAAAGGCTGAAGCCTTTTGTCCAACAACCTGTAAATGGCAGGGAAGGGCGGCGGTGGAAATACTACTCTTAAGGGCAGAAAATAGGCCTAGTTAGTCAACGCCATTCGTTAGGGTATTATTTTTAAAGGGGAACCCTTACGCTTTAGTAACAGTAAGTTTTTCAAAGAATAACAAGGGCTACGTTTTTTTTTCTTTTTTGTGATGTGACCCAGGGTTTCCGGACATGACAGCTATTCAGAAGGCCCATTTAGACGCACTGGTGGGCCCTGATAGTTTGGGACCAAGAACGGGCACGGGTTGTGATGGCGGTAAATAGGAATTTTTTTTTTAGCTAGTGGTTGGCTAGCCGAAGAGACAGCCAAGATAGCACTTCATTTCTAGCGAGTGGACGACGGTACATTTGAGGCGGAGAAGAAATAAGACAAACACCCACAAAATAAAGACGACGACGAAAGAAAAAAATAAATAAAAGGAAGCAAAAAAAAAAAAAAAAATTGACAAAGAAGATAGGGTGATAAGAAATGCCAATATCTGTAGCAATAACTCTTGCCAATCAGCCCGATAGTACGACACTGTTTACGTGTAAGTCAATCACCCCCCCCCCCAAAAAAAAAAGGAGGCTGGGCCTAGACGACTTCAATGACCCATTAAAAAAAAACAAAAAAAAACTAGAGATTTTCGCCCTACAGAGTCAATAAGGCTGGCTAAGCCGTAGGGGATTTAGCACTCGCACTCTCTACAATAGGAGTGCAGAAAAAAAAAACAATCTTAATAAATGAGAAAAAAAAGAGGCAAATATTGCGAAGGGTCCACTTACTTTGTCGAATTGTTGAAGCTCTCAACAAAAGACTTGGTCCTACAGCCAACTAATTTGCACAAAAGCGTCGACGCCTGTGGGATTCTCGACGTGCCCCACACGCCAATGTCTGTTGAGGAGAAAGAGAAATAAGACGAATGTGACTGACGTGTGCTCAGTACGAACTGGCTCCTTACCACTGATTCTCTACGGTGAGTATGGCTTTCTTCCCGTGTGTCAACAAATCGCATGGAGATGTTGAAGAGAGCTGCGCGCAGTGGAGGGACCAGGGGAAGTCCGTAGTCCGCAGACTCGCCGGTCTCGTCGTTCGTGCAGCCACGTATCGAAAGAACTGAGCCAAAGGCGGCAAACGGGAATGGCAAAACAACAGAGACTATATAGTTTCGGCTGAAAAAGTTTTTGCTTATCGCATACCACAGTGCCATTGATGTTATACGTGGAGCTTGTTGTGGGGACGAACATCATAAACAAAACAGCAGCCTTTTGCAAACAACTAATGACCTTTGTCGGTAAGGGTTGTAAGTTCTGCCTTTGCCGTCGTATTCAACACAGCTTAGCCTTTTGTCTACTGAATAAAAAAAGCAATGAATAAAGAACGAGGGACCAACTGAAACATGGAACAGACAGGGTTGCAGACAACAGCGCAAACAAAAATATACGTATTAAGGTGCGCTAGATCGATGATGGCCAATAGAGTTTGTGCATGTCAGTGCGTAAACTTTTGCCGCCGTCCTCATTTGGCGTATGAAATAAATTTCAAAATGCTTACTTGGTAAAATGTTTCTCCTTTTTTTTTATGGCATGTTTTCTCTTTGTCTACCACCCCCGCCATCTTTTCGCTGTATCAGCTGCAGGAATTGAGAAATTCGGTTGGGAAACTTCCGGTTCCCATTAAACAACGACCCCAAAGAAGGGTGGGAGGAGTCTTGCTAGCGGTTGGTAGCCCGATGATTAAAGGTGATTAGAGAATTGTACGTTTCGTTGAGCTTGACCTGCAAGAATTCCAAATTTCAATCATTCAGTAAATTTCTTTTGATAATCGGCAAAAAACATAGTTGAGCAGTTCTACTAAACGTTAACTGATAAAGAATCTGGAACAAAAACATGCATTCATAGCCGATCGATGCCACTCGAGCCTCACTCGACAAGTTGAGCATTGATCGTCGGCCTATAGCTCCACCGCAATCCTTGCATCACGACGCCTTCTTACGGGGTCTGAGTACCAATTTCAGGTATTACAGTTGTGAGATATTGACCCAATCATCGCTGTATCTATTCGCAATATGCTCCACCCTTATTTTCTTTAGCAATATCTTACGTCATCAGAAGCAAGACAAACAAATTACCGGGAAGGGAAAGACTTCTTGCTGCGACGACATGATATAATCAAGTTGTCTTCTGCACTACCGAGTTCTCGCCCGAAAGGAAAGAGTAGAGGTGCAGACACGAAAATTTTTATCTTCCAAGATAAATAATGGGTTTTTCAACTGCAACGTCACGACAGGCGATCCACGTGATTTCGACTGCAATAAAAAGCATAATAAATCAACTCATTCCATCTAATCAAGTTTGATGGTCATACTTTTTTACCTTTTACCCCGCCATTTCGCTTGTGAGCTTCGTTCCGGTAGATGCCTCCCACAATGAACAATGAGACAGTACGTATTATTCTTACAGCAAAAGTGGGTCAAGACCAGACTTACGACTTCGCCGCTCAATATCGAGGGTTTACTCTTCTTTCAAGCACATATGCCTAGGGAGAACAACCAACAGGTCTTTTTTTGTTTCGGTTACGTAGATCAACAAACAGGGTATCTGTTACCTACTGTACAAGAAAGGAGACGATTATCGATCCAGTGACATACCATTGGCATGAGCGAACTTTATCGCTATGCTGCATGTTCTTTCTGGGAAAATCGACAAGTCAATCCTTTTACACAACAAAAAATGTCGGAGATGGTGTAATTCTCAAGCCAACATAGGTAGGATCGATGGAGCAGAATAGCATGAGGAAACTATCTGACTGCTTTCTGGCCGTCTCGCCCGTCTCATTGCTCCTCTTTCGCTTCATATGAATCCCTTTCACTGATGGCAATGATGAACCAAAATGAAAGGGAAAGAAGCATCCGAAAAGAAAGCCGTTTCTTTTACTTTCATTCTACACGTTTTTCTATTTCTTTCTTTTATTCATTTCTTGCCATCTGAACACTGCTGCGCATCTAAGTTGTTTGACAGACGGTATTTAATATAAATATAAATAAAATGTCAAGACCGGGGGAGTGGGCAGGAACCCAATAATTAATTTCAACGAATCACTAAAAAAGCAATACAGTATCGGAATGTCGCAAATTAACATTTAACAAAAATAGAAAGTCGAAGAAAATGAAAAACGAAGCGACTCTTGTAAGGTACTATTCAACAAAGGGATTTTTTAGTCATTGACGGTGCAACCAATAGCGAATACAATGAAATCACAACCGGCCGGTATGATTGAAAAAGTGACTAAGATTTAATTTTGGGAAGAAATGGGAACTCCACCAAATCTGATGATCATAGGAGACAGCAAAGCTACGAGTTGCTCATAGTTTAGTGGTCCGTTTTGATTCATCGGCTGGTGTAGGAGCTTGTTGAAACTCACCGTCTAAGCCACTCATTACCATTTCTCCTTCGTTTACTCCAGAATCGGCCTCGTCACTAGGAGATTTGAGTTGGCTCAAAGCCGCGTGGATGCGAAAATGGAGTCTTGACTCTAAGCTATAGCCTTTGTAGTTATTCCTATTTAAATAACACAATGAATTATACAGAAATAATAAAAATGGTGACAGTATGAAAACAAACTTACTTTGCAGCTTCAAGCCATAAAATTGCTTGGTCATTTTTCTCCTGAGAATGGTACAGAAAACCCAGTTCAGCCACGCTATAGGGAATGAGGTATGTATCGTCTTGTAAAAGTTTTTCCATCTTTGTAACTTGGAGGAAGCATTCTTCCGCTTGCAACGGACTCCCCATTGATCGAAGACAACAACCTTTCAAGAGGATTGCCAGTGCCAGATCATCAGAATAATATTTATCTATAAATATGAAATATGTAAGAAGAGAAAGATTAAAATAAAACACATTATGGCTTTGGCAAGTTCAATTTACTTTGTTTGCCAGACTCGAGATCTTTTATAGTACGTTCGATGAGACGGTAACATGCTTGGATGAGCGCCCATTCTTTTCCAATAATTTTCAAAATGTTCCAAACGTAGAGGAGCTCCAACGCCGCGAGACGCAGTCTATCACCTTGCGCGAAAAAGCGTGTGCTCTTCCGAATAACAAACTTCTCCGCCGGCAATGACTTCCCAGCTATTCGCTGCTTGTATGACGGTACGTCCCTGAAAGCGTTTCAAATACAAATAGATTCATTGATTCTCTACTGAATACAAAAAAGAAATACGAAAGAACGCAGTAGGATCATATTATACCGCATGAGAGTGGTTAAACGCTGTTGTTCGGCTTCTGATAGGTTTCCATCCTCTTTATCCATGCACAAAAACGCTGCCTGAACATAGGCGTATATGCACTTTGACCACCTGCTCTCTTCAAAGAGGCGGCGGGCGTATTGCCCAGCTGATTTCCAATCCATTTTCATGCTGAAAAAAACAAAACAATTTCAGAGATGATTACTACATGACTCGTCGAGGGGCTTGTCTAGCCAATATATCAAACCGTGCCTGTGTGCCCACATGAGTTCCCAGAAACAGAGATGATGAAACTGTGGGAAACTATTCTGGGAATGCCAAGATTTCTCGTACCAAACAATGGCATCATCGACGTGAGCCTGTACAAGTTCCAGCCTTCCTTTGAAGAACAAAAACCAAACGCCGTTTGGCTTCAACTGGTGAGAGATAAACCAAGTCTTATTACTTAAAACAAAAAAGTTGGTTTCAGCATGGTTTAAAATTACTTTTAACTGTTCCTCCAAGATAGCACTAGCTTGAACTAGGTTTCCTTCATCGTTGCTTAGCACGTAAACGACGATGAGGTGATAACCGAGAAGGACTATGGCGCAAAGAATACGGCGTATACTTCGCTCCAATTCATAACCTTTCTCCAGCTCTCGTAGACCTACATTCTGCAAAAGGGACAGTCAAATTACTTTCTATTTAATAAACCAGTGCTTTGTTAGAACGAAGGTCGAGGTATTAACTAATCCCACTAAGAAATTTCCAAAATAGTAACTACTTCGATTCTTACCCGGCTTCCACTAAAACCGATGAATTCAAGGAGTTTCAGAATACGTTGGGGCAGTAAGGAAATCATCTGAAAATGAAAATCAGAAATTAAAAAGACCCAAAAAATTTAGGTTATGAGCTCACCAAATTGAAAGACCCTGCGCCTAGACGAACACCGCTTTCGAAGTGAACTTTGTGATGGTCATCTGTCCACTTTCGATGATTAAGCATATGCCAACATTCCCTAATAGTGGCAAAAAGGAAATACGTTATATCGGCATGTTCCCTGTTTGTGTATCTTCAAGCTGTCGTAGCAAATTTAAGCATTAAGAATACAGTCGATAAACTTATTGGTAATTTTGAGAGATAAATACAACTTCAACTAGATATAATATTCCAATAATTATTTGCCAAATTTTAAAGAAAGTTACTTGTATGATTGGTAGCACGAACGAATTTTTAGACCTCCTTTTACAAAACTCATCAACGTCTCATCTTCTGTAAAAGTGAGAACTGCTTTCAAAAGCATGGATTCGGCGTAGCAGAGCTCGGCATGAATCTGTTCTAAATGAAGGGAATGGTAAAATATAGATAGCCAGTATAGAAATTTTGGTAGCGTACCTTCAGTATACAAGTTATAGTCGGTTCTTTTTAATATTCGTCCAAAGGATTCCGTGAGCGTGGTCTTTCGTCTGTAATGATTACTGATTTCAATTGACTGCTTTACGAGATCCATTGCTGAACCGATGTCTCTCTGAAGGTAGACACAATTAGAGAATTAGACCGAAGGTTCTTACACATATTCCGATTTCGTTGGAATATATCTGCATAATGTTTCGCAAAAAATCGTTAAGCACCTGCTCGAATGTAAGGATTGCTTGAAGAAAAGCAAGTACACTGTTTCCTAAAGCGTGATAATAACTTGTTTCACTCCTGCAGAAAGACAAAAATGAAATGGAATTTAGTGTTATTATTTTTTCTCATCAGAATGCTTGCACACATAGACAAAGAAAATTGTAAGTTGCTTACCATGGTTCCATAATTGCCCGGGCTTCTGTTAGTTTGTTATCAAAGAACAAATCCAGTGCTTCCCTGCAATGATCAATAGCTGTTTCCAAATTCATTCCATTTGGAGATGGGCTGCAAAAAAAAAAAAATAACAAAATTAAATAAGGGTAAAACATGAACATGTTGGTTATGTTTTCAAAAATATTGGCACAATCTGTATTTTTGAACATTACCTTGCTCGATTAAGATTTGCTGGTGAGAGACTTTCAGTTTCCTCCATTGCATCTGCAAACTGTTGGACACAAATTGACATGGCCATTAGATTAAACTAATCTTTTGATGAAATAAGAAATAAATCAGCAAACAGTTTTCTTTAAAACCGAACATGGAGATTGACTAAAAGGTACAAAGCACAGTACAAAACTTACCAAGCTACACTACTTCAAGACACATGATAGCTAACCACATCCTGACTGCAAAATAAATGCCTAATGCCTACCTCATCAACTGCATCTCCAGGTTGGCACAAACTAGTGTTATCGTTAAGAGCCATGGCTTCCAAAATATCCAACAGGGTCTACAGAAAATTTAATACACTAGAAAGAGCCAAATATTTATGAGCAACACAAATCAAATAACTGTTTGTCCACATTTACTAATAACAGAGGAAATGAAATTATGACTTACTACCAGTCTCTGATTGTCCAAAATGTACTGAGTACGTAGATTAAGCCCGGTTTCCAATACAGTCCCAAAATTTCCAGGTAAGATACCAATATTTTACTATTCCATGATATTTGTAACTTTGTAGAAATAAGGAGGCATCTAGCAAAGATGCATTACAGGCATTCGACTGAGTAATGAAGTCTTTGCAGTATGTTAGACTACAGCTGACATTTGAACGCCACGTTATAAATAAGGTCACGAAATTAATTTAGACATATTACAAAAGCATTCCCGTTGTACGCAAACCGGTAAGAAATCTGGACTGTCCTGAAGGAACACGACGACTGGTATTTATAAGCCACGATGACCGTCTTTACCCAGAAGAAGATAAACATCGACTACATCCTACATCGACCTACTTGTTATTCGTGAGGCGTCGTTGCCCGTTCTCCATTTGAAAGACCACGAATTTAACCACACTGGCAGTCGGACTCAGGGTCTTGGACTAGAGGTAGGGGACTATTTGGCGCGTCAAAATTCGAACAATTAGACCGATATACTAGCGGTATTCTATATGGTAAATATTTGTAGCATTAAGAAAGAATGTGTTATTACTGGCAGATCAAGGCTAATTTATGATTTCGTAGGCTGAATAAGAGGACATGCAAGACTTCCTATTGCACAATCGTAGATGAAATGCATTTCTACGTCTTACATAAATATGTAAGAGGCTCAGCTTATCGATTTATCCGCATATGCAGTAAGTTCAAAGGCAAAGAACTCCCGTGAGAAAAAAATTATCTAGGGCGCTCCATCATCCTGTTAGCTGGTCAGGTATAGATCTATTGCACATAAATATAATGGACAGCACAGTTACCATGGGATTGCTGGACCCCAAATATGTCACTTACAATATTTATAGTTCTACGAAACGATGGGAAAACAAATAAGGAAACCGCCAACGTACCTGTATATATATATAAACATATATATCAAAAACGCTTTTTTTCAGGATATACGCTGGCCCAATGACAAATATTACTACCTATGGGATTGGTTATTCGTTACTGTATTACAGTCGTTGCCAGAAAAAGCGACAGATACCCGGATGACCTTCTTTACTTTCCCATAACGATTCTATGAACGGCATAGATATCATTTAATCATAACAGTTCCTTGGAAGACTTCCGTAAATATAGAATTTACAGTCTCTATGGACATGCACCGCTCAGTGCATGGAGGATTCTACTGTCTAATGGTACATGCTATCTCCCTGCTATTCGTCAACCATGAAGCGATGAGTCATTACCCCTCCCTTCTCATCCCATACCCTAAGCTATGGAGATTTAGATTTCGAGAAAACTAGTAAAAGGTATCTGAAATTTAACACTAAGCCATACCGAATCAAATGCAGTTGATGTTAATCGCGATAATAGAAGATATTACAAAATTGCCTACCTTATCATGCAAATAGTTTCATATGAAACCGTTGGTTGTGCTCCTGTTTCTAGGGGAACTAGATCGAAACAAACGAAACCACTGGTTACAGTTTCACTTGACCACATTTGCACGCCTTAGATAGCTAGCAAAGTATTTCTTTATTATGTTTAAACAAATAAGGCAGATGAAATGATTACAGCTCACATGGCGACCGATATCAGATGAGCACTAATCCAACTACAATGTAGTGTACGGCGGTATAGACTCGTCTTCCTAAATATCTAACCAACTCCAAATGGCGGGAAATGTTTTGTACCGCTGCTAATTTGGAAGGGTATTGTTTTCTACCCCCATCCTCTCTCGCGTGTTTAAGCAAAACACATTTGCTTTATGCAACTGCAATATACCAACCATGAACAAAAATTGCAGCGGTTCTAAAAATTTCCCGCCATTGTGAGGGGGTCCGATATTTATGGAGGTGGTGGGGGTGGTACAGGGGTAACTGACAGTACTGCCAAATGAGAAAAAAAATGTACTCCGTTCCAAAAATGAATAGATTAAAAACAGAATAAATAAAATGAAGAACTTCAAATGAGAAAAGGATTTTTATTCGAATTTTCAAATAAGATTACACACAACGAATCAACCCAGCCCAATCAAAATTTAAAAAAATATTCCAAACTTGATTTGTCACAAGAAGAGAATCAGAATTAAGAAATGAAAATTAATTCTGATACTCAACAGAAAAAAACTAAATTTACTAAGAAAATAAACATCAAAAGATGAAGATTTTTAATTCAGAAAACGTTTCTAAATTTTTAAACTTCTAGTTAAAAAAATTTCCAACAGAACGCTGTGAAAGTCAAACTTTGCCAGTGACATTACCTAGATGGCACTCATAGCACCATTTAGAAATGTGTTGTCTGCTTGTTTACAAAATAATGGCAACACATTTTTAAATATCGTGGATGAACCAGGATAAACCACGTGAAACAGGTATATATTATCAACAATAGTTATTGAAATTTTCATAGCATCGGTTAAAAGATCGAATTCCTGGATAATTTTTCTGTTTGCAGAAAATGGCAGACACCGTTATGAAGGCCTTAATGCTGGACAAAACTCCGATAGACGGGAAATCCGTTCTAATTGTTCAGCATAGTGATGGATCGCCATTCCTCCATTCGTTGTTAACCCAAAGTGCCCGACAAGGTCGAAGAATTTGTCTAGTTTCATTTAGTCAATCAGTTGGCTACTACCACAATGTTGGAACCCGTCTTGGATGGAACCTGAACAACTTACTGATTAAAAATCAGGTGGTTTTTATCGGTGGACTGCACACCCTTAAGGATTCACTCCAATTCCAGTGCCCTTCAAATCCTTTCAATTTTTTGTTTAACCCTGCCCTATGTCCGCTTCAGGCTCTGTTTTTGTCTATTGAAAGTGTTGTCCATGGTTGGACTGAGCAGCCATTTTCTCTGGTAATTGATGAGCTTGACTGCCTCCTCAACTTAGGTATAGAACCTAAAGAAGTAATCAAATTCTTTCAAAAGTGTCATTCTCTTATCCAAACATATTCCAGTGGTTCCCTAGTAGTGTCAATAGGTGTTACACCCCTTGACAAAGAAATTATTCAGTGTAGCACATTGCTGTCACACTGGTCAGATTTGATTCTCACCGAAAAAGGACTCCAGACTGGAAAGTCACGGGACTTGACTGGTACACTCACTGTAAAATGGAATGTTTCCCCATTATCTGAGCAGCACTTTCATTTCAAATGTTTTGATCGTGGAATTAAAATGTTTGCCCCAGGCACAGCTGTACTGTGACAATACCTTGTAATAGAATAAAATACTTTCAACATCATTTAATAATTTTTATTACTTATACTGTATGGTGACTTCAAATAATATAGAAATAGGACCAGACAAGGACACATCCCCCAAAGTACAAGATAAATAAATATATATATATGTATATAATATATACCAGACATGACTATTAAATAATAAACCAAACCCAGATGGCTAAAAAGAAGATTTTGAATGAAAGATAGAAACGGGGGCATATAGTTCACTGAGGATGTAAAAAGCCCCACGAACATTGGAATTCGAGTCTCTTAAAAAGATCACGAATTCAAAAAATACAACCCTGATTTATTAATATGAATAAGTCGACACTTTGTAGGTGTGGTCAATCACTTGAATGTATAAATGGAATTATGGGTACGATAGCTCCGCTAAATTGCAGTGGTTGCGAAATCGATTAAGAAAGCTAATGTGGCGAGCCAATTAACTACACTGGAGATCCATTTCAACAAAAGAGAAAATGGTCGGCCATTGTATACAAGGAAGCATCGATAAATATTCCAGGGGTTAGCGAGTTTAATTCAAAAGAAAAGAATGCAGGTAATGAATAAAGAAGCAAAGAAAAGGGTCTCGGTTACTTTTCCGATAGACGGATCGATCAGTTAAGTCCGTCGATCGTGACGTAATATCCAAAAATAAACGAGCGAAACAAAATGCCAACGAGCTCCACAGTAGGAAGCTAAGCGCATTGGTAAGCAATCAAGCAGCCAGACTATAGTTTCTCTGTTTCTTTTTTTTCCCAATACATTTTCTTTAACGATACGCAGCGTGAGCGAAATGATGAAGCGCTTCTATACCGCGGGCAAACAATCTACTTTCCTCATTCCAAGTGAAAAAACCTGAAAGAAACGGATGAAAACTTTGCCACCCCGTCAATCTTTAATGGAGGAATTCTCCGAAACCTATTTCGTGCAACTTTGCGAACGAACAAAATAAGGGACAAAACAAGGCAACGAACTCGGAAATCTGACATCTACAACAAATAGATGAATAAGTTGGAAATGAAAGGGGAACAAAAACAATGGCTTTGACATCTTTTGATTACGCAGGTGGAAGTAATAAGTTGCCGATATTTAGAAAGGAAACAATATGAGAAAATATAAGTTGTAACAAAAGATCCGCAAAGGTCTTTTACATTCCCATCTTTCCTGTCTTATATTGGGGATGATTTAACGTTCCTGAAAAAAAAAGAGGCTGCCACGTTTATTTTGTTTGGATTCCCTTCGCCTTTCGTCATTTTTTTTTAATGGATTTTCTTCCGATTTCCATTCGCTGACATTGAATGCAAAGCAACTGGCAATGGTTGCTGCCTTTACAGCAAGTTCTTTCATTAACTTGAATATTTCAGGATAAGCAAGGAAGTTTAAGCATTTTTTTTTTAGATGTCCACGAGCTAAGCCGCTTTCTCATTGTTTCTTCAGAAGCCAAAAAGCCTCATCAGAATAATATATAGAGAGCTACTGTAAAAATAGACGAGATGAATTAGAATGAATAGTAAATGATATTAAATAGAATATCAGTAAAGTATTGGAAAGAGATGCGGGACCCCAAATAGAAAATGGCGATAAGAAAGAAAGGCGATAGAGAGATTTGATATGTTAAATATATGTGTGTAAGAAAAGGGAGAATGAAAATGGCACACTCTCAATTGAGTGCACTTGTTTTGTTGTTGGTTTTGAAGGGGTCCATTCATGTTTACGACGCCACCGATCATGTTTTAGCTGACGACTCGTTCCCTTTGCTTTTTGGCAAACTCTTGCGCCGTTCGGTCCCAAACACGCGACTCCAACACTGACAGGATAGGATGATCTAAATAAAAAAAAATTGAAAAAAAGGGGGGAAAAAAAAAAAAAGAAAAAGACTAGACAATTTGTTCTACCCACAACGCATATAAAATAATGATTGCTGTTCACGCTGGCTAAGATCCAAATGGTAACGAAAGATTTCCAGTTCTTTCTTCTTCTCGGTTATGATTTAGCTACAGTGCAACGTGATCCTCCTCTGTTTCAACTGCCGCATTCGGTATTTGTACGAAGTGTGACTGATGACTCGTGTCATGTTTTCCATGACGCAACGAGCCAACTTTGATGTACGGGAAAAAGAAAAAAAAGCGTGACTTTACATCGTTTGGCAACTGCGAGCATGACATTAGAAAACTCCAGCCAGCTCACGCTCGCCATTCTTAGCGGCGTGAATCGAATGACAAAATGACTAGCTGGAAAGCGCAGGCCCATAACGGCCCTACTTGTGTACCAAGTCGGTGTAGGTACACGAAAGAGAGCCATAGCCCCACTGCTAGCCACTAGCATGCCTCTCTGTTCGTGATCACGAAAGGGAGTGCGTGTCTTACCTACAATTTTTGATACGCTATCGAACGGAGCGAACGCGATAGGGGAGCCGATCCCCTGGATATTTCAACTTCCAACTACACCAGGATTCACTATAATCTGCCCTATCCCTTCCTGTGGCCCTTTCCTTTACATCCGGTTCTTCTTCCCACATCTTTCGGCGATATAAACATCTGACGAAAATCCCTTTTCCTTCATGAAAAATTCAACGCCCACGAGCTATCGGCTCAATTTTCAACATTGAAAAGCAAACTAATATGAGTTTCCTTTCCTCCGCTCTTCTCTGTTCTTTTTATCCACGCATATGTTCTCTAGAACGAAATTGTTCAAACTCTTGCAGATGTGTTTGAACAGTTGGAAAGTTGAGGCGCTTCGACCTGTTGGAGGAAAATAAAACAAGGAAATACTGGGTAATAAGTTTTGAGGGAATCTACAGGTAAACAGGAAAAAAGAAAGAAAGAAAACTGTCTACAGAGTGCTAACATGATGCACGACGTTCGTTGCCACGGCAACATAAAGAGCTGTGATGGTAGCGTTTTTAAAAGGACGATGAAAGGAGATGAATTAATGTATCCCAAGACCATCGTTAGTTACGAGCGAATAAACTACAAACAAGACGTTATGGCTGCCTCTTTCTGCTCAGCTAGATACATTAGAAAGACCTACCGTTAGGGGGGGAAATAAAAATTGTATGTAACGTCTCCTTTTAGTTCAACAACCGGGAAGAATCAACAACTTGCCAGTTGCTACGACGCTTGTACAAACGCAACAAGAAAGAAAGGAAAACAACCCCAATTTCTGGCTGTCCCTGTTTACCAAAGCTTTAAACCTACGTTTGTTTGGCTGATGCATCAGGACCAAGTCGATCTGTTTGAGCCCGTGAAACGTGTCCAGCCCTTGCGGCGTTGCCGCAACTCCCGGTACTGTGTTGAGAGACAGAAGGGCTTCGCCAGCGAAATCATTGGCCGTCAAAACGTCGTAATCCATAACTGTAAACAGGAGCATGGCCGTTTCTTGCCGGCATTGCTCCAACGTCACCGGACTGTAAATCAAAAAGCCAAATTTGAACAGATTACAATTTAAATTTAAAACGAAAAAGGAAGATGACTAACAATTCGAAACACTCGTCAAAGACGGGATAAAGAGTGCGCCGCTTGACGCTCGTCTGCTGTTCGCTGCAATTGGGGAAGAGTCGACGGGGTAGGAGCTCAACGATGACGAAAGGATCGCTGAGTCCGTTGGGATCCAATGGGATGACGTCCCTGGCCGATAGGATTTCGACGCTCAAGCTGTCGTGATGGAAGTAGACGCGGATGCTGAGAACGCCGTAAGGAGCCTCGATGGTCCCGCTGCCGTGCAGCTGTTGCTGCTGGCCCAGTCGTCCGACATGATAGAGATCGATCAGCTGTTCCGTTTTGGCCTTGTGCAGCGAGATTTTCTCCTCGACGCGCTGGTACGTCGGGCACTTGAGCGCATCCATCGAGAGGCCCTTACCGTCGGCGTGCAGGAAATTCACCAACATTTGGAGGGCGCCGTGCAGTCGGTCGTAAAACTTACAGAATTTATCCTTCGAAATTGTACGTTCAAACCGTAACTACAAGGGCGGCCGAAAAGAACCCCAAAGAAGTAAAAAGGGAAAAAATAAGAAATGCTACTCACTCCGCTGGATACTTCAGCCTGAGCCCACAACTCAACGAGAAGCACGTCCCAGATGGCTGCTACGCATCGTTGAAAAGCGTCCGGCAATAGATTGGGCTGCAGGTCGAGAAGAATGTGGTCTAGACAATCGAGTAGAGGTGCAGCTGCCTCGTTGGCTGGTAACGAGTCCGGCGACCAAGCCAAGTGAAAAATATTTTTTTTCACTTCGCTCCTCATCTTACGTTCAAACAAAGAATTCAATTCACGTGCGTCTAATTGAGTTAAATTCTTGTTGGGGCCCGTGTGGTCACGCTACCTTTTCGGCTAAGCATCCAGCGATTCGCAAAAGCTTGTTCTCGTAGTGATCGCGGGCTGTTTCCAAAAGATTATGGAATGCCTGTCTGGCGCTGTTATCGTAGCTGTTAATACCAACACATCCGCTGATATTGGGCATCGCGCCTCCGGCAATCATTAAATACCCGGGCGATGCCAGCGTTCCGGAAACGACCGACGGCGACCTGGATCTACCGGAGATTGGACTCCTGTTTAAGACACAAAACATCAGAAATGAAAGAGCTAAATTCATCGTTTCTTTCTTGTGTTTGCTGAGTTTGGATATCAATTGAACCTCTGAACGTCAAGCAACGCCGTGTTTGGGCCGTCTACCGCAGAGACGATGGCCGCCACGCGGAGCGTCTGCGGAATGGAAGCCAGCGCATTTTTCACGTGCTGCAGGTTATTCAAATTAACGTAGACCTACGTCATCCGCGGGAAGCAAACACAATAAAAAACGTCAATGACGATCAAAGAGAAAAGGACGCACGAAGCCGCTTTTGTTTCATCTACCACATGCTAAATAACATCAACGGACTTACTTCTTCGACGACGGCCGTGTTTTTCCAATCATCGGTGAAGAAACCGTGCGTTTGGATGCGCAGGAAAATGAGGTCGGCGTAAACGATGGCGCTGGCCGTGATCATCTAGAACCCATAAAGAAATGAAAATGAATTAAAACAATTTTTAATATTTATATTTCCTTCTGAAATTCGTACTACTCTACCTCTACTAAACTGTAGACAAACGGATAGGAGGAGACGAGTTCCGGCCACGCCAATTGTTTCCAAAAATCACAAACCTGCAACCGCAAATAATAAGCTACCATTTTCATATGCGTGTTTTAACACTTTCTCTCGGCGAGTAAATTGATCACGCGGAGTACGCCGCTAAAAAGCTATGCCACATAATCTTTTTCTTTTTAGGGGTTCGGGAGGGGCAATCAAACACAATACACAACAATGGCGAGATTCATTCGTCTTCGTTTTGTTTTTCTCTGCTTGGCCGAACGGTGGTGTGCTACCTTCCGGATAGATGGAACAACAAAGGGCAGTCACAGCCACGAACGTTGTCGCCTATATACTGATTTCACTGCGTCATTAAAGGACATCCGGCTTTGGTTGAATCGGGCTGTTCGCTCAGCATTTTGTTGAATCCCCCCCCCCCCCTTTCACCATCCAATAAGTTTGGCAGCCAGGGACAAAAAAGATAACGACAGTTGTGTTCCAACCTCTGCCACTTTTTTTTCCCTCTCCTTTTTCTTGTCGATATTTTACCAACCTGATAGAAGCACGAAGTCGTATCGATTGCCGAAGTCGAATGCTTCAGGTAGGGCTCGACGTTGGTGAAAGAGTCCAGCTCGACGGCCGACCGCACCCGGTTCAATGCCTGACAGACAGCAAAACTCAATTAAGGACAACGGTATGTTCATTATGTTTTTGACGGTTAGATCATAACGAATAAGCCTCGTCCCTTCAACTGTCACCATCATTATTGGTAATAACGTAGAACGCTAAACGACATCAATAGGGGGATAAATTCCCTTATCTACTATGTCGGATAGGGATTAAGGTCTCACTTTTGAACGGGCCACAACGAGCCAGTGTTCCAAAACGGCTCTGAAACAATCGTGGCAGTTTAAGGCGGCCATTTGGTGACTGAGCGTGATTTCGTCGGGTGGAGCGTGATCTTGAAACCTGTCGTGAACAAGAAAACACATCAACGTCTCGTCTTTTTCTAATTTTCTTAAACTGACCATTGAACGAAAATCATTATAAGTTTGTCAAGGGGTTAATCTTACTTCTGTAAATCTTGCAAAGCGATATTCAATTCGAAAAGGGGTCCTGCGTTTTCCGCCGAGCCCATCTCGACGCCATTTCCACCATCCGTTGTGCTGATGGTGGGACCGTTGGGGCCGTTAGGGAAATGACTGCGGATGCTCTCCAGACGCGAACTGAACTCTTGAGTGATCTGCAAGGATGGAGGAAGCAAGTCAGCGGAAGATAGTCAAAAGTGGGAGATAGTGGGGCGGAGGGTGAAACAGAAGAAGAAAATCACTTCAAAAATCAAAACTCTAAAAGAAACTTTGCCCACAACACGAACTTGAATAATGCAGACTAAATTGGATGGGCTAACACCCCATGGATTTTTTTCCAGAATCAGAGCTCATCAGACCGAGAGGGAAAAAAAAAGAAGGAGTCAATAGACAAAAGATAGATACTGAAAGTTTAAAAGAATTGGAAGCGTTGGGGTCCCGATGTCTTTTAAACATTTCTGAAGAGCTTCGCAAAGAACAATCTAATCGTTAGGGTACGGGCTTGAATTCGCCCTTTTTTCTACAGCTGCAGTCAAGGTTTCAAAACACAGCGCCCATGCATAAACCATTAACGAAATGCCTTACGAGATGGCTCACCATTTTCACGTGATTCTTGTAGACAATGTTAAAGTAGGAAACGTTGCCAATTCTGCGAGGAAACACAAAGAAAAACAATGTAAAAATGTACGCGCAATGCCAAAAGGATTTATAACACTTGTTCGACATGTTCCCAGACGTGCGTCTTTAAAACAATACCTTTGAAACACATCGTCGTAGATTTGATGGGAACGGGTTAAATCAGCATAGACGCGATTGGTCAGCACCGTCAAGCCATTGACGACGGTTATGAGGTTGGCGTCAGTGGGTACACACCTAAAGGAAGACAATGACAATCTCTTGTGATGCGAGTTGGGATTACCAGGTAAAAAGTACTTATTAGACACCCCAATCCCTTTTCTTCCACAACATAAAGAAAACAATAAACGGGAGGAGAAAAAAAAAACTATCAAAGGCAATAAAAGGACGAGGCCATCAAAGACTCGCACCACGCTCAAAAGGAAGCTCTCTCGGATGGAGATAAACAGACGTGCATATTGGTGGTGAACTTATCTTTTTTTTTTTTTTTAAGATTACGCAAGTACCTTTGTAATTCAGAGTTGAACCATTCAGCGGCACCTTTGCGAATAGCAACAACGATCTCCCCGCGGATCTCTTTGTGAAACGGGCAACAGCGCCGGAAGGCTCGCATGACATCCAACTGCATTAAACACCTACACAATGGAGCGTAGTAAAAATCCATAAGTACTGCACACGTAACGATGGAAAGAGGAAACAAGTAAAACAATACTTGAGAAGAAATTCCAATTTGGAAGAATTGGACAATCTATGGCTGAATAGGTATCGGATCTTGCGGAGGCAAGACAACGAATAATCGATAAAGGCAGTGAAAGACTCGGCCAGGGCGTCCTCCTCCTCGCGGGAGAGCGGCTCCGAGGCCAGCGACGACCATTGGTGGTCCAGGTCATTGAGGATGCGGTAGAGGACGGAGAAGTGGAGCGACTTATCCGGCTGCTTACCGGCGTAGGCGATCCAGCGGACGACGTGCGACTGCAGCACCGTCACATCGCCCTGGATAGCGTGCTGGTGTAGGATCGTCAGGGCCGCCTGGGAGAGTTCGCCCGTCCATTGCGACGGAGAATTCTGTCCAACCAAACAAAATAATTACATTGCAAGTGGAGATGACCGTTTGTTTTTGAAAAATTTCAAAGAGTTTTGCAAATACAAAAATGAGGGATAAAAAAAATTGAATGAAACATCCGCTGCAACGGAGTAGCATTGCGGTAACTAAAGTTTACGTTGCTGCAGTACATGCACACGTGTTTGAACAATAGCAGAGCCAGCCAATATAGATCCTTTTTTCTTGATAATAGTCAATGATTTGCGAGGCGAGTCTCGTTCACATTTTCGTTTGGATGTCGAGCTTGTTTCCGCCGATGTAGCGACAACTCCTTCCATTTTTTTTTTTTTTTTGCCTTCGTTGATGTCTACGTGCGTGCCATACGTCCTTGTGTGTGTGCGTGTATGTCAAGCATGTCTTACGATGAATGTTGTCCGACTTACCTTGAAACGGGAGACTTCAAAGTCGATGAAGACGCAGTGCAGCTTCTCCTGCTGTTTGATCTCGGTCCAGTTGTCCTCCTCGCTGGTGCCGAGATCCTCTCGCGTCGACAGCCACAGCTTGAGGTGGATCCGGCCCTGGATCGTCGAGCGCTGCGACCGGCCGCCCAACTTGTACCAGCACTCGACGCCCGTCGACGGTATTTCCTAGCGTCAAAATTCAGGCGACAGACATAAACAACAGCGAAGCAAAACACGAGGCAACTCATCAAGTACAGCGGCAATGGGGAGCGCAATAATTGGCAGCGCATACTCATTAACGTCGAATATCAATTTCCATAACACACCTGGTAATCTTAACCGCCCAGGAAACGCGAAATAATGTTATGTCTTTCCACAATGAAGCGAATGTCAATGAGAACAAACATAAATGACTGCAACACAGGACGCATTTTTTCCTAGTTCACTACCGACTTTGGATGTAGGCGAGTTGGTTGTTTATTTTCTGTAAGTGATCGATTTTCTTTGCCATATTTTCCCTCTTATCCGTAAGTGATTCTGTTGGATAGATTGGCTCAACTAGGCAACGATCGAGTCAATCCCAGCGCCGTGCCTACAATGTCAAAGAGACGTTGCGTAGACCGTGCTCGAAAAATCTTGCATCTATATTGCAGGCAATGTCTCGACTTCAAACGAAACTACAGCCCCCATTTCAAAATCACTGCTTCACTTCGTCTCCCCAAACATTGCGCATATTT
Organism: Daphnia carinata; assembly: GCF_022539665.2. NCBI lineage: Eukaryota > Metazoa > Arthropoda > Branchiopoda > Diplostraca > Daphniidae > Daphnia > Daphnia carinata. Next base: position 5,807,155 of record NC_081334.1, read on the forward strand.
TCTATTTTTAAGGTGGGAAAAAGGGTTGCCGCGTAAGGGTTGACAAGTCCCAGTTAACTCCAGTTACGGCCTCTTCTCGTTCCCTTTTAGTTTTTAGCCTTTGGTCCTTTTGAAGCGGCAGTAAGGAGAATGGAAGATACCATCTTTTCATAAAGTGGAAAAAGCCGGTTGATTGAAAAAGAATAATCATTAAAAGGGGGAAAAAAAAAAAGATAGAAAAATGGCGAAAAGAAAGTGGAAACCCGTGCTGAAAAAGAAAAACTAAATTGAACAAAGAAGGGACAATGCTACAGGAAAGCTTCGGGGCTTTCCGGACAACAAATCCTTCTTTTATTCTCTTTTTTTTTTCAATATCTTTTTCCTCCTTTTTTTTTTTTTTGCTGAACGGATCCTATCTTGTGAACTTTTTACACACACACAACAAAATAAAAATTAAATTGAAACATTTTTTTTGCCCCCCGTTTTATCAACAATAACGAAGACATATGTTTCTGCAGGCAGAAGCCCTGCCACAACAAAACCGGACATCCATCTCAACAATCCCGAAATGCGTGACACGCATAAAAGGGCCTGCCTCACGACTTAGTTTTTCTTTAAAAAAAACAAAAAAACTCGATGACACACGACCTTTAATACATTTTACAGCGAGTCGGCCTCAACGACATTCGATTGTACCTCCATCGTTTCTCTTCTTTCCGATTTTCAGACAACCCTACGCTATGTTCTTTTGCTTACGGGAAACTTGAAACATCGTCTGTATTCAATGGAATTCTCGTTCTTAGCTGAATCCTACTGGTCCGGCTCATATCGATCGATCGCTCTGATCGATAGCGATGCATCCTCTCTCACTTGTTGGCAAAAAGAAAAAATTACCTTTCAAGCCTTTTGAGAAAGATGCCTGTTTTCCAGTAAAAAACATTTGCCCTGCACTTCTTCAAATGATTTGAACAGACACAACTGAGAGTTGAATTGATCATGATTACCTGAAGTGGAATATTGACGCAACCTAGGAAATCGTCCTGGGTGCCGGATCGTGCCGACTGCGCGATTTGTTTGAAGAAACGTCCAAGGCCCTTGACTCCGCGGACCTCGTTCAGTTTGCTGACGGCATCCAGTACCGAATATTCATCGTCGTGATCCCTGATGAAAGGTGCATAAAAAAGGAAATCAATAATTTCGCTTTAAAGCGGCTAACATCAAAGCACAAGTTATTTTATCTTTTGTTTTCTCTTGTAAATTCGTAACAAATAAATAAAAAAAAAAACAGCTTGCAACGATGCATTAAATTTAGTTTGGCAAACGAGACCCACATATGAAATTGCAGCTGATCTGCATATTGGCAACGCACTCAGGGCGCCCTCATAGTATCAAGTCTCGCACAGTTTCGTACGCAACAAAATGCGAATATTATTTGCTGGCAAAGTTATCTGTAAGTTCGTTGTTGCTGGTCCCATTTTCACCTTCACAGCGCTCTAGTTACGCATATGGAAATGAGTCAATGAACCCACCGCTTTCACGTCTCGTCCAACTTAACGTGTCATAGTTAAAAAATAAATGTAAAACGTCTAGCTCAATAGAATTAAGACAGTCTTCCTTAAAAATAGTTGAAAACAAAAGCAAAAATGAGATTACCAAATGTCTAAGTGGAGAGTATCACTGCAGACGTCGTCGATATCACTAGAGAAAATGGAAAAGAGGAATTAGCAAAGCAAATCAATTGGACTGGTAAGTCGAGTGAGCTGACGCCAAGAGTCTCCTGACAATGCCCATCCAGTAGAATACAACCGAATAGGGAAACAGCTCAATTCCACAAAAATTTAATGCTACTCATCAAAAATACGAGGTGTAGGACGTCGAAGAGGGCGGAAATTGAGAACGCCCACTTCGTCCTCAACACGTAATTAACAGGAGTTTACAAAGAAATCGGCACTTGGCATTTTGACAAGACCAGTCAAAGCCAGTTTTCGAATCACTCGCTAATAGAGTGTTGTCAGTTAAAGCAGACAACTCCGCAATCTACGACTTCAATCAAAATTAGAAGTTGTCTGTTGATGACGGACACGTGAATCAGAAGAAACCCCACATCCTTTTTAAGCATCTTCTGCTGATAGGGAAATTCATATCAAAGTTTTTGGGCATCTAAACCAGACAAGTGCGTCATAACAGCGTCGAACACTAACTTACAAGCGGAATTTCTCGTTCCATTTCGGATTGAGCGTCGCGCCTTTGACGGACGTGGCTCGGATGAACTTGGCCGGCAGGGCGGCGTGCAGGCTATCGCGTTGCTCCCGTCCGTGCAGACTGCAGCTGTTGCTCGAGCTGTTGCTGTTGCTTCCGACGCTGCTGCCTACCACACTGATGGAGCTGCTGGAAGCAGGGCCGAGATTCGGTCGGTTGGCTGGGCCAATTTGATTGCTGTTGCCTCCGGCCGATACGACAACAGTTGACGTCACGACGCTAGGATCTTTACGTTTGAAACTCAGCCTAAAGCTGGAATGCTTCTTCAGTTTCTCGATGGGCATCATAGAAACAAGCGAATCGCGTCGCTGGTCACTGGTCGACAACGAAGACGACGACATCGTTGGCAACTCCTCGTTAGAGCCGATCGTGTCCAGCGGCGGTTGGGCCAGCTGCTGTGGAGACGGCTGATCGGCCGACCCCCTGTTGCCGGAACAACAACCCGGTTGAATGCCCAACATGCAATACGGATCACTGAATCCTGTTTAAATAAATTTAAAAAAAAAACAAGGATTATTATTCTATTTATGTGGCTATTGTCCTTTTAAAATAATTGCAAAGATAAATTATTATTATTCCGAAGTGGAAGTGTTCCACTCACCGTTGGGATCTTTGGCCTCTAGACCTTCAGCTTCGATGACGATCACGTTGAGAACGACAATCGGAGGCTAAAAACAAACAACAGAAAATGTTTTGAATGTAATGAATACATTTCCAACGAAAAATGAAAAAAAAAGAACACGACAAATAACCAGATCCGACTCGCTTTGGAAACGCAATTAGGATAACAATCCATTTTTTATGTGATTCAATGTTACGGCTAACATCTTGTCGACGACGTGTGAAGCAAGAGAAAACTATAGTTGAAAAACATGGACGGACAAAAGCGCTGGAGATCCTTCATCTAGTCGTCTTTGACGGTGAACGTTATTCTTTCAAACACGTCTCAGAGTGATGGGGCTTTTTTAAAGAGATGATTCCGAAGTGTAACGCGAGAGAAAGGCACAAGTTGCTACGAAACGTTGAACGAATCGTGTCAAGTGTCACCATTACATAGGGAACCCTAGTTTGACTGCCATCTCCACATCGACTCCTTGGCGTTTGCCTCGTTGCCACTTGAACAACGCGACGTTGGAGATGTAGAGATGCACAGTAAAGAGAGTCACACGTTGGCTGGATCAATTTGATTTTTTTTTTCTTCTTCCTTTTCAACCGAGAATGTCAATAACACAACACGTACTACAAAGTAATCGTGCTGCTTTTGTTAAACACATGCAAAGCACAGACGTCTCGTATAATCCACGGCGGATGCAATAGCCCCAGAATCAATCACATTCCTTGCGGAAAATCGATTGGAATTTGTTTTTGTTTTTTTTGGCAGTCCGGCATTCCGGAATTGAACATGAAAGTCTTACTTCCCCTGTGGTATCGGATTTTAAAAAGAAAAGTAAAAGAGTATTTTTCAATGCACGATATTGACCGTTTTTCCAACGGAAAAAAAAAAGATTTCTCGTTTCTCCTATTTTCCGCATAACGTATCAAAACTTCCGAGGATTCCAATCCATTCTTAACGACTTTTTTTTTTAGAGACTTATATTTAGCTCCTTCTATCCGCTTTTCTATTTGGCCAAAATCCGCTTGATACGGGATTGGCCCACAAAGAAATATCGGAGAAATAAAAAAATAATTCTTTCTCATATGTAACAACAGCTGGACTGGCACCTGATGGTCTTAGCTATATTCAATCATCGAAAAAGAAGGAGGTTATCCAACCACCACATCTCGCTAACCCGAATGGATGAAGAAGCGTCATCCCCTCTTTCACCCGATTGATCGGCGGGGAAAAAAATCAGGGCATTTATAGAAGCAGCAGATGTTATTCGAAAGGTTATTCTTTGCTGCGCATATTGACGCCATCATCATCTTGCGTTGCAGGTGCGAAGGTGTGCGCAGTGCGAAATTTTCACATCGAATCGATGGGCGACGCACTTACCGCAAGAGCTACAAAGCGCGTACGAACATACACAAAAACGAAAGAAATAATAATAGTGTTTTTTACCTTTTCTTCGCTGGCGATGGCGTTGCACTTGCGGTGATATTCGTGGCCGACGCCGAAAGCCACCTGGGCGTAATGAACGAGATCCTCCTTGAAGTGGTGCGGATACTTGGCCGAATGGGCTCCCAGTTTGTGGCGGATCGTGTACAGCACCTCAACATAAAGCTGCTCCATCTGCAACATGATAAAAACAAAACATCCAATTAGAAGGAAGATGCGCAAACAAGAAAACATGTTGGCCATAGTTTGGCAGATGCTCCGTGTTTCTTTCATGCTCCTAGCTGTGTGTGTGTGTATAGTTCTCAAGTCTTTAGTCCTTGTTGAAAACTCAATAGAGAATTGAAAAAAAAGGGGAGGAAAACGAAAATTGAAAGTCTGGAGACAAGATGAGATTACAACAACTTTCGCTTTGCCTAGTCTATTTCGCCATTGATTACATTTCCATACGCAACCATGTACCTTACACTTCTACCCTAGAGGTTGCGCTACTAATGTAGGCTACTCTTCTTCTCTGTCAGGCGCATTTTCATTCGATTTGCTTCCCTTTTTTTTCTTCCTTCTTTCCGGTTTCGTTCTACCCCTGCAGTGCGGGATCTTGGCCGATCGTCATGGTCGATAGTGTCTTTGTATTTTTAGATTTCGGATACGGCAGCACGTGTTGCTTCCTCGAGCAAAAAAAGATATGGTTAAACGGTCAGGTTGCTTTCCCCCCCATCTGATTTTCGGCTAAAGGAACTACCGGGCTCTCTTCAGAAATGTCGATGACCGTCCATATCGACCAGCTCCTTTACCAAACATAAATAAAGGGCGAAAGTGGGTAGCTAGTAAAAGCGGAGGGTAAGGTCCGCGCAACTTGACACTTTGTATAGTGAGCGGCGAATAGGAGGCTCAGAAACGATAACTTTTAAGCGCGTATAACCAAATGGAGAGGAATGCACAAGATCAAAAGCTTCGCGTGCGCACCAAAGACGCACAGCGGCTAATTCAATATAAAACAAAAAAATTCCCTCCCGTAGCGACATCACCGAAGAAACAACGAGCGAAAGCCTCACTTCGCTGGAGTAGGAAGAACAATAAACGTTTATTTGGGCCTCTTTTTATTTTCTCTCCTTGAGAGGGAACACCATGAGAAAAGAGGCTTTTAATCTCATCAGGTGGCGTTCTGAAAGCGAGTGCTAAATCTACGTACGAAAAAAATAAATAAAAGTTTAAACTACTTTTGACAAACCCATTTACACCAAACACACACAAACAGCGTATAATGCTGCGAGAAATGGATCGCTCCGCCGGATAACTGCTACGCACAGAAAAAGAAGGGAATGGCAATGTTTAAACTTACGAGCGAAGAATATTATTGTGCGTTGTCGCATACACAGTCGAATAAGGAGGACGGACTGATTCACTTCAAAAGGCGAAGAGTTTCTTTGTTAAAGAGACCAGCTTTCAGCGTTCTTCTTATCCTACTACTCTTTGCCCGTTGCAGCTCATCTATGATGATACAATGCACTAGATTGGCCTCGTCGTCTTATGCGATCCGTAACAATCCTTTCGGCCGACAATGGCGCGGATGCAAAAGGGGAAAATAAAAGGCGGAAAAGTGGAGCCATGGAACAGGAAATAAGCAGCAAGGGATGATGTCTTGCTCTATACGATTTCCGAACAAGTTGGGCAAAGGATAGACTCGATGCACAAAGTTCGTCGTTTCTTCCTTACGATTCTGTTTCGCTAGCAACGAGCCAATCAGTTCCTTTTTCTTTAACTGTCTCTACGAGGCACGATATGCGCCATTTTTCCTATCTACGTTTACATCGAATGCTTGCAATCCATCCTTTTGTAATGATGTGATTAAATCGCTCACAGGCAGGAGAGTGTGAACACACACAAAGTGGAAGGCAGGATATCTCGCTAATACCCCAGGATGAACATTTCCGATAGTGTAAGGAGGGAAATGGTGTGTGCGGCAAGAAAAATCGCCGTGGAAACTACAATTTAAAAACAAAAGGCGATTGACAACTGTTGGGGAGAAAATCCATAGCCCAAGTAAGAAAAAAAAATAACATTTTTTTATGATCGGTATAGCCGTACCTATCGATCCAACCTTTCCTTTATGTGGGTACTAGCGAGCGCAAAACACGGTCGAAATGAGCTACTAACACGCAAAAACCTTTCCAGGCTGAAAGTGCACCGGCTCCATTCGTAATGCATCGCATAAGGAAGTAGTTTAATTCAAATGTCGTACCTCTTTGGACGAAATAAATTGAGAGGAATCCATCCGGCCATCGCTTTCCGACAGCTGTGCAACAAGCGGTTGATCATCTTCTCGCAGAACTTGAAGTCGCCTGTTCTCTTGTTTCCAGCACAGCGCCGTGTAGCTCTCGAAGAACGATCCGTCTGATTCTTGGACGCTACATCAGCCGGACAGGTCACACGATATCGTTGCCAAATATATAAAGAAAAAGAAAAGACAAAGAACCAAAAAAAAAAAAAATATTAATAGGGTTATTCATCTTAAATTACCGGGAAATAATGAGGAGTGAGAGAGAGAGAGAGAGAGAGGCTATAGAACGGTCATTATACACAGTAAATCTAGGCGTATATCAAGAGTCTAGAAAAAGCTGGGATTGCAACTCGGCGCAAAGGCTGGTCTCAAGGAAAATCAATATTACAAGAGAATCTTCCACTGCTGGCGATGGTAATCTAAACCAAGTCGTTGAAAAACGAGGGAAAAGATCTTGAACCAAACGCAGTCGATAGCGAACGCGGATGATGATTCGGATAAGCAAGTGCAACTCCTTCAATCCATAGTTGAATAACAAAAATTGATTCGCTTCTTCGTATAAGACGAGAGGGACTTATCGATCGAATTTCATCATGTTTGCAACGTAACATTGCAGTGACGGAACACGGGCAATAAGAGAGGCCCTACTTTGGGAGTTTGGGTAATTTGTTATAATTAGAAACCAGGTCAAAACTGCAGCGTTAGCGCACAAATGGTTTCCTATTCACCGGGCTTTTGCAAATCGCCTAGGAAACGCCATGGCTATCGTTTTGGCTGGTTCTCCCTTCATTAGCAAATGGACAGCTACCGACTGAATTATCTAACAGGCAACCATGGCGGATACAGTGCGTTGCAGTTCACAGTAAACATATTAAACTGCATCGCAATTTATCACGACGCTATTGTTCTCGTGATTGTTGGTGCTGCATAGCGCTGTGCGACATTGCTTTTTAATCACGAAAGAAAAGCCATATCCTCTATCGCTTTTTGCTCAAACTTTAAATCACATCTCTTCTTTTATGGAAAGGCAGTTTTTTTTTTTTTCAATAAAGGAAAGCTGTGAATAGAAATGGCAGTCTGTTAAAACTTGTTATCCAGAAACAAACAAAACTTGACAGGGAGAAAGAGATAAATAAACTTTGAACAGATTGAGCCACTATGTCCTTGACGAAAGAACTTCGACTGAAATCGACTCAGGAACAAACAATAGTTGGATTATGCCCTTCCGAAAAGCTTGAAATCTTAATTTCAACAGACAGCTGGAACAGGTAGAAGACGTGAAAAACGACGCAGGAAAGGCTGTTGAATTGACAACGTAAAAGCTTTACCACGACATGTGGCCCTATTCGGTTCAATTCAATCACCGTCCACCCTTCATCCTTTTATTTCTTTGTATGACCAAACCCACGTTCTTCTATTTGCTTCTTACTCAAGGCTTTGCTCGGCAAATTTAAATCGCATCGACTACGCAACACACACACACACCCATAATAGATTTGTTTCTCGGAAAATCCCCCAAACCGGAGAGCGGTGATTTTTGTAATTTCATCATAGAATTTGAAAAATAGAAAGCAAGTCAGGCGTAAAATTTGGACGGTGAATAATACAAACAAGAAATTAATGGCATTTCTATTTCAGTCAGAAACTAAGGTGCCGACCACCGGTGATGGAATAGTAAAAAGTTCAACAGAGCGATTTCCTTCCACACACCAGAAATGATCAAGTCACGTATCGACCGTGCGTTCTCGTGAAAACTGACACTCTGTCGAAATGCCACAACTTTTACCGGTCGTCGCTTTAGACTTTTTTTTTTTATTCCTTTTACTTTTTATACTTTTCTTGACCGTACGTATTTTATATTTTATTCCGTCATTGTTCCTTTTTTTTTCAATTCTACCTCGACACGCTCAGCCAATTTCCATCCTTTTTTTTTATTTGATTTTATAGGATGTATATACTAGGGGGCACTCGGTTAATGATATGGCCAACGACCAAAGTACTTTTTACTATAATAACACGCTGTAGCGCGCTAGTCGGCAAAACCACCTGATTCATTACGGGAGCCGCAGCGGGATTGGCAAATGGCGTATATACACGGCTGGGCTTAAGAGAAATCGCGCGCGCAAAAAAAAAACCTATTCTATGTAACCGCAATGGAAAATATAGTGCTTCTGCATTGGAATACAGCTGTCGGCTCCCGCGGTGCTCGCCTAAGCTCACTACCTTCAGCTAGGAGATGAAGCCTATTAACTAACTTCTCTTTCAACCGCTGACCTATACTACGCACAGTAGCTGAAGAAATGATCAATGGACGGTACTTGGACAAGAAAGAAAACACAGAACGCAAGAAGCGTAGCTCTTATACAATGTAGAGTCAGTTCCCATAACCAGCAGTCAGCTAAAGATCGATGGCCCTCTCCAACGGCGTGAAGTGCGTCCTACACGCTAGTAACTTTAGTCTCAAAAGTTATTTTCCCCTTCGACTACTTCTTTTTATTTTGTGTCTTGTTGGCTTGTTTCGTCATGTTATTTTTGTTTTCTTGCCCCTCCCCCCCTTTTGGAAACAACAAAAGAAAACTGAAGCTTTCCTTTTGATATACGACGACTTTCACCTACGATATATTCAAATCCATTCTCTTTCTCGCTAGTTTTTTTACAGTTAGGCACGACACGGTTAATTTAAAAATCCACCCATGTGCTGGGTCGATCACCGCCTGATGGCACATTCGGTGTGTTGGCGAAATTACCGAGCACCAGCCATTAAAAAACTTTTTTTGTGTTCCAATTATCTCACCCAACGAAAAGAAAAAGACATTTTGCCAAAATAAAAACAGAGCATTAATCATCAATCGCGTCTTAAAGCCATAGTCAGTCTTTTATAATTGTTCTTTGGTGGTGGTGGGGGGGGGGGTCTTTGATTTACAAGAGGGAGATTAGCGTAGAGACGTTTAAGTCGACTCTCGGGAATCCCCGACAAAGATTACGTGGGACCGAAATGACTTGAAAGAGACGAGTCGAACATTAAAAGCCAGAAGGGAATTCAGACCGCGCTTGTAGGCTTTATTCCATCGAAAGACGATTGCCCCTTATTCTCCCCCCCCCTTTCTTTTTTTACGGAGCTAACCGCCGATCGTTTTGGGATTACTTCTCGTACGGGGCCTCGTAACATGGTAGCGATACTATATACAACACTTTGACTTTTTCCCTTATCCGGTAGACAGCCCGTCAACGTAGAAAGGCAATTCTATTTGGTCGATAGAGCGATACGAACCCACACTGATGATGTACAAAGCCAACCAACTTAAGGGGAGGGGGAAAAAAATTCTAATAAAAACGACAACACGTCCAGCTTGCATTTGGTTGCCCGGTATTGGTATAGTAAGAAAGGTTAACTGTAACAATCAAACTCGAACGAATAGGGTACATTAGTGTCTGCGAAAGAATGGTGCAGACGTTTTCAGCCCGCAGGTATAGTGTACAATACGCTGCTTGACGGCACGATTATACGAAGAAAGACTAAAATCCCAAAGCAAAAATATTAAAGGTTAGATGAAAAAAGAAAAACTATAAAGAAAAAGATAAATATTATCCTTGGAAAATGAATGGAAAGATTACTTCCTAGGGCCTTGTCTACCTTCCCATTTCCCTGTTCAAACTCATTTTTCCATCGAATCTGAGCGTCGATCGATTGTGACAACCAATATCTTTCCCGGTGGAAAAAATCAAACTTGCATCCATTTTCAAGATGAAACGCATCGAACATGCCTAGCAAAAAGTAGACCCCACGCACCAGTCTCTATTTTTTTTTTCCCCGACTGGATTTTCCCTGTTTCTACCTCTCACATAATATCCAACAGAGTGTCCATTCGACCTATAGGATTTTGTCATCATCATAAAAAGATCTATATTTTTTTAGCGGTCCCGTTTTCCTGGGCGTAATCCAATCGGACGAAAGAGGTTCGCAAGCGCATTACAATGCTTTTGCCCCTAAGAGCTTTCGGGTATTATACGGGGAAAAAGAACAGGTATGTGGTCTGAAGCGATGAGTGGCGCGGATGCTTTAATGTTGCAAAACATTTCACTAATAAAGAGTACGACTTTATTGAATTCCCCTTATTTGGCCACTATGACTTTTTTTTCGTCATCCGGTTACATCTACTTTGCCCGAGCTTATTTCCTGCTACATCACCTGGGTCGACGACACACGATGACAAGACAATAAAATCAGCGCGTCATTTCCTCTTGTAGATGACATGTAAAGACTCCAAAAGACTGTCAGACTCGCGATGCATTTTAATGAATGTTCTGTCTTTTCGCTGGGTTTTCTATCCTCCTACATCCGTCACCTCCCTATCTGATCGCAGAGCTTGTATTACACCTCGGGACTTTGTAATCTCTTCATCACTGGGTTCGCTACGCACGAAGGACTCATTTAAAGCGTGGCTAGGATTTCTGCAGGCAAAGCTGACGTGAATGTAGCGACCATAAACGATCGATGACAAAATGAACGCGTCTAAAACAGGAGAAGACAATCATTTTGGCCGAGACAAAAGATTCCCTACTCTTCGACACAACAAAGGCTCTGGGACGAAAGATCTAGGCCGTTGATGGAACACGGTTGGAAATAAAGCGCAGCTGAATAAAAAAAAAAAAAAAAGTTTTAGGGAACGCGAAAAATTATGCATTCTGCAAGTTGTGCAGAATTACAGGACAAACGGGGGGTTTATTCAAAAAGTTCGTTCTTATTCGGTTGTGTTGTTCTTTCGTTTTAATTATTACCCGGAACCGGTGATGGCAAATTGTGGCCAAGAAGTACGACGATTGCCCTCGAGCAGAGCAAAAGTTGGCAAAAGTTTAGGTTCCCTTCGCTTGCCCGCCATGTGATGAAAAGATGGTGACGACAAAGGTGATGGCGAGTGAATAGCCGCAAGTGCGACCGTTGAAGAAGATGGCGAAATCGGCCCGCCGCCGCCGGATGCAGACGGCACCGTAATCGACAGGGTCGATGACTCTTTGAGCGAAGCCGTACGTCCGCCAACGACCCGTCTTGGGGAAGGTGGTTGCGATTGCGAAGAAACGGCTTTAAGCGATTTCGATCGCTCCTGGAGGAGGTGAGCCGACGAACGATGGACAGTACTCGGAGATCTACTGCCGGCCTCACGGCTCACCGACGGCATGGGCATTTTCGTCATCGTCAAAGGTGGCGGAAGAATCGGATCGACACTGGAAGAAGAAGAACTGCTCTTCTCTTCATTCTCTCTAGAAAAGCGACGCGGCGAAAGGTTTAAACTGGAAACACTATTTGTCACGTACTGTTGTAGAGCGTTAAAAAAACTCATTTTTCTTTTCTAATCAAACCAAATTATCTTCCTCTTGGTTTAAAACGAGTTGTTCGCCATCTGGACTATGCTCTGACCATAACACAGGTGCCGATAGAGGAAGCTGCGCACTGCAATAAAGACGTCAACCGACTGCTTGGTCGGATACATCTACCTTAACTTTTTGCCACCTATAAAAGAAGCGACGGAGACGACGCCGAGTGGCGCAGAACCAACAAGAGCGAGATGCGGGTTTTCGGCGTGCACGCATGTGTGTTGCACGACGAAACACCGCCACAGGGGCATAACCCACCGCCTTTGTGTCGCGCACACGAATAGACGCATAACCGGATGGCGAGAACGATACCGCGTCGGCGCTGAATACGAAAACTGTGTCACAACCAACGACATTTAATGTGCACTGGCGAGGTTAACTGGTACATAACCATCGTTTTTTGAAAATGTAAAATGAGGGTTCATTGTGACGTGCAGTCACCGGAACCAAAGAATGGGACAACGAGAACGTCAAAGGCAACGACATTTTAAAATGGTCATCTAACGCCATTCGATTTAATCGCTTGAAGAAATTGAGCTATAATGAGATTTCGGACGTTATTCTTGAAGGAATGAGAGGGAATAATCAACGGAGGATAGCGGCAAGCTGACGTTCACAGCAAAGGGACATGGTCACTAGCGGCTAAATACGTTATCTTGCTTCCAGAATATGTTGTGACGTCAGACCGATTGGGAAGTTTGCCGCAACAGCAGCCCAACACAAAATAGGCAAGTATGAAAGGAGGGAGAAAGCCCATCTAGAGATCAGAAATTATTTATCATACACCACCAATGGCACATGCCCCAGAATTCTTCTTTTCGGGAGCGCACGTCTCAGACAAGAGTTGTGGTGACACGGGAGGCAACTCACACAAGCGATAGCGGAATTCATTTCCGACAGGCCTGCATGAGTTCCCATGAACACCCAAAGGAACAAAAAAAAAACGAAAAAAAAAAATACGCTAGAGACCTGTTATTCCTTTTCCTCCCATCTAATGTTTTCTACGGGTTCGAAAAATAACGCTTGATCTTTAGCCAAGACGTAACAAAAAAGTTGGAGACGCAGTTCAGTGGCTTGATGAAAAGAAAAAAGCTACTCGGATATTATTCCACTTTCTATGGAATATGTACGCGTCGAAGAGGAAAAGAATCATTTTTGACGAGATGTTACTTAAGATTAAATGCACATTAGGTCGAAAACGGTCATCATTTATGCAAAAGGACGCATCACTGAAACCCAGACCGCTACCGACCAGGTACTAAAACTAAACGCAGCTGCCCCACAATCATTCATTTACCGCGCTCTTAAATAAAGTAACACCTGAATAAATAAAAAATGGGCGATTCTCTCTCACGCAGTGTCATGCAAGCGTAACGAGCATCAGTAGACAGCCCAATCAGCTCGCTGACGAACATTCTTAAGACTAACAAAGGCGAAAGAATTATTTTTAATGTAAAACCTACCTGATGCGTTCCGACGTCTGGGAGCCATCCATCCCCGAAGTTTTGCGATGGAGTGATGAGAAGAGTAAAGGTGCATGAAAAGCCGTCTGGCCGTTCACCATGGAACAAAAGAGCAGCAATGGACGCACGTGGTATATCTCACACCCTTTCTCATCGCGACTAGCTAGGTTTCTACCTTCAGCTATCGCTTTTTATCGCGGTCGATATTATGCGTAGCATTGACACGGGCCATTCCCACTGCCAGACGTTATCAGGGCTACAACGAACATTAGGTCCCATGTGGCGGCCGATGCCTCATCACCACTACGCATACACGAAAAAAAAAAAAGTAAGACACGAATGAAAGAAAAAGTTAGCTTTTCATGATCATAGAATACCTTATAGTTAAGTTGGCCAAAGAAAAGCCATGATAAGGGAATCTATCAGCAGGGGACGAGTCGATCAGCCGGAAAGGTATCCAGCAATGGTAACATGAAAATGCTTTCGGCTTCCGTCATTCATGGCTGAAAGTTCATCGTTCAAAGATCAACATTTCTTATTCACATCCGAAGCTGCCGTCATCTTTTAACGCCATCATAATGAACAAATCTTGGTAACGTGATGAATAATGCAACTTTTCATCTTACACTTCTTATAGAACCTGTGACGAAGAAAAGTAATCGTGAAAATTACAAATGTCTAATGGTAGATACATTTCTTCAGGATGATACACGAGAAACTTATACAAGACAATATGGCGGGCACAGATGAGTTTCATGATACGGGAACCATTGCAAGGAAATAATAGGAAAGCTCAAGTTTATGGCTATGAATACTTTGTGACATCGAGAAAAAAAAAGTTTGCCACGACACTATAGAGTTCTAACGAGGATCTCAGGCCTGAGGTGTGTTACTGGTTCAAGGAGGCTAACAACCTGAAATATAGATGAGTAAAGATTTGTGATCCAATTTAAATGAACCTTCAACAGCCAGCAGAATATGGCAAACAAGCAATTACTAAACCCCATTGCAAATAACTAGGCTACCCGTATGCGAAATCACAAGCTTACACTTAAATATACGGCGGTCGTGTCATGAACTGTCGAGTCTACAGACTACGGCATGTATAGTTACACTCTGTTTCACCAAAATGGGTGATTGGCACTTTCATTGCTGACATGGCTATGTCTTGGCAGCAAATTGTTCACAAAGAGATCAAGTCCAACAATCTAGAACAAAAGAACTAGAATTTGTGACAACACTACACACTGTGCTATCACAAACTCTTTACAGGCTGTGAAACACGTGCTTGGGCTAGAGCTTTTGCTGTGCTGCCTTCACCTGTTACCTCACGTGGTGTGTCCTCGTTGAGCAAAACCAGTGTGCCGCCATTATTGGCGTAATTTAAGAATTCTTTCATCAGACAACTATTGCCGTACTTCTAAACTACCGATGGCCATGATAAAAACAGATTTTGCAAGCTAAACGAGATATTTTGTGAATTACCTTGCGTGATCGGTGCAACTAATGGACATGACCGACTCACATTCATGACTCATCTAATGGATTCCTTTTTGTAAGCCTATCTAAGGTTCGATCGCCATCTAGGGGCAATTTTTACAACAAAAAACGTTGCGTATTTAGAAAAAGTCAATTTTTGATTATTTCGCAGTCGTTGTTGATAAAATCGGTATCTTTAAATGTTTTATTTTAAAAAAATTTTGACCTAAATTAAAATGCCACATAATACAAGATATGTCATCAGTGCCAAAAGGATTTTGTGGCCTTTACGTCTGTGTTGTCTGCAATACGCAGTCTGCTTTCAGGCGACAACAAAAATGGCGATGAATTTCGGTCTTCGTCGAGGATTTGTGCAATCTGTTTTGACATGCCCTTCCAGGTATGGTAACCAAACTAACAATATTTATGACACAAGTAATTTTTGTTGTGATTCTTTCCATCAGAAGAGCGTTTGGCGCAACTGCAGTGTTGAAAAACGAAGACCCCTTCAAGCTTGCTCAAATGAAGGAAGCCCCATTAAAAAGCCTTGATGAACTATTGTCTAATCAAGAAAAACATGAGGGGTTGATAAATGTTGACAAGAAAGTACGTGCATTCATTAAAATTGCGTTTAACACAGTTTTTAGTGGAACATTTTGCATTCTAGGTTGACCTATCTGTAACAACTGGAGTACCAGAAGAGCACATTAAGACACGAATGGTCCGTATTTGGAAACCTGCAAAACATGCAATGCAGTCTGGCACGCACAACACACACAAGTGGAAAATGGAGTTTGATGCCCGTGAGCGCTGGGAAAATCCTCTGATGGGTTGGACATCTTCGTAAGGAATCATATTCTTTTGCAAAATTCAAAATGTATCAATACCCTTCTGCCAATCTTTAGAGGTGACCCACTATCCAACATCCAATTGAGTTTCGGCAACAAAGAGGATGCTATTGCATTTTGTGAAAAAAATGGTTGGGACTATTCCGTAGCTGAAGTTGTTGGCAAACAGCCTCGTCCAAAATCCTATGGAGCCAACTTCGCATGGTAATTGTTAACTACAGGCAAATGTTATCCATAAAAAGTAATGCATTTCTTTGTGAATAGGGATAAGAAAACACGTACGTCAACGAAGTAAGAGTCCTTACGGGAATCCCAAATTGCTGGTTTTAACGTGGAAATGTGTAGATAAAAATTACTCTTCCTTGAACTTGATCTAGTTATATTACACTGTTCACGGTGAATGTCAGAATGTTCTTGCCTTGTTTTCAGTACGAGTTTATATGTGTATTCGACGTTATCAAATGACGAGATTGTCTTTTATGTACAACGGGGTTTAAGACGTGAGCAGCGACGAAAGACACATTTGTCTAAAAATTGTTGTTTTTAACCAGAAAAAAAGGGCGTTTTAAAAAACATGGGTGACGACGGTTGGGGACGATCGACAATTCAGCCAACTATTACTTCTTTTAACAGCTACGGCAATAGAGGAAGCTGTAAATATTGGTTCCAATAATTCCTGGCACTGTTGTTCTTCGACGTTTGTTTCCGTTTTGTGTTGCTGTGGCAAACACAGTTCAATGGCCGCTCCGTCCGAAGATTTCAGATTGTTATCCATTTTGAGCGAAGGACCAAGTCCTCTAGATGTCATTCTGCTGGGATGATATACAACCTGATGCCAGAATATAATATTAGTAAAAAGTACACACAGTCCAAACAACACACAATGACCCGCGCGATGAAATCAAGCAGAAAAAGTTCGAGTGCTACCCCCTTCACTTGTAACCTGGCAACGGTTGTAATGCGCTTATGCAAAAACGGAAGAACTTTCTACTTCAAAGTTGAAGCTACAATCTCTTTTTTTCTTATATTACTTATTTGCTTTAACTGTTTGTTTGTTTTTTTATGACGTGCTGTACGTATTTAATAATGTCACCTTTCTGTGGAGCTCATGATGAGATCTGCGAACCTGTCGCCGTGAGAAGTAACCGTATACCATGGGATTGAAGCAAGAATTTGTACACCTTTGGTTGATACGTAAACGATGAAAACACAAACGAAAAATGTAACAAAATAAGAACAGATTCCATCTTATTAACGGAATGAATGACAAAATAATTACGCGAAAAGGAAAAGGCCTTTTTGGATCCGTTGGTCGACTTGAAGCGCGGAATCACGATCACACCAAAACCTAAATAAGACAATTCTAAGTTGGATATATCGTGAACAAAATAATGGTCTCACTAAAACTATGGATTAAATAATTTCAGACATTTTTGAAATTATCCCCATCCATTCCATGTTAAGTGTAGCAAAAAAAAAAGAGGCAACTGAGTGAATTGAAGACAAGCAAAAGCTGCGTGAGTTATTACCAGATGCTCATAATGTTGTATGGCGTCCAGCAGAAGATAAAAACCGAAATGATCACGAGAGTCATTTTGACCGTTTTGATGCGTGCTCGTCCGAGCGTGCCGACTGTCACTCGACGAATACCCTCCTGTTGTCCAACTGCTTGATAAAATGCAAAAAGTCATTCTTAAGTTGTGAATATTTTCAAGGTTTTTCAAGTTATGTCTTGTAAGGAAAAAAAACCATTCCTCCCAAGGATATATCTATACTCCGGTAATTCCTCTTTGACTGTGGGCTTTTAGAGGATTTTCTTTTATATTTTTCTCCCACTTTAATGGCCTTCTTACCTTCCTTGCTCCTTCGACTGATCTCGCACAGAATGGAGCTATATGTGAAGACGAAAACGGCAAGAGGCAGAACATACATCATCAGCATGCCGAAGGCGGCATAGGAAATCTCGTGAGCTCTTGTCGGAAACGAATCGAAAGTGACGCACTGTTCGTACCTATAGGAAGCACAATTCAGTTTCGTACGGCTGCAATCTGATTTCACAATTTCATATTTACCAAGGGTATTCGGGGTGAGCTTTGACGCGGAAAACGAAAACCTAGAAAAACGTATAAAATCGATAAAAATCGATGAATAGTCTATCGTGTACAGTTGACATCTAATAAAGCGAAAGTAACCGAAAATGTTTAGATAGTTGATTTCGATTGAAACAAGCGAAAGGAAAGCGGGGGCGACATAAGTAAGGTGATTTAAAAGAAAAAAAAATTAAATGCCATCTCTATTAGGGATCTGTGAATAGGGATTCATACAACAATCAGCTTTCATGTTCAACCACAAGTGCAACCGCCAACGTACTTCATCAGCCAGTGTCAATCAGGACATAATGTCAGATCGTTCTGTGACAAACGCACTGCCTCAATAGACACTAACGTTGAACACAGAAATAATAGCATACCGACCTGGGGCAAACTGCAAATGACGGAACATGCCCAGGCAATAGCCAACATGAATCGGCCTCGTCGTCTCCAGTAATCTAATTTCATGGGTTGCAAAATGGCACCGAATCTATGACCAGAAGCAAAAGAATACATTTAAACAATGACGTCATAGAAATTCAATTGATTGGGACAATTTTACCTGTCAATGCTGATGCATACCAAGACAAACGAAGAAAGAAATAATCCGAACGTTCGGAAAAAGGCAAGAATTCGACAGGCAAAATCACCTGCTCTCCATTGTACTGTAGCAGCCCATCCTATCTCAATTGGCATGAGCAGCAATGTAACCTAGGCGACCAATTGACAGAAAAACAAAACACAATTTCAGTACCAATTAAAAAGGAGGAAAAAGGATGGCGACGCATTAGCGTCTTAATTATGCAATCGTATACAGTCAGTGTTTCACAGGTGGCACAAAAAAAAAAATAAATAAATAAGGAGCACATCAAACAGGCTAATTGTAAAAGCGTTCTATTTCCGGGACTTTAATAGCTAATCAAATGGCCTAAATAGATTAGAATGGCTTCAAGGCTTAATTTAGTAAGAAAACTTGAATCGAGCAGTAGAACCTCCCTAAATTTCTATTCATGGTAATGGAGGATAGACAATCACCGTAACTGCGTATCAGCCGCATACCTGTGTAATCGTCAACATACCAGACTTAATGGTCTGACCGGTTAAATAAGACGAAGCCGATTGGTGCGTGACATTGAATCACATTCACGTGATTCTTCATACAGTACAGTTTGTAGCTGGATAGATGTCGGCCAGGCAAAAGTCGTGATCCCCAAGTTCAAAGTCATCAATTCAAGTTGCCTGCGTTCAACAATTCTTCCCCGATAACCTCTTTTCCTGTACATTAGTTTCTCTTATTGTTTACCGGATCCCAATAACAGAGGATGCATAGACTGTTACACAACGTAATGGCTCGAAAGGTCGACTAGTAAGTCAGTGGCAAAAAAAAAAAAAGGAAAGCGTAGCGCCAGGATCGAACGTAACGACGTCGGCCATTAGCGTGAATCCACTATCCTCCATCCACTATATCCTCCTTTTATTTATGTTTCCAATCCATTTGGTACCTTCTTCCTATGTATTCGCAACGTCTAGAACGGGTAGGTCTCTGTGCACGAAGCGACAGACTAATCTTATGTCGAAGCATTCAGCGCCGGACAAACACGAGATTGAATCAGCATGTCTTTTGGCATGTCTCCTTCACATCGCTTTCAGACATTAGCCTCGTTAAGATTGAGTCCGGAATCATACACGCAAGCTCGAATGTCGCTGATCACGTAGCCAATATTTCTCAAGACAAACAGGAACAAGCCAACTGCGCAGAAGTAAAAAAAAAATAATGAATTATTATTATGAATCCGAATAACAAACAAAACACCCGATGGGTATCCCCTTTCCATCATCACGGATAGTAAAAAGAAAGAAAATGGCTGTCAGGTAAAGAACTCCGTAAAAGAATGCGAAAATAAAAAGTATGAAGTGATTATTGATTGCAGAAGGTTTTACGATTTCGCCAACGTGTAGAGTCGCTGTGTTATGTATGCATAAGTTTTTTGGTGGGGGCCACCATCTGGATACACGGTTTCGAGTTCTGCCCGTCGGAAACAATGTCGAACCACCCCTCTTTTTTCACGGTGCGGGAGTGGACGCGTGATGACCTTTCTCAGATCATAAAGCAGCAATAATCTCGTAGAGTCAGAGGACATACTATATTAGGACTGCTGCTCGACGGGGATTCCATTTTTGTTTTTGAACACCGAAATTCTTGGTGAGTTTCGCCAAAAAACAACCTCGGTGCTTGGCAATATGACCAAAGCGTATCATTTGTTGTCATGTTTACAAGTCTGTTGCCCGGGTCGGAGCAACAGTTCTTCGCCTCCCGAGCCGGCAAGTATCACATGTGGGCTATCCCGACGGCGATAAAAACTATGTTTATTGTTATGTCAAGACATACTTTAGTCATTTCTGGGGAACCATAGAATGACGACAGAGCATGCTTTCCCACTTGATTAACGACGGCGAAGAGAAAGGTTAGGCCAATAGCTCAGTCGATGTGACATGAAATAGTCACATCCTATCAAACTACGACAGTTTCGAGAGGGAAGTGATGGCAGACAAGCTGAGACAAACGACGTAAGATGGATGCAACTTTGTAACTTCTAGCATTTCAACAGCGTCAATGTTACCATTCACATTGGATATTACGCACGTGTCGTCAAGTTTGCTCCGTGCCCCGCTCATCTTACAGAAGCAAATATGGCTCAACAGGGGTATCTTAAGAGCATACCATTATGGACCTGACTGTTTCGTTTTGGCTTTAGCCATCGCGTAAAAAGAAAAACAAGTCGAGCTATTTTGATGACGGTTCAAAGGGAAACCCTGCAACGTTATTCAAATAGCTATTTATGGCGTGAGGTATACGTGATAACCAAACTAATTAAAGGCAGAATCTTGTCGGCAATTTAAATCAAACGTCTTAGCAACGGGGCGTCTAGATTAATACCGACTTTCACAGGTTCCCCGGGAATTCAATCTTAAACAATAAATCACTAAGGATAAAACGAAAAAAATGTTCACTCACCAGAAGGTCGGCGATGGCTAGATGAGTAAGCATAATATTGACACGGGGATTACTGATGTGCCGTCGTTTGATCAGATTAACCAAAACGGTGATGTTGCCGCATACGGAGATGATGAGAAGGACACTGTAAGTGGTGATGGACACAACATGGCCGTCGTTGAAAGTCATGTCGATTGGCAACATAGACAAATCAACGGTGCTTGCCGTCTCGAATTCCGGGTTGATGGTGCTGCTAGCCAGAAACAAACTCTCGCGTTCCGTCATCAAACACGAATCACTATTGCTTTCGTTCAGACACATAGTGCCCATAAGAGAAACTCGGCTCTGTTGGGCCTCCTCGTTCGGATAATGGCGACCTGGACGAGGAAAAGAAAACAAATGAACACACTCCTTAATTACGGTGGCACCATTTGTAAACAACTGTTTGACAACGAATATTGAATTACAGGCGAAAAGAAATAAGGAAGGATACAAGCCATTATAAATGGTGCTTCTTCGACAGTCTTTGATCATGTGAATCGCAAAGATCGATAGCTTTCGTCTTGAGTGGATTTTGTTTTAGACATGATTGTATCGGAAAAAAAGGGCAATTTCTATATAGTTACGCTAGTTGATCAAGCGTAAGTGAAGAGAAATCGAGGAGGCGGAATAATGCATCCGGAACTCGGTAAAGTGATTCCATTATTCATCCTAACTTTTGCGGTTTTAACAACACAAGTCCAATGCCAAAGCAAATAAAAAAAAACTTTATCTTTGATTCGCAACATAAACGAATGAAAAGAAGCGCGGGTGGTCGAACATCCGCCAAGCCTTTGTAACCCAAAACACAACACAAAAATTGTTGAACAAAAAAAAATTGAAGAGGCGAACATATGATTCGAGAGACTGTCACTACTCCGCAGTCAGCCGGTTAAAAGCGGATGATGAAAACCGTCATTCAGGGAGCCTAGTCGTCATTATTTGCTTTGTGTCGGCGTCTGCTGGTGATGATAGGCCCGGAATGCTAACATGACCATCCCAAGTGTCCCGTGGCGTCGCTCCATCAACTTTGACGGATGAACGAAAAGCTCGAATCGGCCACACGCACACAACACAGTGCCCGTTTGGCAAAATGTACACCGCACACGCTATAGGTGAAAAGGGTTCGCACAAAATCGACATATCTCCCTGTGATTCTTTCTTTGCTACCGCTATTCGAGCTGCTTCATTCGTAATCATGTTGCTGCTGACTAACTGTAATCCTTCGCGTGGGATCCTTGTAAAGACAGTCGGCATAGGGGGAGACTTTTGGGTATAATGCCCAAGACGTCTGTCTTTAGGACGTCAAGTGCTTAGGTCATTAATTGCTTGCACAACTGATGACGTCGAGTTCTGCGGCTCTTCTTGGATGTTTTTTTTTCGTTGCTAAAATCAGACATGAAACCGAAGCAACTTTATTGATTGGAGCACAGCGATGGTTTCACGAAAAGGGCGGATGTATTACCAAGTAGTATTGTTCTAATCTTAATGAGGCGGTATAAGAGTCGGGCGAGTCCTAAGCCGGCGTGAAAACATCATTTCGTTTCGGACAGTGAAAAACACTCAGATGCATCCAGGGGACGACCTATTTACGCCTAGATTTCTGTATAAGAAACGATAACTTATAAAAAATTTGACCTTTTCCCCTTCAACTTGGCGAAAAATTTGGCGTCGAAACTTCGCCATATTTCATATCGCTATGCGTCGATATCGCATGTGACTATATATGGAATATAAATATAGCTCTTTTTTTTTTGTATTGCGCATAGCCTAACAGTGCCTGGCTGTTGGGTAGGAAATAAAAACAAAATTTTACTTGTAGCAGAATGGCTATCATGAAATTATAGCAATTCCTCACGGATGAAAATAGAAATGGTAATAAAAATAAAGTCCAAAAGACCATTAGGCATTCATGTCTGAATGTTTTCGACCAAACATAGTCAAACGGATTTTTAAGACTTGTACCAAAATCTGTCTATCTTCAGTCATAACATTATACCACCTCACTTGAAAAGACGTTGCCGGCGCTTTGACTGGAATTTTGCAAAAAAGTTGTCACAAAAGAGACTATGCCGCTCGTACGGCCTGCATCTATGCGCACTTTGCTATTTGTGGACCAAGTTTTGGAAACAGTTGAGATATGAGTCGTCAGCGAACGACTACACACGCAGAAATGTGGGCAATATCCGTATTTCATCTTTGTGTGTCTGCGTCACACAGTCCATTTAAGACACGGGACCGTGCAGAGAACAGATTTTTTTTATGTGCTATCCGTTCTTCATCACTCTTCGCCATTTGAGTGGGTCACATTTTTGTTTATTTACTTTGCAAATAGCATTGGCTATAGAGGTGTTCCGTACCGGGGCTTGTCCACGTCCAATCACTATCGCCTACGTAAAATGCATTCGCATCGAACCCCATCATAACAAAAATGAACTTTCTGAACAAACAGAAGATGACCCTAGGATGAGTGGCAAATAAACCCCCCGCCAATCGAGAGATGAAGCCATTGGTCATAAATTCTACTGAAACTCTCTATGTCAGTCAGTCAAGCCAAACGGCGATGGGCCGAAGCAATAGACGGAAGCCTTTTTGACCCTTTTCCACGTTCAATTAACGGCCAGCTTTTCACAATCGATAGGGACGTGAAGCGGGTAGGCAGACAACTAGCCGCGTATGGTCAGGAAGGTCACGAATAAAATAGAATCAAAGTAAACAACGTTTCGAGATAAATTAAAAACGTTGTCGGTACGTGAAAGATATACGGCCATCATCAACGGTGATGAACAGTCGCTGGCGCGTGCCACTCATAACTGGTCAGCAGTTTTCTTGCCTTTCTGTTTGTTTTGCTATTCTGCAGAGGTAACTTCATTTGCATCGGCAGATCGACTCGAATCCTTAAGAAAATTAACCGCACTACCACTTAATTAATATTTTCTGCTTTTAACAGTGTTTTTTGTTTTTTCCTCGTTTGTGACTCAACGAAAATGGGAAAGCCACATCACTTTGCCACCAACCAATTATAAACACAATTTCAAAGCTGAAACTAACTAAAAAATTAAATCTTTAAAAAAGGTAAAACTAAATTACGATCCCTAGCTAGTATCCTTGTTCGTACATGTAAAAGCCTGTGGCAACCGAAAATGTTGCACTAGAATTTCTATGGCTAACGACTTGCGTCACAGGTGAAAGAGAAAGAAGGGAAAAATAGCGTCTTACGTCTACAGGTGAGATGAGATATTTAGATTTAAAGATGTACGTGGAAGATATAAAGAGAATAAAAAAAAAAAACGGACGGACTTACTTCCAGTGGATGAGCGGGAATGGTGGCAGCTGTCGCACGGTTTTCACTGGCGGAATCAGAGTATATCGTCGAATGATGAGGCTGGACGTTCGAATGCCGACTGAAACTCGAACGCAATGGAACAGAGCATCTTTACTGATGTGGCTCCTCGGACCGAATGGGTCGACTTGCGACGCCAGCTTCAACGGCTACTGATGGAGGCGCGAAGCGCGGGCGCAGCTTCTTGCTATCCGCTCTTCCCTCCTCCTCCTCCACCACCCATTCTGATAAGATACGTTTCGTGTCTCGGATTTTGGATACTCCTACTCGCTTTTTCTTTTTTATTCTTTGAATGACGAAACGGAGAGAGACGGGCTTCAGACTACGATGATCTGTCATACGGGGGGACAAAAGTAGTGAATCAGTTTGGAGATTGTACGTCGCTTGTCGACCTTGCCATTTGCCCATTGACTCACATTGTCTGCTAGTGATTTGGTCGTGATAAACCAAGACGAGAATAGAACTCGTCTGGTGAGCACGTCGCAAGTCCCTTTAAAACGTATTGCTTCTCCCCCCCAATGGCTTTTATCAAAGTCAACTCACCTGAATTATCTCGAAATTTCCGTCGCTGTTTACTATTTGTAGGGTGGCTAGGCCTAACTGGTGATTGTGTTTCGTAATACAATTGCTTTTTTTCCTTTCCGGGGGCATGCCAACAAGGACGTCAACTTGTTTCATTAGTTCGACAAGGGCGGGAACCGAGGACGTGAATCTATTCAGCGGTCAGTGGACACGAGATCCGAATCGAACCTAATAATCCTCTTTACAATTTTGTATATACTTCAATCGCAGCCGTTTGTTACCTGCAAGTTGGAGACGCTTTTTCCAGGTTAAAGCTGATGATCTTCATTGTGCCTCTTCACGGAATATTCTGTTCTTATCTTACTGATTTTTTCTTTCTTTTTCTTCTTTATGAGAAAAAAAGAAAAATACTAAAAAAGACCCTGGTGGACGGATAAGGGAAAGAGATATAGTTGAAGGTTAGTCGTATTTAATATTCGTTACAAGTCAAGTGTATAAAGTTTTACATCCTTGTGGTGGGCGGTGAAGCAGTTGTTATTCCCTCCATGTCGAACCCAACCAAATAATCAGGTGTAAAATGTGGTCAAAGATGTAGAAATCACGGCTGGTAAATACTGCTTTGCGGCCTGGTCGGTCCGGGCGGTGGTAATTCGCTACCCGTCGACGGCTCCGACGCTGAAAAGCGCTTGTACATGGATTGGCTCTTCTTTTGTCTGTTTTTGGTTTGGATAAAAGCCAAAGATAAGAATAGTAGCATTATTAGGTGGTCGAAATCCAAACAAAAGGTGGTGTGAGGGAGAAAAAGACGGTATAAGAAGGAATGATGGGTAACTAACAAGAATAGATATTTCTGTACCACAAAAGAAATTTGGAATCTCCGGGCAATCAGGCAGTCAACTCAATGGGGACAAATTGGCCAAACTAAAACAAAAAGAAATAAAAAAAAAAAATAAAACAATTGAAAATAAAGAAAATGTATCGCAGAAGGTGACAATCGAAGGTGGTAAGAACAATTGAAACAAGGAAAAACGAAAATTCAATTGCAAAAATGATAGAAAAAAAAGGCCAAGAGAAAGAAAGGACGAGAGATTGAGGTAAATCCGTTTTCTAATTACTTTCGCGAGTCACGATAACGCAGCTGTTGTCGGTAGAAAATGGCGTTCTTCAACGACGCGGCGCACGCCTCAAAAGGATCCTTGGCCTTGGTGATCTCGTTGACGGCACTATATTCCATAATAAGAAAGAAAAAAAAAAGGTTGTAGAAAACATGCGAATGTATAATAAAACATTTCTGTGAAGAGTAAAGCGGAGTATACAAGCTCCGTTGGACCACAATGACACGATCGGTTAGATTACGAGTGTACCTAACACAACATAATTAAGCCGTTTTTCTTTGGGTTGTGTGGAACTCTTTCGTTCCACTACCGTTTTATCAAACGAAACTATAAGGCAAACGATATGTAACTAACTAGCGTACTCCGGCTTACTGTCAATAGGTGGTTCCTATCTGCCATGATGGCTCCATGTCTTCTGCTTTCGAAAGCAGAAACGGGTCGACTTTAATGAGATTCTTTCTCTGCATTAGACTTTATGTAAAAGAAAAAAAGGAGGCTCAGAATTTTCTCGACTTTCTAAATTGGTTTCTACACATTTTAATTTCAAACAGATTAATGGTAGAAGTATTATTTTTAAGGTCTTGGGAGATGAATCGACTGGCTGGAATCAATAGGCTTTGCCATTATAAATGTAAATCGACCTTTACGAAAATGGCCTTTTTGCCCGGGTTGCATAGGCGTAAAAATTCACTCAATAATAGGATTTAGATAACAATAAAGAAAATCAGGAACCTATTTTCACTGCATTCCTAATAAAGGGATCTCCAAAGAAAGAAAAGGATGGTAAACGTACCGAGGCAAACGAAAAACGTACGCAGGAGCTATAACAAGTTTAGGGCTGATATCAGTGATGGAACGACTGGAATCATTCATACAAAAATATTCTTTTCCCGATCTTTTAAAACTCGCAATAAGAGGCGCCGAATGCTTATTTTCGTTAAATTATTCACGAATATGAAAAAATTTTACGCAGAGGGTTGTCTACAATACCTGACAGCGTAGTCCGCGTCGTAGCAGCGTCCCTGTAGCTGCTCGTGGAGTTGTCCGAATTCACCGCGTTTCTCCACCATAAAGGGAAGCGCTTTCCGGACATGCTCTTGGAGGCGGTACAAAGCTAAGCTAGGCTCGTTGGCCACGACATGCATGTTTTCAGAAACGCGTTCCATCGCTACGTGACCAAAAACAAACAAAAATGAAATGAAAGAAGGCCAGGCAGGCAACCATATATTACCCCACAACTTTTTTTTATTTCAAAATCTACCTTCTTACTGCCTTTAATTTGTGAATATAATTTTTTTTATATCATGTTCTATAGTCTGTACTTTATGATCTTTCAATTGCCAAAACTCTCCTATAGATTTTTTATAGTCCAATCCATAACTCGCATAGACATTATTTCTTTCTTTTTTCACTGGAAGTGATGTAGTACTGTGAATTCATCATACCGGAAAATGAATAAACTTGGCATGCCTACTACAAAAGTATTAAGTTATGTTTGGCCTTGATTGGTCTCGGTGGGTAACATTATTTCTCAAAGAAAGTCAAGGACGTATCAAAGTATTACCTCATAGGCATAAATGATAGAATACCAGAATCCCTGATAGATTTTTGAAATACGAGGTGGGGCGTAAAGGGTCACACATTTTTCAATTTCTTTCCTACTCATCGTTAGAATCACATACATAGTGCATATTTTGCCATTCTATCAATTATCAATATAGTAAAATTTATTTTACCTCTTCGCGCCTTGATGTCCAGATCAGTTTCTTTGTGTGGTGCTGCAGCAGAAGCCATTTTCTTGTAACTGTATGGTTCTCTGCTTTCAATTAAACGTGTTGTCTTATTGTGCTGATTCACTCAAGTGACGAATTCTATATAACAGCAGCAGACGACATCAGCTAGCAGATGACGCTAAAATATCGATTTTCAGAATCCAGCACTGTCCGTTCGGTCCCCACGTGTGATTGGACATTTTAACGTTTTCTAAACTTGCGTTTCGTGTGCCATGAAATCGCCAAACTTGTCTTCAACTAGATCTGACGAGATGATTCAGCAAGAGGAGATAATGGAGGACACGACTGGAATGGCAGAGGATGATAGCTATTTCGACAGCTATGAAGATATCGAGGTGGGATTGGTTTGTTCTGATAATTTTGTATTATTTCTTAATCCCGTTGTAGCGTTTTGCCCCATCAGTGTAAGATTCGTCCCCATCAGATAAACCTGAAAGAATTCCAGTCACAACCAGATGTATGACATTGCCAAGAATCATATGTCTCAGTTAATGTTATGCGTGTAGTTAGATAATGACTTGAAGAAGACTGCATCAGATTGGTGAAACCCACTTTAAATAAGCTCCACCTGCAAAGATTGAGAGCAACTTTTACCAACGATTGATTGATAAGGAAGTATCCCCTTTTGGCATGGTAATCAGTCTAGCACCTCCTGGCACTTTACGAGGAAAAGGTATCTGAAAGCAGTCAAAAAGTCTTCGATGGCACTGCCTACTTTGGTAAGCAGAACAAGGGAATGGTGTCTTTGCACAGCTTGAAGCATTATTGCCTAAAGCACCAATCCTTTCTCGATGCAATTTTACGAGCCGATGTGTGGTGTGTTTATGCTCTTAAACTAATAGGAATTTGAATCACACGTCTTACTTAATTTTCGTGAAAGTCTTGAAATTATAGAGGTCAGCTATGGCAGATTACGCAATACCCCATGCAGACGTTCCCCGTGAATGTGTGTTATTATCTGTAAGAGATGCCAAGATCAGTAATTCAGTCAAATATTCAGCGTGTCGACTCCAAAACATGACGTTGGATGCCCAAAGCGGAGAATGTAAAGATGGAATCTTTCAAAGAGTACTGCTTGAATTATTGCATCATGCTTGAATAAGCCATTATCTTATCTCATTCATTTTTTGTTCTTCTTGCATTTCTCATTCTCTCTCAACTGACCTGATGGCATTTAAGCGCTCGTTGAGCCATCCGATTTCTTTTCTGTTGTATGATAAAGAATCGTCATTCAACTGTCCACAATTATTGATGTGTAGCATGTTTCCCTCGCTCCACTGCTCGAAACAAACGAAACCTGAAAACGTGTAACCAACCAGAATATTAGTTTCTGTGTATGTGTGCGGAGGCAATGCAGTTATACTCGATGGACACAGTGATGCCCTTGTACTGAGATTTTGTTCTCGTTTTCCTCCGTCCTATTCCGCACAGTCCCCAGAGCCGAATAGCGGAACATGTTCCTTTTCCCGAATGTTCAGTGACCAATTCAGTTTATTTTTTTTTTTTGTTTCTTGTTCCATGTGGGGCCTTGAACCGCATTTTTGCAGATTCACCGATTGATGTTAAAAGATGTACCCCGTACGGAAGCCTATCAAAAAGCTATTCTTGGCAACAAGCAACTATTTGAGGGGAAAGTCGTTATGGATATCGGAGCAGGAACTGGTAAAGAAAACAAAAAGCTTTTTACTACGAAATCAATCCAAAAATGACATAATTTCTTTTTTAAAACAAAAACAGGAATTCTTTCGTTGTTTTGCGCCCAAGCTGGAGCCGCCAAAGTCTATGCGGTCGAAGCTAGCCGCCTGGCCATTCTCACCCGGGAAGTGGTGGCCAAAAATGGTTTCTCACACGTGATTGAGGTATGTACATTTTCAGTTGCTATGTTGGGAGTATTGTTGTTAGCTACCGCTACACGACAACCGTCATACATCCGGTCTTTAAAAAAGAAAATGTTGTAGGATTTTTTGGGGAAGGGGGGGGGGATAGTTTCGAATTATAATACCGTACGTGAATATCGTACACGCATTTCACAAGAAAGAAACGGACTTTCTTTCTTTTCAACTTCACAAACAGTTGGCGAAGACATGAACTATCTCTTGTTTTCCATCTGGTCTTCTTATTTCGTCGCCCCTCTCTTTTTCATTGGAATTGGATTCACTACTTTCGCTGGCTTTCACTGACATCGACGATAGATTTCTGTTTTAACCTTCTACGTGCAAGCCTTTTCTCCCCGACTTCCAGTTTGACTGGCCAAAAACCGCTTTGGGGCCTCGTTTGTTTTCCATTCGCCCGTAAACTGTATATTTTTAAGTCTCCACGCATTAGTTGATAGTAATATAGCTCCGTAATCGAGAGCCTTTCCCTTTGCAACCGTCACGAATCAAGAGCGTGATTGAATGGAAATGGCGTGTGGGAGAAGAGTCGGCATCATTGTTTTTAACTTTTACTCGAAAAAGAAAAATGGATGGCAATTGAAATTGAAACAATTGCGAGTTTCATTCCACCTGTGCCATTGTTATCGAAGAAGCGGATGGAAGAAAGAAACAATAAAAATACTCCCCGCTAGGACAGTTTAATTGGAACAGCCAACGTCCATTTACGGCCGAAATGGGTTCGATTTTTCATCGGAAGAGAACTAAAAGAAAAAACGCCAATATGTTTTTATTTGCTGTTTTTGTGCCTGCGCAACAGGTCGTTCACGGGAAAGCCGAGGAGATTGACCTGCCCCAAGGCGTTCAGGTGGACGTCATCGTCTCGGAATGGATGGGCTTCTACTTGCTGCACGAGTCGATGCTCGAGTCGGTCCTGCTAGCTCGTGACAAGCATCTCAAACCCGATGGGGTGATGCTACCCTCGAAAGCCACCCTCTTCGCAGCTGCTTGCCGACTCGGCGAATTTTACAGCCAACAGGTGCATTTTTGGAACCACTTGTACGGCCTGGATTTGTCACCTGTCGGCCAGGCCGTCTTGGATTCGAAGCGATGCAAACCCGAAGTGGCCATTGTCAAAGCTGACGAGCTACTCAGCGAACCCGTTCAACTTGCGGATTTCGATCTGGCCTGGCTGGGTCCAGATGAAATTGAACGGATTCATTCACGCGCTTTCACTTCCATCGTGTGCGACCAACCAACCGAATACCAAGGCGTCTGTTTGTGGTTTGACTGCTCGTTTGAATGGCCAGATCAGATTCCGTGTGCGCCGGTCAAGCTCAGCACGTCGCCAAGTTCAGCGGCCACGCATTGGCAGCAGACCATTATCGTCTTACCCTCGTCCATCCCGGTGGAAGAAGGCGACCTGATCGGCTGGGAATTGACGCTGAAACGCGGAGTGGAACATCGGCGGCGCTACCAAATCGAATTGAAGCTGCTCGACCCGGAGGAAGACGAACATCCCGTGCCGTGCTCCTGCGGGCAGGCGAGGTGCGCCATCATTGCGGCTTTTATGGCCAAAGAGGACCAGGAACCTTTACCCGATGACCATGTTGATGTCTCTACCGGCCAGTCAAGTGCTATTTAATAATGCGGGTGAATAAAAAAAAAAAGGTATAGGGGAAAGAAATTTCTTTAAAAAATCGTGTCAAAGAATGTTGCTCTTGGAAATAAAAAGAAGAAAATAATAAGGGGGGAGATAAGCAAATGTAAAGAAAAAGGGCGACGGGGGTGAAACTCTTGGGGGCTGTTGGATGTCGGTTCCAGATTAAGCTGAATGTCTATAGAGCCCTCGTCGTTGACTTAACCCTCAGCTACGTAACTCTTAAACCACCTGATTCTTCTCTTCCGAACCGTGTGCGGAGCTGACACGGTGACCCATTGCCGCGAGCCAGTCAAGATGAGTTTGATATTTCTTCCTCTCTCTCGCTCTCCCCTCTCTTTTTTTCTGCTGCGACTTCTAGACCTCTCCATTTTCAATCCATCTCCTTTTTTTTTACGACTAAAATTCTCCATTCCCTCTTCTCCTTTGTGCAGCATAATAAGTGTTGTTGCACAAAGGCTAGGTTGGAATGTGGTTCGGGACACGGAGGAATAAAAAGAAAAAAAGACTCGAAAGAAAAAGAGAATCTGCGCTGACCCTAAAAAAATATATGAATATCGCGCATTTGCTTTTTCTTCCAAGAGTCTCTTTTTTTTTTTTTTTAAATGATGTTACCCGATTGAGAAAACGATTCAGCTATTGGCCTTCCGTCCGCGTTTGGTCGTTCTTCCCGCTTCTGGTTATTGCCAACCTGGAGATGATCGTGCCATTTAAAGGACTTGACCGACAATGGCGAAATCCTGAGGGAAGAAATAAAAAAAAAAAGGTCCCGGGACTACGTGTTTATGTACTCTGACCGGCATGCAGAAAAAAAGGGGGGGGGGGACCTATCGGGAAATCTGTGTGTAAAAACACGTAGCGCGGATGGATAGCCATTCATGAAAAGAAAGGAAAACAAGTTTTCTGTGTTTGCATTTTGGCGCTCAGTGTTTTGATTTCTAATCTTTCTATTTCATCCTCCCGCCTCCTTCATTTTTTTTTTTTTTTAGTTCATTGTGTTATAGACTAACTAAAATTCAGTCGCCGGGACTAATAGGAACGAAAACGGTCGGTTACTTTAAAAGCTGCCCACGGGCGTTGCTATAGCCTCGATCGAGAAAAAGAGCGCGTACAGCTAGCCACCTTGCTCCGTGAGCCAGTCCGTGTAACAGAGAAGGGAGGAGCGTGATGACAATGCCAAGAATGTTCTGTAAATCCCCTCTTCTTTTTATTTTTCTACCCTTCTCCCAAAATCCACTTGCGGCTACATGGGGCGTTGATCTACTGACAGAGGTGAAAGTTCGGATACGCTTCTTCTCATTTTCATTCCACTTTTTTTTTTCTCCCCTTCATTTTTAAAAACGCAACAAGAAACAAAACAAAGAGGAAAGAATTTTTTTTTTTAATATTCAGGAGCAACAGTTCACGCATGGGGGCAACATGTTGAATGATTATGTTGACATGTCCTGGTTTTTAACAACTCCGAAAAGGAAGCGAAAAAAGAGACTTCTTTTTGCTCCTAATTTGCATCTTGGATTTCTCACTGTCGGTTAGTAAAAAAAATTTTTTTCTGTCAGTGGTAGAGAAAAATCACAGCCGCAACACACACACCTTTATTTTCGTGCGTTCATATCGTTGATTTCTTCCCTTCCGCATTCGGGCGAAAAAAAAGACGCGTGAGTCGCTTGACCCCGATTTCCTTATACGATCGTTCGGACATTTTGAGCTGCTGCAACAACAACAACAACAGCAGCGTGGCTCTTAAACTCCTTTCTCTCGTCCGTTGTTTCTCGCTACCATTTTTTGTTTTCCTTCTATAGCTTCTTTAGATTATTTTCCTCAATGTGATTACACTTCCAAATCAACCTCAATTCATTTGGGCTGCCATCATTTCCGAACTACACGCTATTCTCATTTTCTTCTTTTCTCCTTGTCTTTTTTTTTTTTGCTTCGTTCTTTATCTACGTGATACTACGCACTTAACAATTCAGCACGATCGGTTTTTTATTTTGTGTGTGAATGCGCGCTTTGTTGTTGTTAGGCTGGATTCTTGTTCTCTCTGTGATGGGCCATAGTCATTCCGGTCGGATCGCCCCGAGAGAGAAAGCTTCTTAGGTCCCACGCGTTGGCTGAAAGCACAAAAAAAAAAAAACTGACCCATATGAATTTCAAAAGGAAATTACCCTTCGGATTTTTGTGTTTTGTTGTATACCTTGTTGTTTTAAATGCTTGCGCTAGCAGCGATATAATAGCTTTTCTCCCTCTTCTTTCTTTCTTTCTCTCTCTCGACTCTCTCCTGTTTCGAGTCCGCTGAGGGGCTCACTGATTGCGCCCAGTGGAGAGAAAATGGCCGGCTTTTTCTCGTGTAAAAACGCAGGAATTGTGTGGGGTGGATGGAGGAAAAATACGTGCCCGTGGAATTTGATGATGTAAACATAATTTTATTGGAACATAGTTGAAAAAAGACATGGTCGTTTTGGGGAAGAGAGCGTTGTTTTTCGATGGCTATGTTATTCGCATTTTCATGTTTTTGTTTCACTTTTGCGGTCACCAAAAGCTTGTTTTCTTTTTTGGCCAATTTTTTTTCTTGTTTAATGATTTGCTTCGGTGTATTGGGCGCTTGACGTATCGACACGCGGAGATCATCAGGTCCTTTTTCGGGTCGGAAGAAAAAGTGCGCGCAACAAAACCAGAACAGCAAACAAAAAAAAAATCTAGCAAGAAATAATCAAACAAAACCAGACAAGCGGAAGAAGTTGCCAGAATGTTGTTGAGGAATGTCTGAATTTCTAAGTAAAGAAAGAGAAGAAACAAGCTCATGTTTTTTTTGCCTTGACCAACGGTTGTCCTCGGTACACCTGACACGACTCTGTTTGAGGTGAATTTCGGTGCGGTACATCGGTGATACGTGCATAAATATTTGTAAAAGAGCGAAGCAACGCTCGGTGGTGAAAACTGTGAAAGGCACGGAAGGTAGAAAACCACCACAAACCACATCGGGTGAAAACACTCCCTCCTCTTTTACAAGTCCAGTCCACGCAACGGCCAAAGAGGAGGTGGGGGGCTTTCACACACACGCAAGTCGTGTGCCTTTCTTTCTTCCTATTTTTCTTCTTCTTCTTCTTCGTCGTGTACCTGTTTTGTGGCGTTGCAAGTGGCAGGTTGGGCCTCACTCAGCAACCGTCCATCCGATCGTGCGCACACGCCGGCCCAGCGACCCTCCTACACACAACACTCTGTCCTCTTCCTTTTATTTATTATTACTATTTAATTTTTTTTTTCGTTTTGCCCACCTGGGGTCCCGTTCTTTTTCCGCGTTTTCTGTTAACACTTGCCATCGAGTGTTTTGTAACGTCTGCGCATGTGCAGAAGACGACGGGGAAAAAAGCAAAAAAAAAAAAAGGAAGACGACATTCGAAGTGAATTTTTGTTCTGAATGTTTGACCAACACTACCAGCGTCCAATACTTTGAAGTGTTGGGGTCTGTGTGTTTTTTTTGTGAGAAGAAAAACAACAAAGTGTTTTTTGGTCGATGTGTCTCGTGTTTTGGGACGATTTTTAGGAGTGGCTTTTTTGCGACGACCTTCCAGCAAACGGAACGGAAGGAAATCATTAAGAGGCGACTGAACCGAACCATTTCCCACGTGTGTGCTATGAATGTGTATTCAGCTGGCTGATTGTTTTGCTTTCGTCGCCTCCGTTGAAAAGAAACCGCGTACTACAATCCGAAGTGATTTTTCTGCTCGTTTCCCGCTGGCGCAACTGGTTCCCCTCTTCATTTTCAAATGTAATTTTCAACTGCAACTTCCGTTTCGGATATTTACCGTTGCTTTAATTTCACGCGATTTATTTTATTTATTTATTTTTTTTTTTTTTGCAGAACGACCAACCTTGAACGGATATTGAAAATGCAAGTCCACTTGATTGGAGGGCGAGCCTGCGATGTGGAAGACATGGACATGGACGCGCATCTGCATAATCACGTTGGATTCAGTCAAAGACGCAATGCGTCTTTGCAACGGAGCCAAGATTCCGGTGCGCTGACTGATTGGTCGGCCGGAAGCCGTGCCAGCCCCACCAGGCAATCGTGCCACAGTCTCGAACAAGATGACTCGCACAAATACGTCACTGTATTGTCCGTCAATGGCGGACTCAATTTCCAACGCCGTCAAGTGCAGCCGCAAAACGACAGCCTCATCCAATCGGATCCGGATGATTTTGTCACCGTTCTATCGATCGGATCGCGTCAAACGAAAAACGACAAAGAAGAAGAAGTAGAAGAAGAAGAATGCGAACCCGTTTCAATGGCTGTCGGCAGCGTTTGCCTGAGTTTGTCCGGCTTCGTCGAAGAAGTGGCTTGCGTAACGAGACGCCCCGGACAGAAATTGGGCTTCGGTTTGAAGTTCGACGGCGGTAACGAATGCGACGTGCCCATTCAACGTCTCTTTGTCCAATGCTGCGCCGAAGGCAGTCCAGCTTCCAAGGTCCGATGCTCATGGGGCCGGCTCGTCGAAGCGGACGAGATCATTGAGATTGACGGAGTTGACATTCGTAACGCGCTCAATCGACTCGAGGTCGTCAGCAAGTTGAAAGACGGCCAGGACGTGCTGTCACTGAAAATCCGTCACTACTGGGACGAGAGCAAGCGGATCGGCATTATGGAACAGTTAAACAGGCTAAACAGCGTCTTTTCGACGCCCAGTCCGGCCGTCTGCCATCCTGTCGTCGACTCGAAACCGCCTGTCACTCGAAAGATGTCCACCCGTCAACAGCAAGAGCGAGCCGTCGACGTTCCAGAAGAGCTGCTCACTCAGTCGGTGGTGCGAACCGGTCAGCGTCCCACCGCATGGAAAGGTCATCCGCTAATCGATGAACCACCTCCTCCGGTACCCCCGAGGCGTAAGAGACGCAGCAAATTGGCCCACAGCAAATCGGGGGCCACGAGCAAGACGATCATCTGTCGCTCGTTGTCTTCCGATGAAGTCCTCGTCAACGGTAACCGCGTTACAGCCACGGGCGCTGTGACCGCCACGACGCCCAGCAAACCGCCGCGCAATCACCGGCCGCATTCGCGCAGCTTCAACGCCACGCACAGCAATAATAACAAGGACGATCGTGAAACGCAAGAGCTTCAAGCGCCCGCCACGCTGCCCAGGACGAAAGAATTTATTGGTCAGCAACTAGCGCCGCCCGAGCCGAAAGAGCGGACGCGTCGCAATACGTTGTTGACGATCAACGCTGATTGGTGCGCACCGCAGCCGGCTGAGGTCTACACCAATTTGATTGCCGAAGAAGACAAACGACTCATGTCGATCGACACTTGCTCAGCCACCGAATCGGAGAGCGAATCCAGTTCGAGCGTGTCCACCGTGGTGGACAATTGGTCCGTTGTCAGTTCCACGTCCGGAGGCGATCCGTTTGGCGATTTCAGCGAACAGGAAGAGTATCGCGAATTTTCTCATCAACCGGCTGATGAGAAACGGGCGAATCAAATGATAATTGAACAGCAGCAGCAGCAGCAGCAGCTGGTGCCGGATGTCGTGGCCGGCGAGTCGACGCTGTCCGTGCTCATTGAACCTCCCGAAACGTTTTTGGATGAAGGGCCGACGAGCATTTCGCCGACGTTGTCTAGCGAAGACAATCTTCATCATCAAGACGCTTCTTCCGATTCAGGCGCATCTTCCGGCGGCAGTGAACTTCACCTGGGCGAGTCGGATGAAGAGTTGCGCGCTTTCCAGCAGATGGAGAACGCCTTGGAAACGGAGAAATTGGAGCAGACACGTAACGCCATCTCTGATGCAACGATGGAAGTTGAAACCAGCTCGACCAGTGGCGCCATCGAACGTCCAGAAGCGCCTATTCAGCAAAGTGCCATCTGTGTTCCAGATGTTCAAGTCGAGGAAAATAATGGACCAGCGATGGAATGTCAAGCGGAGAAGCCAGTCAAGTAAGAATCATTTTCTAATCTCTCTTTTTACTATCGAATACTTAAGCGCAATTTTGATCTTTAAAAAAATGGAAAATAACAAAAAACCGGCCAACTAAAAAAAAAAAAAAAAAAAAAGAAAACTAGTTCCAGTATACTCGAAAAGGATGGAATTCCATCTGGTATACTTCCTTCTTAAGCGTTGAACGGGTACATATCGTCATTGGCTGTGCATTTTTGTGTTTTTTTTTTTTCGGGTCACGCTATTTGTTTTCGTTTCATCCCGTCCTCAATTCTTCCTCCAGGCCATTCCCTTCCAGAGTTTTAGGAGGAGCGCCATTTCTCTCCTTTTTATTTTTTTTAAAAGACGGAAGAGAGATAAGAAGCCTCCGTGGGTACTTATTTCTCCCGTCTTGAAAGGGGGACCCCAAGCAATCTCCGACTCGAATCGCACAGAAACAAAACGTACAGAGTTTTTTGAGATCGTGAAAGGGACCCGATGTCACACACACACACACACACAAAGAGTGGAGCGACGCTTGTCACAAAATTTGAGCCGCGTCCCGGTTCCGTAGTCGGCACTCATTGGGAATCACATCCGTCAACTTTTTAATGGTAGTGAATAATTTTTTTTTTTTTTATTCAAAAAAAATAATAATAAGAAATGGTAAAAGACAGAGATGGAAGGGAAAGATTAACCAGCGGCGGTTCTTTTTTTTTTCTTTCTCACCCTTCACGTAAAAAAAAAAAACGTGAAAACGGTCGTGTTGGATAATAACTGCCGTGTGTGTCTATAGCCATTTTTCTCTCCCATTTTTTTTATTCTTTTCTTGGCGTCTCTTTCTTTGTCCCTTTTTGTTCGAGACCGTAACCGTTTCACGTCATCAAATGACGGAAAGAAAAGAGCTGAGCCTATAACACAAAGGGAGATGGCTTATCGTGCTCGCGTGAGCTCTCTCGTGGTCGGGACGAGAAATAAAGCAAACATTTGGGAAAAAGGGAAAAAAAATGATTGAGTTATAGTCGGCTAAAAACAATCGACATTCTTTCTCGTTCCCCCCTCTATATTCGAAATTGATCCATCGTCGAGCGCATCAAAGTTAGAAGGGGGGCGATTTACGAGCCGCATACAAACGGTTGGGGTGCGAGGTATAGCTGGGCTAGTCCAACAGTCGGCCAACCACACACACAAATAAGATAGAGACACACACACACCGCTTATAGTTTGATGAATGTCGGGGATGACGTTATATATTTATATATATATATTTTTAATCATTTGATCTCTTTTTCTATTTCTAAACCGACCGTCGTCTTCATTTGTCTTTCCTGGAATCCTCGTTTTTTTTTTTTGAGGGGGAAAATTGAAATGTATAGATTAGTAGAGTAGGGGATTCTCTTAAGATAAAAATGGAAACTCTCTCACCATTTCCGAAAGAGACGTGTTGGTTTTTGGATCCAGGGAATGTGACTGTTCTTTTTTATGTGTCTTTAATTCCTTTTGAATTTGAAAAAAGAAAGAAAAAAGACTCGAGAAGAAGAATGTTCTTTGTGATGGTGTTGCATTATATCGTGGAGGTCACACACGCAAGTGCTCTTATCCCGCTCACGCGCCCTCTGTTGCGTTCGTGCACTTTTCTTTGGACCGAAAATCGTCTAATAGCAAAAACAAACAACTGAAAACTAGATGACTTTATACAACAAAAGTAGTTTACCTCCCCCCCCCCCCCGCTTTTTTTGTTGTTACATTGACACACCTGCAAAAGGGAAGCATTTGGGAAGGTGACGATAGTCATCTGTACATTTCTTTCAGAGTGTACAACAGCGTTTGGCTAATGGGTTGTACCTCTGCATTGTGTGTCCCCCCTCTTCTTAATGGACACAGCCTTGAGGACAGAAAGAAAAAAAGAAGCCTGGGAAATTGAAACAGAAAATAGTAAAGCTCTCCCTCCCCTCCATTGAGTCGACGGTTGGTAATTAAAACGCTAAAGGTGAGATGATGATGATGGGGTAGTATAAATATATACGTATAGTAGACACTTAGACGAGTGCTTCTTTCATTCCCACACACGTATTTACATGATTCTTTTCTATTTCTGTTTTTTCAAAAATCTAATTTGGATAAGACTTGAAAAAAGAGAAATCCACACGACAAATCCTCTGTATGCATCGTCAATGCGACGATATTAAAATGAATGGCCTTTATTTTTCTTTTTCTTTTTAAAAGACGACGGAACAAGAAAGAGACTCAGTCTCTTAAGACGTGGGGGGGAGAGAGTGTCTCGTGACTCGGTCATCGTAATAATAAATAAGACGTAGAATTAGCTTATGATTGTATTATTTCACGTAGATTTTTGGAGAGGGGGGAAAAAACCTTGGAGAAGTTGGAGGTGTGTTGCATGGCGTGATGTCACAGAGCAGGAAACTTTACGTGATGTGTGTGCGTTATTTTTTCTTGAAACGCTCTTTTTGTTTGCAAATGATTGGCCGTTTGTGTGTCTGTCGCCACGTAGGCAAATTAGGGCCGTTGACTTAAAAGGAAATTAATGGAGCGTAGAAGCCGTTTGCCTAACCCAATTCCCCGTATCTACGAGTCCCAACCGCAATTTGTACTCAAAATAGAAACGCTTCTAATCAGGATCGATATCTGTCCTCATTATTATTGAACGCGTTCTCCTTGTCTATTGAAATCACTCTTTTAGAGCAGAGACCTCTTGCGCATTCCGTCCTCTTCTAATTCGTATTCAGATATTCACCTTGAGAAGGCCGACACGGAGGGGGGGTTGAATCCGCTTCGTCATTGACATTCACTACATTTTTCATGAAAAAACTTTCGCTCATTTTATAATTTTTTTTCTTTATTGTACTTGACATAGGAGGAGTTCCAGTAGCAGCCGGAAAGAGGGCGTTCATTCCATGAACAAGAAATCCGATTTGGCCAACGGCAATTCGTCCAATTCCAACAATAAAAATAGAGCTGGATCTAAATTGAATTTAAATCGAACTCCGCTTCGATCGAAAATTCCACAGGCTGTGTCAACGCCCCCGCCGGCGACACGTCCAGCATCCGCCATTCCGTCTACGCGCAACGGCCGTCCGTTGGCAAACAATAGAGCGTCGAATATTGTAGGTCCCAAAGTGGTCAACAAAACCAGTACGGTCAGCAACAGCATTGCGGTCCGGCAACAGAATCATTACAATAGCAGCATCCAGTCCAGCCGGATGTTATCGACCAAAACCACGCCCACTATTAGCCAGCAGAGAATAGGATCGAACGAGACCAAGTCGACTGTCGCCGCGTCCAGTTCGACGAATCTGCTCAAGAGCGTGAAACCGGGATTACCTCAAGCGACAACGGCCATTCATGGCAGCCGAATCCCACGGCCCAGTAGCTCTTCCGGTGGCCAGCCGGCTAAAAGCAGCCCGTCAGCTGCAACGGCACGACTTGCGAGCCACGCTAGTAGCTCATCGTCGGCCATGTTGGCTGCTGCTCACCGTCATCCCTCGTCTCCTTCGTTATTATTACAAGCCAACAACAGGACGACGACAACAACAAGCGGGGTCAAATCTTGCATTCCTTCGCATCTGCACAAGTCGACGAGTCGTCTCCAGCTCACGCACAACAAAGGTGAGTCCTCTCTCAGGTCTGACCTGGTTTCAGCCCACTGAAAGGAGAAGAATAGAGCAAAGAAGGAAAAACGCTTTTCTTTTTCCCATATCTTTTATTACAGTCTCTTCGCTCTCTTCATCAAACCAACACACACACACAATCTATTTTGTGTTCCAGTTTTTTTTGCGCGTTGTGTTCTTGTGTATTTTTTTACTTTGACGACTGTACGCCACAATGGAAACCCCCTCCTCATTCTTTTATTTGAATATCCCCATTACCTACATCCCATTTCTTTTTTGTTTTGTTTACCTGTTCGAATGTAGTTGATTGTCAGTACCGCGCTCGTGTAATAACTATATGGCTTTTTATACACCTACTTACCCCGCCTTTATACCAACAGACTTGACATACACAATTTTATCAGGCATTAAAAACAAAAAAGAATTAGAAATCCTTGGGTTTTTTTCTTGCGAATTATTCTTTCGTGTTTGTAGCGTGAATGGACATTTCATTCTTCTCTTTTGATTTTTATTGTGTCATGGACGTTCCCTTTTTTTTATTTCTTCTATACGTTTGTGTTTTTAATTTTTTGTTTTCGCCCACGGCAGCTGCGATTTGCCCGATGATTGTCGATCCGGCATAGCACCAGGCCAGCTTCTTATATAACAATATAAAAACGTGTGTTATTGCCCTCTTTACGGAAGACGACGACGTCCTTCACGCTTCAAATTTTACGGAATCCTTTCGTTTTGTCTTCTCTCCCTGTTTTGTTGTTCAAAACTTTCAAAAGATTCTTTGCAGCTCAAAGTCGTTAAACCGTACGGATTTTCCCCAACTGATCCCTTTCATTTTTGCTGTAACTTTTATTATCATATTTGACACACAGAGAGAGACACGAAGCAAAAAATCGAGAGCAATTTAAGACGAAAATGATATACATATATATTTTTTAAACGTGGTCAAAAGCATTTCATCTAATCGTTTTCGATTGTTAGTTTCCCCTCTTTGATTCCATTTTTTTTTGTAACAGCTTCTACACGGAACGTCATGGCTAACACTATTTTGTCATTATCCGTTTGAGAATCAGAATATTTTCACGCTATTATCATCACCACCTGCCACGAACGCAAAAAAGAAGAGTGTAGGCACAATTCAGTAGGGATTCTTCGTTCGTGAAGGACGAACACTTCTTTGATTCTTCTCAGAACTCTTCCATCATCAATTCAAATGATGACCACTCCTTTTGTCAGACATTATTTCGACTTCAGAAAGAAGAAAAGAGAGACAGCTAGTTAAATTTTTATTTTTTAAGAGATACTGTTCACTAAGGACAGGAAGAGGGATACAAAAAAAAATGTAAGAAAGAAACATAACAATGGCAATTCAATAGCAGGTAAGTTGCGAAAGATGATGGTCTTGTGGTTAATCAAGAAGCAGACGTTCACCGAATCACGATCCTTTTGCATTTCTTCCTGAAAAAAAAAAAAAGATCCTTCTACAAAATAAAGAGGTTGGAATAAGAAATTAAAAGAATTATAGTTGGCCATTTCCTGGTACGTATATATATAGATGTCAGCTTTTGAATTCATTACGAATGCGATTATAAATTCTATCTGCGTTGTAATTGTGGCTATATCTCTCTGTTTTGATGATCGATATTTACATATGCAGGCAAGGAAGCATTCACAAAAAGAAATGGAAAGAGAATAAACGAGAAAGCTGTTTAACCTGTGAAACGATATCAACTCGTCATTCCATTCATCCTCGACTTCTTAAATAAATCTTATTCCCCATAAAAAAAAAGGGCCTCCTCTTCCTTCCAACGCATTGACGATGAAAGATGATGGATTCATCGTTTCATTCTATGCTGTCAAGAGGTTCGAAGAGGACCAACACATTTTCGTTTGGAACATTTTGTTATTTATAAAAAAAATCGGTTAGACGATTGGTTTCGAAGAAAGTGGACGTACAAAATACGTCGGTGTGCGGCTCTCGTCTAAAAGAAAATATAATTATGTCATTTCATCAAACATGTCGGCCTCTGGTAATCTTATCTCTTTTGCATAGTTGAGTCTGCCTTTTTAGATGAATAAATACAAGCCGATAGGAAGGAGGAATGCAGTTCTTATATTACTAATAACTGTATACACTGATTAGCTCGTAGAATTATTATAACGACTCCCGCTAATCCGAAGAGTCCATTGTTTTGTCTTCATGTCATTACCATACGAAGATAGAAAAAATACTAGTTTCAACAAAATGACGCATTCTTTCCTTTCTCCGTTGCTGATAACAATTCAGGTTTTTTTCGCTAACCATTTAGAATTGCACGTTATTTTTCTTAAACGTACGTTGGTCCTGAAAGAGGATAAATCATGTCCAAACTCAGTTGATAACGGCTAAAAGAAAATCCAGAGTCGATTACAGTACGGAATTGCCAACAAGTTGATTTGTTTATCCTTTTTTTTTCAACGTGATTTATTGGTCATTTTCTGTACCGACGATTGTCACATTAATTACTTTTACGATTGCGTGAAAAACGCGCCACGCCCTACTGTCTCCTTTTTAAATGCTTTGACTTTTGTTTGCTTCGAAATACAAAAGCGAAAGATTCTAATCTTTTATTTTTGCTCGTTAATAATAATCGGCTGCGTCGATTCGAATACTCGTGCCTATTGTGTAATAGTCTGAATCAATCGTCTTGTTATTGATTGGATGGACAGCACGGCCCCATTACACCCATCATATCAAAATCTCCTGCTGTCTTTTCATATTTCGTCCCGTTCTACAGGCCCATTTATTTGTTTGTAACTCTCACGTTCCTTCTGACTCGTCCAGTGCTATCAAACTTAGCGATAAATTGGATTATATCAGTCACAGTTATCTGCGTTCGTCCTATTTTTGAGATTAGATTAAATTTCAAAAGCAGATTATTTTGTTGTAGGCATTCACGTGTCATCCATTACAGGCTCAAAGCATTAAAGAATGTATTTCTCCAATTGCGAATGTTCTAACAATGGCTGCCATCTAGAGGCGACTGTTGTTTGTCGAAGGAAACGACATTCTAGAAGAAAAATGGAAAAAAACGGAAGCATAGATAATTTGGTAAAAAAGAATAAAACAGCTTATTTGCATTTCTACGTCTTCCAAAAATTCGGTCGTCTTTTGTTTGTTTTTCTGGGATAAAACGTGTCGATGTTCTCATCCCTTTAGGCTGCCACGAAGGGAAGGGAAACGAAAAACTTCCTATCGAAATTAAAATATCTAAAATCCCCCAAATCGATAATACGATTAGGTATTCGATCATAAAAAATGAGGACACAATTTGCACCAATTGCCGCCATTTTTCTTTATCTCCATGGCGCCCTTTGCGATAGGCTTTGTAATGCTATCTGAACAAAAAATGGCCTTGAGAATCATTCCGTTCCTTTTTGCAAAATCAGGGATGGGGTTACAAAATGCACGTGCACTGAAATTTAAATATTTTTCTCCAAATCACCTTTTTTTTTTTCTTTGAATTTGATATTCAGTTTACAAGGACCAATGCTACAGTCGGGTTGGATCAACGTGTCTGTGCTAGTCGACGGCTGTTAAGAGGGCGAGTGAAGCAGTCGAAGGAACTCAGTCGGTACCAGACGTTGGTGCTAGTTAGTCACGTGGAGCCGCTGCTGCCGCCCAATTGTTCGTTGTTTGCCGATCGTGCAGTTGTGGTGATCGTTTCCTGTTAACTTTGATCGACACTAGTGTTTTTGGAACTCGTTTCAATTCAATTGAACCTGCCATTGAATTATTTCCCCCTTCAATTCGGCTGTTGGCACGAAGACATCAGCAACAACTTGCAGGACTCGCAGTCACGCTCGGCCTACCGTGTCTG
Organism: Daphnia carinata; assembly: GCF_022539665.2. Lineage (NCBI taxonomy): Eukaryota > Metazoa > Arthropoda > Branchiopoda > Diplostraca > Daphniidae > Daphnia > Daphnia carinata. Next base: position 5,851,707 of record NC_081334.1, read on the forward strand.
CCTTTTTTTCTTCCTCGTCTGGTGGGGGGCTGCAACCGATCCCGACCGTAGTTTATCATCAGAGGAACTATAGTTATCAACACTCTGTTTCCCACAGTGACGATACTTGGTTGAGAAGGTAAGACACTTGGGCGAAAGCTGTTCTCTCTCTTTAGATGAATTGGAATGCATACATAGTACCGTCAAATGTGTTATTTCTTGTTCTTGAAAAGTCAAATGAGAGCCCGTTTTGTATTTTGTACGTGAAGGGATGCGTGAATGATGAACGTGTGGAATGGGGGATGTCGTGCCAGAGTCGATGAACGAAAAGGCACGAGCCTAGCTTTACATTTTGCTGCGTGTATACTCCACCCTGAGGAAATAGCCTTGGGACACAAAATTGTTGGGTGGCTATGCAGCCATTTTTTTTTTCGAATTTTTCCCAAACCGTTTTTATTTTCATTTCGGAATTGATCATTTTTATCCGGGAGGCTGTTGCTTACTCTCAAGTGCATTTTTTTTGTTCTCTACGTAGAGTACAAAAAAAAAAAAGAAATTGTATATATAGCCTTTAATACGTAACGTGTGTAGCGTGTAGTTTGGCGCAGCTGCGGTACTTGCTGTGCTCGGCGGGAGGGCCCCCACACTCGAAAGAGGGCAAATTGGGGATCAAACATATTCCTTGAAAAACATCCACACATGAGTTAGGAAAAAGAATTAGCTACGTCTTTTTTTTTTTTCTTATCTGCTCTTGTAGAAAAAACGTTAAATGTCCCAAAAGGTCGCGTGAAAGGAAAAAGGAACCGTAAAACCGAATCAATGACACTCACTGCTATATAACCTTCCTCTTTTTTTTTTTAATATTCATTTTTTTTTTTTCGAAGGAAGAGGAGGGGGGGTTCTTTTTTTTGAAAATCTCCGATTTCCTTACGACGTGATAATTTGTCAACGCGGGGGTCATTCCGGTGCTTGCGGTCCAGGGGACAGGACACGACAATAATAAGCTTAGGTAAAAAATAGGAATAGGCCAGGGCAATAAGGGCAAGAAAAAAAAAACTGTTGATGATGGCAAGAGAGTTGCTCCTCCAAAAAAGAGTCAAGGCCGATGATCCGTGAATTCTCACGAAGGCATCCTCCTCCTCCCCCCTTCTGGGCGATTGTAATGATGGAAAACAGCTTGTGAAAAGTGCAAGTGTGAAACGGAAGACGTCACACAGCGTCAAAGTTGTTTGATTTTTTGTGTCGCGTCTATTAAAAGAAAGTGTTCAGACGATCGACAATATCTAAGGAATTTCAAAAAAAAAAAAAAAAAAATGGGAATGCCATCGGCGTTGTCTCACGGTTTTGCGGTCGTCCTTCCAATCTTCGTTTTCTTCACGAGCAAAAAAAACAAAACAGGGAAGACCGCGTGTGCGTAAGCGTGTTCACATTGTACCACAACCGTTGGGCTGACAAGTAGAAGATAAGAAAACGAGAAATAAAAGAAGAAAAAAAAAAATAATCCCCCCAAGATGGCGATTTTTTTTTTGTTGTTGTTGTTGTTGATTACCTCGAAGATAAAACATCACCTGGCGGACACACTTGCGCATTACATCCATTTTGCTTTCGCCCTTTTCTGGCTTTCGAATCGACGCTGAACAATTGTCAAATACTCTTCTCTCACACCTGGCCTTCAAGTACGATATTTCTTTGTGCGTTCGTGAATCACGCGGTCAACGGTAGCTCATCTCCTTTTGCGGTATTTTTCTTCGGAAGAAAATTCTTTAATTGTCCAACAATATCTAATTACTGATGGGGCAGATATCGACGAGCAAGCAACCCACACGCGGATGCTGTTAATAAGACGTCAGAAGAGATCATTAATTCATTGTTTGGCGCCTCTTACAATTTGCATCCGTTCCCCCCGATGTTTTTATTTTTCAGGAACAGGAGGAGAGGGGGGGGGCTCTTTTATTTTTTATTCTTTTTTTCCCTTTTTTGGCTTTGCGTTCAACAGTTGACATGCAAAAAGGAATAACAATGGCAACGCTCTTTTCGGTAATTTTTTTTTTTTCTTTTGCTGCTCTTCGACGCAGCCATTTTGACCTTCGTTTTCTCTTTCATAGAATCGGGACGGCGCGCGGTCCTTTTAAGACTTTCCCTTTCGTGTCGTTTCACCCCCGTCCACTTTCAGTTTAATGTTGGGTGTAGAGAGAGACATCTGTTTTCTTTTGAAAAAAAAAGGTAATTTGCCCTAAAGGAATCTCGTGATTTAAAAAATAAAGACGCAGCATCATCTGGGGTTTACAAGATTCCTCCCTTCTTGGCTTCCACCCCATGCTGAGTGTGTCGCGTTTCAATCCCGACCGAAGAGAGAGAGAAAAAAAAAGCATAAACCGAGGGAGAGATTATATCATTCGATATCATCGAGAGACATCTTTTTATGCGAGAGGGAAACTACACAGGTGGGGGTTAGCTCAAGGGGGGATGATTTACAGGACGACGATTGAGGTAACTGGACAGGTAACAAAAAGTTTTTGTCGATAGTTTCCCCTTCTTCTTTTTGATGCTGGAGCCTTTTATTTGAATCTGGTCTTCTTTCTCCGAAAGAAAAAGTTGAACGCGTTGCCATCACGAAACTTCGGGATTTTTTAGGGCACGAATTGTAATTTAAGCAAATGAAGGGACTAGAAAAAAAAAAAAAAATCGGGCATCAATAAATTGTTCCAGCTGGGCCTAAGAAGAGATTTCTTTTTCTTTAACGGCTTCGAAAAAAAAAAAAAAAGATTTCGTTTTTTTTTTTTTAAGGAAGGGAAGAAAACGGCCGACACTGTTCCAACAGAGAGTTACACTCGTGTCAGACTATATTTGGAAAAGTCTTGGTTCGGGTCGTCTCTTCCTTGTTTTTTTCTTTTTGGAGACGAAGAAAATCTTTGGCAACAAACACAGGTGAATGACGACGACGTCACCTGTGTGGAGACATAAGCCTTTGAACTTTCAGGTATTTTTTTTTTCTTTGATTCCAACAAATGGCGTCCTTATTTCCACAAGACAAAATCAAAGAAAATGAAAAGACATTAGCCCTTCTTTTATTTTACGGGCTGACACGCCCGTCCAGCTGACGTCTCTCACGTGAATGTCCACATCATTAAGTAAGGGACCGTGTAGAAAATTTGAGAAAAAAAAAAAAGATTCCAGCCGAGCGAGCGACAAGAAGCTGTGAAATGGAACACTGACACACGCACCCTTCAAAAAACATTCTTTCAAAAGAGAGGAACCAGGATCTATTCATTTGGGTTGTATAGAAAAGTGTTGAATCGATCAGTGGACTTTCTTTTATGTTGCGGATTTAAAGAAAACGTTTTTCTTTTCCAGTCGGTTGACTTCTGTCAATCTTTTGAATTGGACGAATAGAGGTGGGCAATTGTTGGGTCTTTTGAACCGAGTGAAAATGACAGTTAAACGTTCCATGGATTTTCGTTCCCCCCACCATTTTGTGATCAAAAAGAACCAGCCAGAATAAAAGGAGACGGTGTTGATTCGGTTCGCCCGTCTCTCTCTTTTCTTCTATAATGTTGGACAAAAAAAAAAGGTGGCAACTTAAATATCCGACCCTGACGTTTTTTTTTCTTCTTGCTGCAAGACACGAAAAATCAAAAGTACATTTACAGAAAAAAAAAAAAAGAGGTCGCAGACAAAGGACAGCACGATTTTTGCTTTGTTGTAATACCTGCAGGCGGATAGTTTTGCCCGTTCCATTCAAGTTCTTCTAGTAGTTTGTCTCACTATTTTTTTTTTCTACATCATTGAGAGAATCCTTTTTTTTTTTTTAAGACGATGTTCCTTCTTGGCAAATATTCACACGTGAATTGACGTATTAGGAATCGTTTGCATTCCTCGTGTACTTTCAATCTGGTGGTCTAATTCAATGGAAATTGGCACAGCCGGCGGATTAGCGCAGTCACCGCGTGATTCGCAATGAAAGGAGAGAGTTCTTTCTGCTGCTTTACCTCTATTAACGATGCTGTTGTGACCCTTTTCTTTATGTCGTGTCGTATAAAAAGTCATTGGCATGGAAAAGGAAATTGGCGAGTCAATCGCGCGATTTCTCTCTTTCGTCAACTTTTTTTTTCTTTCTATTTTATTGCCGTACGAACGCACGATCCGAAGCCCGGAATGCGGGTCCGACGTGAATACGGAATTCTGGGGCTTTTTTCATGTTGAGCAGTACGTTTTTTGGGGGCTTCTCACCTGATTAAAATGATAAAATATTCAAATAGCGTTTCCCTTTCAGGTTCACGCCCTTAAGCGTTTTCTTTTCTTTTTGATTTTTTCCTGTTCTAATTTTTTTTTTTTCCTAAAAAACAAAAGTTGTCGTGTGAATCGGAAATCTATTGATTTTTGGGATGCGTGGGAATGCAAGAGACACTCGCCAAAGGTCACATCGTGACACTGTTTCACTAATGGCATTCAAAGTAAATGAGGAATATTAAGCTTTTGTTCACACATTGATTTCAAACGCTTTCGCTTCTTTGTCGTTAATAGAAAGAGAACAAGCTGCGTGTGGCTGCCCCTTTTTTGTTGTTCACGTTCTTCCAGTTTCTTTATATGGGAAAATGTCATGTATTTCTACGTAATCTTAATGCGGGTGGAGTTCCTTCAGATAAAAATGGACCCCAAACAAAAAATCTTAAAACCGTGTGTTATTAAACACCTTCACTTTGTTTAAACAAGTTCTGTCTCTTAAAAAAAAAAAAATTTTCATTATTTGTTGTTGCTGGAAATGATGGAGAACTGGTTTTTTGTTAATTATCCAACTAACGCATCTCCATCAGTCTACACGATCGACTGCCTCTTTCTTTAAAAAAAATCCTCCTCCCTTTGGAATTTCGATCCGCTCGGGAGCAAAAAAAAAAAATGATTACATCCGAACGAACACACCAAAACAACGCATTATCAGATGCAATAGTTTAAAAAAGATTTTCAGTCTACGTCATTTCAACGGCTAAAAGCTTTCCTTTTTAGAAAAAATCAAAATGTCAAAGAATGGCAAGTTAGGTCGGGCGTGAAATCACGGTAGCTTCTCTGTTGGCTTGCGAGTTGGAAAAAAAACAAAACACATCGATGTGATCCATCAGATGCGCGAGCGCTTAAACCGGACACATTTATTATTTCAAAAAAAAAAAAAAAAAAAAATTTAACTTTTAAAATAGCCTCGTGAACAACAATAGCAATAGGCTGCGGGGGTTTTTGTTCAGGTAGCATCGAGAGAACCTGTTGGCTTTCTGCCTTGACCACACATTTAATTGTGTTATTTTTCTTTTTCAGTCATTCATCTTTTACTATTATCAACACACTTTCGATTACTCCCTTTTTTTTTTTGTTCAAAGAAACCATCAATTGTGGCATTGGGATTTAAAAGAATGATGTGTATTCATTTCAATCTTTTTTTTTTTGAATGGATCTGCCTGTTGGGTCTTATATACCTGTATTATATAGACGTGCCATTATAAAAGGGCACGCGTTCCTGCCGAAACTGATGAACTTATTTGAATACGTAATGAACTTCACGACTATATTGCTTGGGTCTCGGTCGTTCTTTTTGTTGTTTCCATGGCTTAGATGTAAAAGTCGAAATGGCGGTACCTTCTGCCCACCTATTTTCTCTCTACGGACAATGACAGGCAGCCTTGATTTTTTGTTTCTTTCTCAGACGAGCACTTTTACCTTTCAATCTGTCGACATTTTAAAAGAAGAAAAAGGCTCTTTCTTTACTTACCTGTGTGCTGTCGCGTTTGAAAAAGGGGTCCATTGTGTGAAACGCTTTTAGCTTAACTCTGTAGAAGTATACCAGGTTGATATCAAACGCAAGGTAGCACAATAATCGGCTCCACTTTTCTTGACCATCCACCATCTAGAGAAAACAAGCTATTACTGTTTTTCTTTTCCGACCCAAGTGGTGTTGAGAAAACTGATAGTAAGTTATGTCAATTCTTATTTTTTTTTTAAGCGCTAAATTTTCAAAAAAAAAACTCAAAGTCATGGGAACCCCTTTTTATTTTCTTCAGGCTTCAATTGATTGTCATTTTGAATTTTTTTTTTTCTTGTGGCAACTAACATCGTGCACGTCTTCGAAACATTGGACGCTAAGAAGACGTAAATGTTGTGTGGCCTTCTGGTTTCTTATAATCTTTTGTGCTCCGGCAAAACTTTGTAACAGCCTTTTTTTTTTTAAAGTTGTGCTTAACACAAGTGGCCCTGCTTTTTTTTTTTTTTTTTGCCCACCATCCTCGTATGGCCAGGCCGTATATTGTGACTAATGCTCCTACCATATGCACATACATAGTACCCGGGTTGCGACGCAACAGCTGCCGGCAAGGCCGGCCAGACTCCGACGCGCTAATGCTTTTTTCTTCTTGAGTATCGTTTGCTTATCTTTTATTTTTTTTTTTCCTCCCTCTTTTTCCTTGTTTCCATCAGACGAGGATAGATTTGTCAACCTCCATATCTACTTTAAAAAATCGATTTGAATAGCGGAGAAATTTTTTTTTTTTTTTAGATCACTAGACGGGCAGCATATGAAATCCCATTCATAATAGCGAGTTGATTACATGTTTCTGTCTCAACGCACCAACCTCCTTTTATTTCATTTGGTAATGCAGAAGTCGAGGGGGAATTATTTATTAGCAAAACAGATGATAGTATTATTGGTTAGTTTAAATCTTTTTGAGAATTTTTGGGTGGTATACAAATCTGACGTGCATCTGTAAATCTCCTTTTCTTTTTTTGTTACCTTTTTTCTTCCTCGTGATGATGAGAGGCTTGGAACACGCCCGACATTCCATTCCAAGTTGTAGCTCGCATACTTGTATTTCTATAGCAATCGGGTAGCTCTCTCTCTCTCCTTGTCTTCTACGCAGTGGCCCCGATGGGGGCAAGTGATGATGATGTACCTACAAGAGCTTGCAGACACGGTAGACACTAGAGGAAAAGAAAAAAAAAAACGCCAAAAAGAAAAACAGGGCGGAGTTGATGTTCTTTTCATGAAAAGGGCCCTTGGAGCTGCTCATCGCATAGGGGATGGACTAGCCAATTCCATCTCAAGTTTTTTTTTTTTTTTAACTCTTGTATAATCATAGAAGCGCGGATGAGTACAAAAAAGTAAAGCCCATGAGGCAAATCACGAGTTAACCTGTTTCTTCTGTACTAAGAGTTCTTTTTGATTTCGCTTCAATTTGTGTGTTGGGACCTTGGCAGCATCAAACAGAAAGAGAGAGAAGAAGGGATTTTTCCAATATTATCTTTTGCTGGGGATCATTTTTTCTTTGGGCTCCACCTTAAGCGCTCCATCATTTCATTGTTCTTATAGATCTATACAAGTCATAATAATGGAACAGGACGCCAAAAGAGCTTTTTTGAAAAAATGTTGAGAGGAAAAAAGGAACACGAGGCCACTTTCACTCCTTTTCCCAGTTTTTTGCTCCACGTGTACTAAATACGTTTGAAACTGTTGATGTGGAAAGAAGTTGTCGCGTGTGTCGGCAATCACCCCTTCCCCCCCCAAATGGATTGAAATTTATGGCATTTTATATTCAAGAAGGACTTCGTTCATTTGCATTTCGATTAGAACACGTCAATTTCGTCTATAAAAACGATAAGCAATCAAAGTGAATTGAGTAGCGTGACTCGTCCAATGACCCACTCGATCAATTTAAATAGTACACCTCTTGTCCATTATCTTTTTGCAACGATGCCCTACTGTTTTTTTTTTTTTTCCACTTTGGCATTACGCAACACATTTTTGAAGTCCGCCTTTTCTTTTACTGTCCTCATAAAAATCACGTTCGATATTCGACTCCCGTGAAAAAATGCACCACTAACAAAGTGGACATTGACCGCTGTTGAGGAGGGGGGAGGCGGAAATTCAGCGCCTGGGAAAGATACAGGAAAATGCATTTTACCCAAACAAGTAAAACGAAATGCCACAGAGGACAACCCACATCGAATGTAACTGTGTATGTCATTCGACATTATCGTTTTTATTCTCCGTTTTTTTTGCGTCTTTTTAAGAAATCACGAACTTGCCTTTTAATGTCCTTCATCAAATCACGAGATAAAAAAATTCAATTACCAATATCGTGATGAGACCCTCATCACGCATTTTTTTTTCTTGACGCACACGTCAAGGTGATGGCCACACAAAAAAAAAACAACATACATTGACTCTTTACAGAATGTCGCAATAATGGCGGAACTAACAACTTCTGACTTGAACAATTAACAATAATAGAATTCTAGCGGGATCGCGTGGCTTGTCGGTGTGCACAGACAGTTGGTCCGATTCACTCGCCAGCGCAGCTTATGAGCGTATCGCGAGCACAGGAAAAAAAAAGAAAAAAGAACACGCTTGTTTAAAAAATAATAATAATTTCTTGGAAAAAAAAAGGACGCCGTTCCGCTCTTATTAGCGAGTGTGTATTAAGTGACTCGAAAAGATCCGTCTGGGCCAAGACGCGGGAAAATCTTCATCCATCCGATACAAAAAAAAAAAAAAAAGGTAACAGAGATAGGAGATAACAAAAGAAAACAACTGCAGGGTTGGTCAGCGTGGCGGGACTTGCGTGATATTTAGCCACAAACTGTCCAACCGTTCGCTGTGAGAATTTTTTCAAACCGGGAAATGAACGGAGAAAAGCAAATAACGAAATAGAGGGGAGAAAATTGGAACCCACAAAAAAAACAAACAACACATGTTATTGCGGTATGCGTGTGTGTGTGTGTGTTTATAGACTTGTGCAGAAGGCAAATAACGGAATGGAGAAAGAGGGGCTCATGCGCTACACGAAAGGGTGTCCACTAATCCCGGTGAGGGGAAACCTGACATGGTTTTCGCACACTCAAACATACTTTTATTTTTAAATATGGAAAAGAAAAAAGAACGGACTTTACAAACGGGACGGTTGAGGAAAAAAAAAATGAATACCAGAATAACGAAGCTAATCCGTTCAGTATTCACGCAGTAGTCACGCTGTCGAGAGTTGCTCATTTTTGCTTATCTTGTTGTCTCTCTTTTTCTTTCTGTGTGTGCACTGTGTTTGTTTTATTTTTTTTTTCGGTGGGGTGTGCCCTGTCTGAGCCAGTCAGTTTGTGTGGGCGATTTCGAGGTCCCCCTCCCCTTTTTTTTTTATTATTTTGCATTCCAATTAAGAGCTGTGATGTGGCTGTTGTATCGTCGTATCGCTTTCCCGCTGAATTGAATGTCATCATGTTGAAATCACCGAAACTTGTCCGGCTGGCCGACTCTTATCTGAGACAACACAAAAAAGGTCTCGACAGCTTTTTTTTTTTTATTTTCTATCTCCACATTCTCTTGAATTCTTTTTTCTTTCCCATTTTACACGCTTTTCTCTTTTTTAAAAATTTAAATCCTTTAGAGAAGCAAAACAAACAAGCTGTGTCCCTGTTTTTCTTAAATGAAACTGAAACCCTCCAAAAAATCTTGTTTGTCCATCGATGGCCATGGATTAAAGAGTTAGTGCTGACTTTATGCATTTCACACTAGGGCATTTAAATATTTTTTGACTCGGGGGAGCCACGACAAATTCATGGCCCTTTAAATACGCAGGTGAAATGACAGTCGAAACTCCATTCATCGCCGACGCTTGTATTGCACTTTAACCAGTCGTGACAGATGCATTGATTGTCGTCGTTGTTTTCGAGAGATAGACAACACGGTTGGCAATACTGGAATAACAGCAGAGCCAATTTTCCTTAATTGGATCTCGTCGCAAAAACGTATTCCCTTGTTTACTTTCGGTGGGAACCAGATCAAAATCAGACTCGCCAAAATTTTTGCCCTCCCCTAATTTACTCGGATTTTTTTGTGTTTAGGGCGTTTATCGCTTTTAATGAAATTAATAACGTTGAGGTTACATTGTAACGGCCCGTCGTACTAAATATGGCCATATTTATCGGTGGTGTACGTGCATACGGCGAACGTGCGTCGACAGAGAGGAACAGGTGCGAGCGCAGAACATAACACACACACACACTTGTTTTTGTGTTCTATTCAGCAGCTCGATCTTTTTCTTTTTTCGTTATATGGAAGCGTCCGTGGCTGATCCAGGGTCTCTGTGACTCACTTTTCTCTTTTTGCTGATTATGGAGATAAAAACAAATAATAACCAAAAGAGGAAGGTTTAAAAAAAATAAGAATTACGTCATTTCACACGTAGACACCTGACGACATTTTTTTTTTGAAACGGGGGGGGGGGGCATTGGATGTCGCCATAACCTTTCCGCCCATTTTTGACGAGTAGACACCTCAGTGTGTGATGGACAACTGTGCGTGTGTCAACAAGAAATGTCTGCAAAGCAGAGCAAATCTTGTTAGTGAGTCGTCACAAAAAAAAAACGAGACTTGAAAAAGACCTTCAAGTGTCTATTCAATTCTTTTGTTCTTCCGGAAAGATAGTTTGATTTCAAGGTAAAATTGATTTATTCGAGAATGTGCGTTGCGTGTTGATTTTCACATGAGTTAATAAACTACACACTCGTGTGTGAACAGGTAGCTCCTCAATTTCCATGTAATCTAGCCAATCAATAAAGACGCAATGTCGCAAACAATTTTCTGCCGATAGCAATTTTGTTTTCTTTTAAGAAGATGAAAACACAGGTGCATATGATTGTTTGACGAGTTGCGTTATTTACGAGTTGCTCTTCTAAAAATGCTGTTAGATAGTAAAAAAAAAAAAAAAAAAAAAAAAAACCCGTCCGAAAATGTTTTCATTTTCTGCTTTTTATTTACCGTCATTTTCTTACGTTGGAAAAAATCAAGTTGCACTTTGAAATGGCAACGTCACAAAATGACTTGATTTATCGCGGTCCCACGCACGTCACCGCCAAATGGCCTTTGATTGATAGACATGAAACAAAAAAAAAGAAACCAGAACTTTATCAAATCGAAACTCTTTGCCGATGTCAACGACTTTTTTTTCCTTCATGATCCTTAGGCTATAGGAAAGAGACATTTAATGAACTGGAAGAACTGCATAGATCAGATTGAATTAAAAAAAAACAAACAAGTGAAACGAGAAAACCCGCCACCAGAGTTCGCTTTTCTTTTTCCCATGCTTTATATAACATTGTGGCTCATTTTCTCTTTGTTCAATAGAAGGCGGCCGCTTCTTGACGGAGAGGCCAGCTCCAGAAACGATGGCGACCACCTGCAAGAGTTACGTTTCCTATCCAGCATCGGCCACGGGCACGTCGCCTCCCAGTTCGAGGCTACCGCCGGACGGACACGAGTTTCCCGGCGATTACATCGACGATACGAGCACAACGGCCGCCACGCAGAGCGGCAAACTGACAGCGTCGGTGGCGCGCGGACGCAGCGGCAGCGCCGGCGGGACGGGCACCGGTTGGCGGACCCACACTGGCGGAAGGGACGAGCGCAGTGAACGCAGTGTCAAGGACAAAATTGCTTTGTTTACGAACGACGTCCAACCATCAACTGTTGCATCGACGTTATCCCCTACGGTCCGAAATCAGCCGGTCGTTGCGGGTAAGACCAAACATCCGACGTTGTCGTGTTCGGTTGACAACCTGAGCGTTGGCCGGTCGCCGATGGTGTCGCCCGTCACGCGGTTGGATTCGAGGACGCCGCCTCGTCATCCGCTGGCCGTCGCGCCCACCGTGAAAGCTCAAAACGCCGTCAGTGACGTCGAGAGTCCGACGAACGTTAATTTGAGCGAACGTTCGCGCAGTTTGCTGGACGTGGCTCATTATTCAACGCCCAACCAGGTCGGACATCAACGTCACACCGTCAGTCCGTCCGTTTTAAGTGAGCACCAACAGCAAAGGAAATCTTCTCTGGTGGGCTCGGATGATGGCCGGAAAAAAACGACCCTTTCCAGCACTAAACTGCGAGGTTTGGTCATTCCGGATGTCGTCGATGGAACTCAATTAGGAAGCGATCCGCCCAGCCGGGCCGTTATCGATCTTCCGGAAATTATTAGCAAAGATTCCGTCATGGTTGTCGGACTTTCACCATTCGCTCCCCTTCGCAGCCCAAACGGTACACACGCCGGCGGCCAGGACACGACGGACAGTAGCGGGACAGTCCAGCCGAACAAACAGAAGACGACGTCGCTCAGCTCTTTGCCGTGGAAGAGCAATTCGCCCAGCTTACCTAAATATTCGCCGGCCTTCAAGCGCAAAGAGCTGACCGTCCTGCGCACTCCGTACAACAACTCCGACACGACGGCCGTCTCGCCCGTCAACAAACCGGCCCTCATGACGAGCTTCTCTTGTCCGTCGGACGTCGACGGACCGCAGAGTCCACTGGTGGAGAGCGAAAGTACCGTCAACGACAACAGCGATACCGACGGCGACTCGGCCGTCAGTTCCAGTCGTTCCTCATTCAGTCCGTCCGGATCGCCTGTTCCCGATAGGAATCGATCGAATCAAATGGCCGACGAGGAGACAACGACGGCCTTGGCGGCGGCAGCCAGTCGAGTCCTCAAAGCGCAGAGCGTCGAAGCTCTCAATCGCAAAAACGTGCTCCAATCCGCCCGGTACAGTTCCGGCGGAGGTAACCTCTTAGATCTGACACCTCCATCACCACCGAGCGTTGCGCCTCCGGCACTGCCGTCACCAGTAACAACAGTCCCAGATATCAAGCTGACGGTGGACGTCAATCAACAGTCTCCCACGCCATCGCCGGCCAGCCCGGCCGCGCGTCCTCCTGTCCAGCGCACGGCCAAATTATCTGGAGAGAATTTCGAGCAGACGTTGCGCAAATTCACGTCAGCCGAGGCGAGCAGCCGGATTGAGCGCAGCGCCCCTCGATTGCGTTTGTCTTCGTCCGAGAGGCTGGAAATGAAGACGGCCTTAATCACGGACATTTGCAGCGACCCCAGCAGCCCCGTCGCGCAGAAAAGTGGGACGTTGCATCGCGACAATTGCTCTCCATCATCCGCCAAGAAACTGACGACTCCATCGTCTGTTGGATTAGATCATCAAACGACTGGACCGGCAAGCGCGTCCAAGGAGATCAAGAGCTTTCGGGCGTTGGCGGAACGTTGGGAGGCCATTGCCAACGAATCTCCATCATCTACCGGATCTTCCCCGCCCGGCCCCAACATCAGTTCCAGTTCGAAGAAAATGATTGATTTGAATCCTGTTATTCAGCCATCGGTTCGGGACGTGCCTTCGTCGACCGACAATCGTGACGCGACTCGATCCGTTACGCCCGCAACGCCGTCCAGCCGAACGGCTTCGTCATCTGAATCGCGTGAGCACAAAGCGACCACGTCGGCCCGACCCGTGACGGGCCGCAGCGTCTCGGCAGGAGTGGTCGAGATCCGCAAAGCCTTCGAGCGCGTCAAGGAGGAACTGATGGAAACGGAATCGAATTGCCATTACGGTGGAGGCCAGGAGTTGGGGGTAGTGGGTCTCGTTCAAGGCGGAAACAGCCTGGAGGATTACAAACAGAACAATCATTTCTCGCTTCAATCGGGCAATAATAATTCGCCCTCGCCTTCGTCTGGACATCATCATTATCATCACCAGCACATGCGGATGTCTTCGCTGGATTCGACAACGAGCGAAGACGGCAGCCTCCCGTTCGGATTGTACGGCAGTTGTTACGGTGGATTCGGCTCGGCGTTCGGCGGCGGTGGCGGCGGCTTCGGCGGGGGAGGCTACGGCGGCTATTACGGCGGCCCTTTCGGCATCGGAGTCCGCGACAATTACGGCAGCATCACGTCGCTGGCCTCGTCCACCTCACTCATCTCTCCGCAGGTAATTTATTCACTTGGCATGAACCTGTCGGAGATTCAATTTTTTTTTTTTGTGTGTTTCTCTATTGTTGCTCGTGCCGACGTGTATGTGTGTGATTGTGTTGTACATGAAAGCCGGGGCACAAAAAAAGGGGGGGGGGGAGGAGAGATTTGTCTTAGAGATACCGGAAGAGACTTTTCATGTTCCTTTTTATTCTCCTTTCGTGAGATGAGCAGAAAAAGAAATTTCTTTTTGATTCTCCTTTTGTTAGTGGCGTCGTGACCGAGTCGAGCTGAGCCGTAAGTTAATCAGTCGTCCGTCATCTGCGGGACTTATCGCTATTCATAACTACGGTGCTTTATGCTGTTGAACACGTTTTGCTACATTTAATCTTAAATTGTTTTTGTCACGTTCTCATCATTTCCTTCCCCCCTTTTCTTCTTTATTTTGTTTGAAACCCATTGAGGAAAAAAAACAAAACAACCGAGTCGAGTGCGTGATGAAGATCAGGCGAGAAAGAATGACATCAGCACCGACGAGCATGATCACCCACCCCTTTTTTTTTTGAATTTTCTCACGATGTGTTTTGATCAGCCTTGTTGATACTAAACAGAAACTGTTGAGCGACGCTATATTCCAACCACTTGAGGCCGCCAACAAACAAAAACAAAAGAATGATGAAGAAATAGAGAAACAATTGTTGCGTTCCCGTTGAACGAACGCACGACGCCAATGGAATGACACGTTTTTCAATTGTTTTTGTTTCTTGTGAATGCGTAGGAGCTGCAACAGCTGTTGGACGAAGCCAACCAGAGCCTCGAAGAGTCTGGTACACCATCGCACGAGATCGTCGTCGTCGTCCTGCATCGCGGCGACGTGGCCTCGTCGCTCAGCCCGGGACTGGGCATCACGCTGGCCGGCGGTGCCGACTACGAGACCAAAGAGATCACGGTTCGTCTATTTTTTGTTATTATTATTATTTATTTTTTTTTTTTTTACCTGAACCCGCATATCGTTCCGCAAGTCAACATTTTTCTTTTAAAAACTTCGGCTATATAAATATTCAGTGTTATATTATATCCCGCACAGACAACAATAGCAGCAAAAAAAAAAAGGGCAAAAAGCGGCTAGTTAACGCCATAGATTATTTACTCACGTTGGCTCTTTTATTTTTTCGTGTGTGTCTAAAAGAGACGCCGAATCTCAATAAAATAATATTTTCTAGACGCCACAAGAGATGATGGTTGGAAAAAAAAAAAACAAGATACCGAACACACAGACAAAAATTATATTTTTCTACTCCCCCGAGTTCAAAGCCTAGCGTTTGATGACGTCGTAAAAAGAGGGTCTAAAACTTAACAGCGTATTGCTTATGATATGATGCGATCATTCTCCTTTTAAATATTTTTTTAAAACTCTTTTCCCCCGTTGGGTATCACTAAAAACTTCAAACTAAAAAATTTTGAAATGAAACCCGCCAAATGTTGCCATGCCGTACGATGATGATGGTCATGCCGCGTGATGATGTGTAACGAGGTCACGCGGCGTGATTCCCCGACTTTATTTCTCACCCGCTACCTTAATTTCGTGCATTTAAAAAAATAAAAATAAATGTTGATCATCTTTATTTCTAAAAAAAAAAATTTTATTCGCAGATTCATAAGGTGATCGGCGGGAGTGTGGCCGACCGGGATGGACGCATCCAGAAAGGCGATCGGGTCCTCTCCATTAACGGCAAGGGCCTCAAAGGCGTCACACACCGGGAGGCGCTAGCTATCCTCAAGGTAAAAAAACTACGCCATTTGAAAAAAAAAAAAAAAAAAAGTTAAGTAGTTAGTTAGCCGTGCATTTATGCCTATAAGAGAGCTCTCTGACGGCGACGCGTCGTGCTATCCGTCCATCAATGATTCAATGTGGAAGGCCATCGCCCTCTTTTTTTTTCTCTCCATTCAATCAAGAGACGATAATCTTTAAAAGATAAGAAGAAAAAAGAGCCATAGGTGGGCTAAAGAGGAACACACAGCGAGGTGCGTACCGCGTGGCCCTTGGGCCATTTTTTGATGTAACGGTCCATTGATGGAAAGAGAAAATCGATGGTGCAATTCGACATGTTGTTGTGTTAACATTTTTTCAAGGAAAAAAAGAAAAAACAAAAGTCAAAAGATAAGTTTCTCTATTGGTGGTATCTCTCCCCCCCCCCCCCCCCGACTGCTCTAGTGTTGTTACAATTGGTGTGGGCGGCTCTATAAAGGGATGAAGTAAGAGGGCAAAAGAGGCCAAGTCACGCCGACTGTCGGATGACTATCAGGAACTAGGCGCCAAAAAATCACGAAAAAATTCCTTTTTTTTTCTTATTTATTTATAAATCTTACAAAAGCAAGAAGAAGAAGAAAAAAAAACGGTCGATGACAACGTGGAATCAAAGCCATGGAGACAGCGGGAGTCGGCGGTTTGAACGCGCTTTTGGCGCGAGCGGCGCCCGTGTATTTATTTATACGCGTTCTATAGTTGTGTGTAGGTGTGGTTTGTTTCTTTTTTACTTCCCCCTCTCCACTGTCGGATAAAAATTTAAACATATCCAATAGTCGGGAACGATTTTCAAAACCCTACTGAGCGTGAGCGTTTTCCTCTGTTCGTTCAGATTTTTTTTTTTCTCAATGGCTTTTTTCAGGAAATCTGAAAGACGTGGCGGAAAAGAATATTTACGGTTTTTCTCGTGTGCATCCCACCGATCAGAACAACAACAGCCGACGAAGCCAGCTGTTGTTGTGATCTGAACGAACGATCGCTCACGCGGGACGTCGGCCAACTGATTCCCATGGTTACGCTCGACCTCCGATATTCGTGAATTTTTTTCCCCTTTTTTTTCCTCTTTCAAAACATTTTCGAAATTGGTAAACATTTGCAGATCCTTTAAGAAAAGACCCATCGACCTCCACAATCTTTTCAAGTTTTATTTTGTTTTCAAAGTCATCTTGTAAACAGAAATTAAAAGAGTGAAGGAAATCTGTAGGGGGACATCGATCGTCGAACCTCAAACTCTGCTAGAGTTGCGACTGTACTTTTAATTTTTCAAAAATTTATTTAAAGCTTCCCCTTTTTACACGCAGGAAATTGCCACACTCTGGGGGGGGGGGCAATAAAAAATGGGGGTGAGACCAGGCGACACGATTATTTTTGTGTGTGTATATATGCCCAGCATAAATAGTCTCGCCTTTGAGTCTACGGACTACTAAAAAAAAAAAAAAAAAAAAGAAAGAACCAGCAATTTAATTTGCCAAGAAATTGGTTCCGTCTCTATGCAACACACTCGAGTGGCTATTTCGCTATACAGCTACTAATAAATTTGACGCGCATACTTAATTTCCAGCCAACTCGATGACCGGGCGAGTTGGTTTAGGAGTTTTTCAAAAAGAACGGAGACCACCTGCTTTTCTTCCTTCTCCAAATAGACGTATTCACGAATTTATTTTATTATTTATGACTAGCAGCAGGGCGGTGTTTGGTAGGAAGAGCGTGAGCCACTGGGTGGTGGGACGTGACCGTGTGGGTCACTTTCGATAACTCATTGTAGACACACGTACGACACCACAGCCACTTGCTCACGAAAGGGGTGCGGAAAAGTCCCATATTTTTTGTTTTTTCTTGTTTCTTCTTTGGAGTTTCTTTATTTTTTTTTTCGTTCGAAGCCAGTTACTACAGCAGCCGTCAGTAAACACACAAATCACGTTTTTATTTCTTTATGACGTGCAAGACTTGAAAAATAGGAGAGAGAAAAAAAAATGGAGGAACGAAAAGTGAATGCGTTTTTTTTTTTTTTTTTTTTTGTGGGCAAACTTTTTTGGGAAGTTCATTTCGGTTTTCGGTCAATGCTCGAAACAATCGGGAAATTGGTAGAGGGGCGTGCATAAAAAAATCCATGCCAAAATGGGAGGCAAGTAAACCGAAATTGTTGCGCCGCTGGCTCGCGTTCCGTCTTGATAAACAATTGAACACGCGTTCCATAATGCCGTAGAGTAAAAAAAAAAAAAAATAATCTTCTTGAAAATGTGACATTGTATGTTTCGATCTGACATTTCTTTCTTGCTTATCCACCACATTCCAGTGCGTCTTTTTGAAACGACGAGTGCTCAACATCGATGTTGCGGAATAGACATTTGAAAAGGAAATCGAGTTCATTCATACCAGCGCCAAAAAAAAAAAAAACGAAAACAAAGACAAACCGAGTCGATTGAAAATTCATGACCATATGGGAATCGAAATGGAAGTTTGTGCTTGCCCTTCTCTAGCCACCATTTTCCAACGAGTGGATTTCTTCCAGTTATGGTTAACTGACTATTTTCGTCGTTCACGTAGACTGTCGGCCAGCTAAGTTGCACCGTCTTATCGCGTGTTGGCTTTGGGTTGAACGCTTATAAATTGTTTGGTGCCCTTTTTGTTTTTGCTTTTTTTGGGGGGGGAGTTTGTGTGTTGCCAATTATTGTTGATGAAGTTCAAGCATGAAAGAGTGGTTTTGTAAGTAGCTGCAAGTCCAAATAGAGAATGTTTGGTAATATTATTTATTGGCGGGGCAGAGAACAAGCTATGCCATTCTTGACCTCGCATAGCATCTCATACAGAAAAACAGGAGAAACAAAGACGGATTCCGTCTTTTATTGATATTCACGCGGCCAAGATGGATGGCTGCCACACGCATTTCATTTTAGCTTTTGTTCCGTTCATTTTTTTTTTTTGCTTTTTCTGAAACATGTTTTGTTTGCTGATATGCGATCCTGGCCGCGACCGGCTAGCCCAAACAACACATGCACCGCTTTGGGAATGTTTCCCTTTTATAGCGGCGAATGACCCCGCACATCCATCAACATTAGATTAATCAAAACAAAACAAAAAAAAGTTTTATTTTTTTTCTCTTTATTTTTAAAACTAAAAGGCTTTTAAACAAATTCTTATGCGGGACCGACCGACCGACAGACCTCTCCCTTATTGCTGCCCTCCTACTTCTCATCGTCCATTTTCTCGCAACAGCCAGTTTCAGCCAGTCGCAACCAACAAAATAAATAATACGTGCCTAGTAGTCTACACAACGAACGTCATACACACACACGACGCCATTGAATATTTATGACGTGATGATGGATTGGCAGCCACGAAACGCCACATTCCGTTTTTCGCTAGTTTTTTTTTTTTGCTTTTCTCGTTTCTTTTGTTTGTCTCGGCTTCTTTATTTTGTTTCCACCGTCTTCCGCCTATTCATGTTGTTTCTGTGGTTGTGCGTGTATTTGTCTGCTCACCGGGGAAACGAATCGGAAGTGACGCTACTCTCAGCATGGCGGAGTTTTAAAAAAATAAAATAAAACTACTGCCCTTGCGTTTTGGTCTTATCAATAGCAAATTTCACGTGACCGGAAATACTAGGTAATGCACGATTCGGCCGAAATATGCGTTCCGCCTGGCTGACTACCTTTATCAACCGTACAAACAATTGCGCCGCTGCATATATGCGTACAAGCTCTATAGAAGAAGGTTATATTTAAGTCGAAAATGTGGACAAGACATGCGTACCATCGACTCAATAATATTACTAGTCATAAAACAAAAATCAATTGACCATTTTTTGTTTAAATAACATTTTTTTTTTTTCGTTACTTATTTCCCCCAAAAAAGGCTCCCAGGCCGGAAGTGGTGTTGGTCTTGTCTCGGAACCGTTCCGTCTCGCCGCAGGATATCTGTCACGACGTCGATAAGGATCTTCCACCTGTCATGATCCCCGCCCTCAACACAGGACTGTTGGCTAATCCACGTCACCTTACCCTTTCCTCCGGAACCAATGGCAATGGAATCAGCAGACCGCCTCGCATTCTAGAAAGCCCTTCCGATTTTACCAGCTACGATCATGGTGGCGTATTTTTCTTTCTCCATGTTTGCTTTAAATAATTTCATACCAATTTTTTTGAAATCCAAATTTGATTATTTGCAGCATCCAACGATGATGATCTCGGACGTGGCCCACCTGTACAAACGACGCTGGTTAAAGACGGCGCCGGACTCGGTTTCAGTCTGGAGGGCGGCAAGGACTCTCCACTAGGCGACCGGCCGTTGACTATCAAAAAGATATTCACCGGTAAGCATTAGCGGTGATGAAGATGAGACGATGATGACGATGATAGAGAGAGGCATACATCCTTTATGCAAATACTAACGAATTACACGGTTCATATGTAAAAATGTTTGATTATGGCATTGACAGGAGGAGCGGCCAGCAAAAACAGCACTCTTCGCGTTGGCGATCAGATCATTTCAGTCAACGGTTGTGATGTGACTTCCATGTCGAGAATAGAGGCCTGGAATTTGATGAAGAAGCTGCCCGACGGCGCCGTCTCCCTCATCATACGTCAACAGATTACATCCTCGTAAAAGAATGAAGGACACACACACATACACACACACACAGACACGAAAATGAAGAAAGAAGAAAGGAATACATATAATTAAAAAAGAAAAACTAAAGAGAAAATAGAAAATGCAACACACTTCCACGACGACAAACCGGTGCACCTCCTTTCTTTCCCCTTACACACACAGACACACATCCTTTTTTTTATTGTCAGCTTTTACTCCTCTTGTAAGCAACTGCAGAGGTAATTTAATTAAGGTAATCCTGCGACTGTCTTTTATCGCCTTCGTATCGACGCTATCTTTTCTTCTTTTTTTTTTTTTTTTTTTAAATCTCCTTCAACCAGGTTTATACTAGCACTATAGTTGATCTCTTGACTCCTGCTTTTCTTGAATCTTTTATTATTATTGTTATTATTGTTTTGTTCTTTTTTTACACTGAGGTGTTGGGCTCCCCTCCTATTCAATTTGTATATACATAATACGTATACCAATTCATCAAGTTTATAGCTTCAAGCCTCCTGGATTGCGTGGTATTTTATATCTGAAATTACTGTAATGAAAAAAAACAACGATTACAAGCTGAACGAAATAAATAAACCGTATCTCTGTTTAAATAGCTTAACCGTCTTGGATGATGGTTTTTTTATTATCAGTAGTCTTTATACAAACGAAATCCTAAATCAGAACGATTATTTATAAACAGAAATCTGACAGCCATCGCCGGTGGTGCTCTATGTATCTCATTTGAACACCGTCAGCGTTAGCGACAGCAGCTCTTTTGCAGTTACTTTTATTGGAGTTACAACATTTTTCAAGAAAAAGGCTCTCGGCGTGATTGATTGTTCCAGCTTGTAGGAGGAATCGCCGGTAATACCATAGACTTTCGTGGGCATTGAAACTCAAGATCAAATCTTCATTCTTCTGTAGTTCTTCGTTCAATAGTTCCATGTAGAGCTGAGTCGAAGTTGTTGTGTCGGTAGTGTTACTCAGCAGTTTCCTTGCGACATCCATGTGCTGTTCAATATTATCTAAATTTTTTCTGAACTGATCAAGAAGGAATTTTCTGTAGTGCCACCCGCTATGATCAGACAGATGACATTTGGTCCAAACATCAGAGACTTCATATTCAGATGTCCACAAGGTAAGACTGAATCCTTGCTGCTTGACAGCTTGAGAAAAGACACACTGTCTGTGGGACCAAGCGTGGTAGTTGCATTTCATTCGGCTAGAGAGCCTATCACAGAGAGACAGTTCTGTCTCCACCCAATGCGGGTTGGAGCTGGAAGCTTGTTGGAGTAGCCAACGCCTGTGAGAGAGAGCTTCCACACATTTTGGCTTTTGACTGAGCACCAGTTTGGTGAGCAGAAAATCACAATCAACATCCAGAAGTTGATTGGCAATTAATCTCTTTCTGGTGTTCCAAAATGTTGCTATGTTGGCATTAAGCAATAACGCCACTCTTGTATATCTTTCCAACCTTTGATATTCCTTTCTCCACAAAGGCTCCAACTTGAAGCTATTTTCGTAGCAGTACATGAAAACTGTCTTTATGCACCAAACTTCAATTCCGAGGTTATGGGAGATGTGGATGACCGGTGAGCGATTTTTAGCTTCAGTTACAGGAATGACGTCGAACTCCTCTCTGTTAATAGAAATAGAAGAAACTTAAAAACATAAGCTTCTCATATAGCTATAGCGTTATTTATTGTCTTTCACTAATAATCTTGATGAAAGAACTATGAAATTATGCTCACAAAAGAGGATCTTTTTTCATTATTGCTTCAAGATCTGATATTATTCTTTCTTCCAAACAGTAAGGATCGTGCGCCATTTTCCAGTAACCGGAAGGATCTCGCTGTACTTGCATCCTTCAACTGTCAAAACCCTGTTTTCGTTCTCAATCCGCTACCCATGTACCAACTGCAAAAGAGGCTATTGCCGACGTAAGTAAAGTTGTCCTATTTTTTACACTTCACTGCATTCATCAAAGTCTCAAAGATTGCTTATGAAAAATGCAATCAAAAGTCAGATGTAAACAAAAGCAATGATTATCTGCATTTTATTTTATTCAGAATGGATTCGACATCAATCGACAGACATGGAATTTTCATTTTCGTACGTTTCATCGTCCTCATGAAAGTCATCCGATCCTAGGTACTTCTCGCTCACCGTCCCGGCAAGTTCGCCATGGAACTGTGCACCCACTGCGGTAGAAAGTAAGGCAACAATGTTTCTCTGATTTTCTTCTCCTGCTCCAAAGATGTAGCCGTTAGCTTTGTCTACGGCAGCGCGAACGTTCTTAAGCAACTGCGTGTCGGAGATGGATAAAGGTAGGAACGATACAAAGCTATAGTTTTCAACAACATCAATCAGCGCAGCATTCAGTTGGCGATATTTCTTCATAAAGGGATCTTTGTTAATTGCGTCTAAAAGGTAGTTTAAGTCTAGCACTTCTGTGTAGAAGTCAAGGCCAAAATGCAACCGGCCATGTTGTTCAGCCAGGTCGACTTTAGACAGAACGTTAACTTGGGGCATCTCCATTTGAAACATGGATGTCATAGCTGTCAGAAGCACTGATATGAATTTGCCTAAATAATTACGTAAACCATTATTCTATCGGTTAATGATATGTTTGTGAAGTGCTATTTACCAGGATCGCTGCAATAGTGGGAATCCACTAGCTGAACGCAACACAGACGCAAGCCGAATTCTTCCAACTGCTTCATGATGTTCTTTACCGAATTGTTATGAGTATATAGTTCAACCTGTAGGAACCACAATCAAATTGATGTTTCTAGGCGAACACTAATTCCAGCTTACCTGTCCAGGTAGATCGAAAATAAAGTAGTGATCTTTAAATTTTTCTATTTCCACAAAAAGCCAGTCCAAGTTCTTTTCCAGGAATTCCATACAATAGACCAAAGCACCGTTCGGACCCAGATTGAAGTTTTCCATGACATCTTGTACGGTGATCAATTTTGACACATCAATAGAAGCGGTGAACGGTAAGACATCATTACCAGGATCTATTAAACATTTAAGATGATGATGGGGAAAAAAACGCATTAATTTGAAAACGTCCAATTACCTAGGTTGGCCAGAGCTACTTTGCGATTCTGGGAGCGAAGAAAATCGGACATTGCATGACAATAGGTAGACTTTCCGCTACCGGGAGGACCTTAACAAGACGTCTTTATAACTGGAGCTTGAAAAATTAATTAACCAAATTGCATACCGATAACAACTTGGCCGAAAATGGTCTTTCGTGAGGACATGGTAAAATCTAAGAGGATGTTGCGAAGGAGGGATGAAGCTTAAGATGTTCGCCGATCTGGCGCAAAGTTTGAGGCTGATAGTCTTTTAGAGACAGACCAAATAGGACACTTTGAGAGGTGGCAATATAGTTCACCAAGAAACGAGCAGCTACGTGGATTTCTTCGTCGTCTCGGCCGAGTAAAACTCTAAAGTTTAATGAAAGCTGTTAAGCACTGATGAAAGCGAGACGGAAACGCAGCTTTTACCGAACACCGTAAACGGCACTGGATGGATCCTCTTTCTGTGCTACGTCTCGACGGACTTCAACCAGATTACCAACCTTGCCGTATTGTGTAAGGATAATGAATAACTTGTCGCTGCAAAGGTTATTGAAAAAGAACATCAGTTTAAACACTATAGATGCTGATAAAGGTGGAACAAAATGTCTTACCTAAACTTTGAAATAACAACTTCTGTAGCTTTTCCGTTAATCTCGATTGTTTCAGCTTTGGTCTGGACGGGAAACCTTCCCGCTACACCTTCCATATCAGACGATCTTCCAACCTGAAAAATTGAAAAGCAAAGATTTTAAACAGGAATTGGGTCTTTACAAGTTCGGAGGCGACAGAAGGGACATCAGCTAATCAAGACCGATTGCACTTCTTTATTTTTCAAATCGGAAAGTATCAACATCAAAGATTTTTTTGAACACGTGAAATGATTCTCTTCTTGTAAAATCGCTGATATTCTTCTGGCAGGTGCGACAGGTGTTTTAAGGCGGATTCAACCATCTCCAAAGCCTGCAGTTCCAAATTTTGGATAGAAAAAGAATGGAGTCCCTATGGCTTTAAATTATGCATTACTTTAGAAGCAGGAAGAGGATCTTTGTTGCCGTAAGGATCTTTCTTATCGTAAACCTCCGGACCTAAGTTTCGCCAAAAAACGTTGACGGCTACAGAGAAATCGAGTGAAGTCATGTTATGGAACCAAAGAGACGGAATAAAGAGGATGTCACCCGGCTCCATAACACATTCGTGTGCTGTAGCTTTGACGAATTCAGGAAAACGTTCCAGGTTCGGATTGTCAATATCGACAACTTGTGATTTGTCGCCCTCTAAATAGAGGTATGAAACATCTTCTGGAGAGTAGAGGACAGCTCGTTTCTTGCCAGTAACTTGGACAAGAAGATTATCCATGACATCATAATGTGTCCATAACTGAACCCCTTTTGATGCCACCCTTAGTACACTAGAAAAAATTGAACTTGGTTCCAAGAACTGAGGAATTTGAAAATCTTGGCAAAGCTCTGGATAGTGATTCTCCATGTTTGCAACCTCTCTTCCTCTAGAATCAGTTCCAAGAGCTCTCAAATAGTATACTTCCGTGTTTGTTAGAAAGTAATCTTCATGCTGATTTGATGAAGACCTTTTGATAACTTGATCAAATGGCAGTGTTTTATATTGGAAATTTTTTGTTATAAAATTCATCTGACCACTTTCAGATACATGGATCTTTACAGGTTTCTTGCCAACTATTTGGGAAAGATATTCAGCTGTCCACTTTCCTAGACAACTTCCGATGTTTAATCCCCTAAGGAGGACAGGACTTCTTCTAGAATGAATCTCATTAAAGAGCTCAAATGTGACATCACTGAAAATAGGTATGGGAATGATTTTCTTTTCACTCATTTTAAAAGAAACTAATTGTAAAGATAGCTTTACATGTGCCAACCTGCACTAACTAGAGCAACCTACTGTTACCTGAAGGGCTAAGGATAAAACTAATCAGTCTTTTCGATAGACAAAATTTCCACATTAAACGAACTTTCTTACCCAAAGTAATAGCGCTAGCTGTGATTGAAGCTTCAAATTGGAGAAAAACAAACTGACTGATGAAGAAAATTTTTAGAATTTCAGAATTTAGATGTGCAGACAGAACTGGAAACGCAGCGTTGCATGATATTTACCGCGGGAGACCATAAACATGGTGTGCAAGGGAGGTAAAAATAAAGCAAAATAAGTCATTTTCAGTTATCATTCAGTTTAGTTCCAATTCTAGAAGGATATAAAACACCGACTCTGATATTCGTAGGCGAGACATTTTTATTTCTCAAGTTGTTTTCAATGACAATGATAAAGCGAAAATTTTCCAATACACAGCAGCCAAAGGGTTCAATTCCTGCAATTCCTAGCCGAAAAGCCACTGGACATACGCAAATTGTTATACGAGAAAAGACAAGTGGATCGAATGTATTACGTACAATGAAGAAAGATAAAACACTTTCATAACAAATCAATGATTTGACAAAGGACTCTATCTTCCTCTGCACATCCATTTCCACATGCTTGATTGTTTGAATTGCCTTCTGAAGGTTGAACTCTTTCAATATCTATAAGAAGCTTGATGTTGCTTTCTGTGGGTTCAGGAATTGTACTAATAGCCTGTTGCACCAATTCCCATGCTTTGTCGAAGTGTCTTCTGAAACGCTCTGCAATTTCCAATCTTTGTCGTTTTTGCTGCTCAAGCATTACCCTAAGAGTTTCTCTGGCTTGGTGAGGACGGAATTCATTAACCAAATGATGCATGTGAATGAAAAGTAGTGTAAGGTCATCAATTTTTGTTGCTCTTGCTTCTGATTCAGGATTCCGAATGCAGATATCAACCAAATCTAAGAAGCTAGCAGTTATTGAATGATTCAATTTTTTTAGTTCTCTTCGGTGATCATAATTGTTGGGATACAATCTCCTTATATTCTGGAATAAATAAACCCACATTGCATCATCAATGTTAAAGTGTATATTTTGATTATACCTGGCTTTCAAGAGGTCGGATCACTGCATCGTCTGTATTATATGGATTTCCAAACATGGAATAGTTGTCAGTGATAGGAGGTGGGGGTCTTGGCGTTCGCCCTCTTTTAGAATTTTCTTCACTAAACAAAGTGACATATTGCATTGGGGGTAAAGGTAACGAGCTAACTTGTGCCGTTTCCGACATGTTTTCTTTTTTTTTTCGTGTTCTTTTGAATAGAAAAGGTTGTTTTGGAACGTAAACAATTCGTTTTCCGGAAAATGACGTTTCAATGTATGTAAGCGGGGAAAGACTCTTGTAGCAGACAAAACTTTTGATCAATGCTTTTTTATTGTGGTTGTTATTATTCCTTGCTCCACTGGATCAACTACTTGTTTCAAATTTAAAAAATACTGAATTACCTATACCGATGTAACATATTTGACTTTGAATTGCTTCTAACAACAAAAATTACCTATACCGTTTTGCTTTTTTTACGTGAGGCTTCTACAGTTGGTTTTCGCAATTTGATTGTCATTGGAGATTGGTTGCTAAAAATCGCCACTAGGTGCATGAAGGTAACTAGTATTCGAAGGGAGGGGGAGAGAAGAGCTTTTCCTAGTGTGGCCTGCTTTCATTCTTTTGCTTCGTACGTAAAGGAGAAAGGACAATGAACGAAGTTATTAAAGCTCTATCGAGTGGGGACTGCTTTTTTGATTAGTGATCGTGTTGTAAGTATGTTTAAAAGCTCTGCCAAACCTCTTGTAGGTGAGGTCAAAAAGCAAGGAAATTTAGTGAAACGATCGCAGAACAAGAAACGGTTCAGTTTGGTCAACTACAAGAGTCGATGGTTCGTCCTTACCACAAAGTTCCTCGCCTACTACGAGGGCGAATGCGAGGTAAGGTTTAGTTCTACTAAACACGCATGGACTGTCTTCGTGAATCCCTACATCACTAACACACAACAACCATCAATTCCACACAACAGAATCGCAAAGGCAAAGAAAAAGGACGTGTCGACCTCCAAACAGTGAAAGTTGTGGAAGCTGTTGATCCAGCACCTGACACACCTGCCATCGGTCCACTGGCAAACCTTACGGGTTCAATCCCAAGTGACTTGAAAGGCTCCTCAGCTTTTCAGATAGTGTACAACCCTTATGAGTGTAATGAAGGATCTTGTGCAACAGACTTGACTCTGTGCATCTTCACTCCCACTCAGCAAGAAAGAGACGACTGGCTGTGGAACATCAGAGTTGGTGAGAACAACCGTTCTTGACATGTACCACATGTTAACTGTTGACAAATAAGCATGTTTTTCTAACATTTGTGTTATCTTATTTATTTTTTGTTTATTTTTCTCTGATAGTGGTCAAAGACGGTGCTCCTCTTGTGAATGTGTATCACCCTGCCCTGTGGGGAAATAGAAGTTACCCCTGCTGTGGATCGAGCCAAAGGTCGACGTCCAAGGCGACAAACGGTTGCCGTTCTGTAACCTGGTCTCCCAATTCACTTCAACACATGGGCCTCAATTTCAGTCATATTATCCACCATCCGTCCCCCTCACCAAGTCCTGTCGCGAAGCCCGCGAATGGGGCTGAAGTCGAGACGATGGTCAAACCAGCTGCGATTAAACCAACGACAGAAAGCCATCCGGCGATCGTTGGAGATGTTGTTCCTGCATCTCCCTCCACTTCTCACAACGCCATCGTCCCTTTAGGTAAAATATTTTTCTGCATCCAAACACTGGCTAACTATTTTCGCCTTTTGTTTTGAGTGCGTATCTAGGGTATAGTTTTTTCTTATCGTCCCCCGAGAAGGTATTTGTCTCACAGAAGGTAGAAATTGTTTGTTTCCGATAGTATCGAACCTTGGGATGAGAATTAAGCAACCGAGAGGTCGTTTTCAAAGAAAATATGTTTTTGTGGTAGAATAAGGTAGCTTGAACAGTTGTCTAAAGCTCCAGTAGGTGACAAATCATTAAGTTCAGCTCAACCACCTAACAGAGGTAACTTACGTTGCACTAAAAGTACCGGCCAAACATTAAGAAAATGAGGGAGGTAGATGTTGTTGTAAAGCATTAGTGGTTAAGGGAAAGGAAACTGTTCAGTAAGTTCGGAAGGCAATATTCATGAAAATTTTCTCTCTTCCCTCGATTACATTGGGGATTTGCGGTTGGTCAGAAAGACGAAGACCCGAAGAATGCCGCTGTTTTTTTCCGAGATTCCATTCGTTCGTTCGGTTTTTAATTGTAGCCCTCATAGTATACGCAATGGGCACTGACCGCACGTCGTAAATCAGCTGTTCTTTTTTCTCAAATGATGAAGAGTAGAAGGCAAAGATTGCGCATCTCGTTGTGTCCCTTGTGAGAACGAAAGCAAAGATAAAATGGCCTAGCTTTTCTCCATGTGCACGAAAGTGTGGGAGCGAGATGTCTAACCCAGCTCAGCGTCTCCATACTTTTCGTTCTTTTCAAAGCAGCCGAATCTTTTCATTCACACTCGAAATAGTTGCATGTCAGTTCGATGAGATTGGTGCGCATGTTCAAGATAAGGGATAACGTGAGAATTTGTGATAATTTTCCACCTGCTGCGTTAGTTTCGTTGTCAGCCTTTAGCCATGTTGTAGTGTGAGTTGAACGGTCGTCTTATCCCGATCTTAGTTTCTAAGTTTTCAATACCTATTGACTACACGCTGCCTATAGTTTGAGGTTTGTTCGCGCAAATTATGCGCATTTTTGGCTGCCGTTGGCCACTCTGGTCTACCATGACTTCGGATACTCTTACTTATAAATCCAGCGAAAGTAGATGGACTCGAGGTATGGTTTGGTTTTTCCGGCATTTATTTTTTTTTTTTTCCCGTGAGTCTCGCCTCACGCTACTTCCGCTGAGCAACCGAGAATAGCACAAACTGTTAAATTTCATTCCCACCTGAAAGTCACCTGTTGAAAGAATGAACAGGTGTTCACTTTGTAAAATTAATGCTGATACATCATGGCGATTGATCTTGGTCTACCAACTTATCGCATGGATTTAGTTCTTGACTAACTTCGCTGTCATATCTGAGTGCTACTGCATTGAAATTTCTTCTGCCATGTTATCATGTTTGGTTATTTTCAGGGATTTAGCTTTCGTAGGGGTTGCCCTTCTCCCGGTTCGTATAGGAACCAGTTGATGTACCAACCCGTTAAACCATCATATCGCATGTCGTTGCTAATTTCTGTTGACCATTACGTAAGGAAAGGTTATGTATTGATGGGCAGGTTTTAATTTCGTCGAGCGTACTAGTGTTATATGTCCAGTGGTTCGAGTTTTGCGCAGATTTTAATGGACGAGAGTCCAAGCTGAACCTACCTTCACCTTCCTCGTCTAGAAGCGCCCTGACTGGACTGTACCAGTTTTTAGAGCTATGAGAATAACTATTAGAAAAGTAAAAAAACCAGTCCCTGTTTACGAGTTTCTGACACGCGTACAATTCAAAAGAGCGCGTTAAAGAGAAGGGAGAAAGTTCCCTCATCAATTTCTCATACCGGTATCGAGTGTGCTGGAGAACCGCCGTTGAATCTTCCCTATAACCATTGTTCACCTGTGGTTGAATAGAAGACGAAGCACCGATTTCTCCCATAGTCGTTTCTCTCATTCCCTTTTTTCTCCCTCCTCCCTTCTCTATTTTATCCGTTTTGTCTTGTTCTTCTTTTTTACAGTTGTATTTTAAATCCATCTTCAGGCCCTTGAAAGTTTTGTATCGAATAAGGAAAGAGGCCTATTTTGTATGCCAAGGACGGCAGGTTATAATACTGCTGTGTATGTGTGCGTACATCCGCCAAATAAGCCTTTTGAAAAGAAGAAGGGAACAAAAAGAACCCTCTTTCTCAGCTTCCCTTCTCCCGAGTCCGATGAAAATTACCTTTCAAAACATAACACACTCCCCATCTTCGCCTTTGCTATCGTTTTCTCTATCTTTGTTATTTCTTTTACTTTAACTCATCATGTGCTTTTCTTTTTTTCACCATTAGGTTCCTCCATTCCAACAGAACCCACCATCGTGCCCAAGAAGGTATGCCGTCAAAACGAAAGATTGAACCTTATTCATGTCTTGTTTATTTGCAAAAGAAGAAAAAAAAAGAACTAATCGCCACATTCTTTTGTCGCTTTTACGGTTGTTGTCTAGGTTGTGGCCCTTTATCCATTCCAGGCTATAGAAAGCGGGGACATATCTCTAGAAAAGGTAATAGATCTTTGCACCTACAAGACCCGAATCTGTGCGTGGGATTCCATTGTCCAGCTTTAAAGATCCCCGCTGTTCATGTTCCAAAATTTTCAATTGAATTTTTCCATTTAGGGCGAAGAGTATGAAGTGGTCGACGATTCTCAGGAACACTGGTGGAAAGTGCGCGATAAATTCGGGTATAGTTAATACGCGCAAATGTGATGATTCTGTTTTGCTAATTCGTACGTGATCTTTGCAGTGGAATCGGTTACATTCCGTCCAATTATGTAAAGGAGAAAGAGCTCATCGGTTTGCAAAAATATGAGTATGATCCGTCATTCTTAATAGTATTCATAATGATGTGCTTGATACATAATTTACTTTTCTTACAGTTGGTATGTAGGAGATATGTCCCGCCAGCGGGCGGAAAACGTGCTAAAACACGAAGATCGCGAGGGTTGTTTTGTCATCCGAAATTCGTCCACCAAAGGAATGTATACCCTCTCCTTGTTCACAAAAATGTAAGTAGCTGTTATGAAACATTTTGATAAAACATGTGACAAGGTTTCTTGAGTTGTGTCACGCACAACGGCGAGACAACTATATTTAATCGCTCATGTTCGTTTGGATCATAATCTGCATATTTTGACATTCAGTCCAACGCCACAAGTCAAGCATTATCACATCAAACAGAACAACAAGTTGGAATTTTTCTTATCGGAGAAACACTGCTGCCCAACGATTGCCGAGCTGGTCAACTATCACCGGTACTAAATATGGCAATAAGAAAATAATAAAAGAAAAAGATTCGACTCGGAAGCAGTTAAGGCTTCATATGGTTATGTTATTAACCTTTTGTTTTCTCGGCGTGTGTGTGTTTACACATTTTATCTCACAGTCACAATAGCGGCGGTTTGGCGTGCCGATTGAAAATGCCCCCAGTCGGCGACAGATCCATCCCTGCCACGGCCGGTCTGAGCCACGACAAATGGGAAATTGACCCATCGGAGCTGACCCTATTAGAGGAGCTGGGCTCTGGCCAATTTGGCGTTGTGCGACGAGGAAAATGGCGCGCCAAAATCGAAGTGGCCATCAAAATGATGAAAGAAGGGACCATGAGCGAAGACGATTTTATAGACGAAGCCAAAGTCATGACGTGAGTTTGCTATCATTTCACATACGTGATTCACGCCGTCTTAATTTCAATGCACTTAACGCAACAACAGGAAATTGCAGCATCAGAATTTGGTTCAGCTGTACGGCGTGTGCACCAAACATCGTCCTATATTTATCGTGACGGAATATCTCAAGCACGGCTCTTTATTGATGTACTTGAGGAAGCATGAAACGACGCTGACAGGAAATTACGGCATGCTTCTCGATACGTGCATACAGGTATGGTAGCTAATTTAATTATAACCTAGGTTCAAAATTTAAAGAAGCATCAAATCGAACAGGTTTGTAAGGGCATGGCCTATCTGGAGCGCCATAACTACATCCATCGTGACTTGGCCGCCAGAAATTGTCTGGTGGGTGTCGAGAACGTGGTGAAAGTAGCCGATTTCGGGCTAGCAAGGTGAGTGAAATCCGTCTAAGAGGAAAAAAAGCTTTATCGCTATTATTTTACACCTTGTGTCACAACCTTCGAGTTACGGTGTTTTGCTTCATTTGAGCACGTTTCTTTCGTCCTTGTTATTCTCGCATTTTATTTTGGCAGGTACGTGTTGGATGATGAATATACGAGTAGCGGCGGAGCCAAGTTTCCCATCAAATGGGCCCCTCCGGAAGTTCTGCACTATACGAGATTTTCCTCAAAATCCGACGTTTGGGCCTATGGTAAGTGTTTTTGTCATTAATTGATCTGTGAATGTTGTTTCTATCAGTTCTACCTAACAAGGTCTTGATGTGTTTGTTCTCTTTTGTTTGTTCTCCTTCCAAATTTGTCCTTCTGTACGTAGGCGTGCTGATGTGGGAAGTTTTCACCTGTGGTAAAATGCCCTATGGGCGGTTGAAAAACGCCGAAGTGGTAGAGCGCGTCCAGCGTGGCATTGTGCTAGAGAGGCCACCGCGATGTCCAGAAAAAATATACGCGGTAATTATTCACCAAACTGACGTTTTTATGTGGATTTCACATCCCTGTGTTCACATGGCCTTGTTTTTGTGTGTGTTCATTCCACATTAGGTGATGCAAATGTGCTGGGCACACAACGCCGACGATCGTCCATCCTTCCGCGGGCTTAAAGAGGAACTCAAATTGCTAGAACTTGACTAACCTTCAACTTTAGAACGGTGTCTGCTCATTTCTTTATACATGGTGAGGAAATTGTTTATTTTTCCAAAATGCTATATCACTCGACTGGCGGTGTTATAAGTGCTCAGGATGTTTGACATGAACCACAAAACTTTGTGGAACCCCCGTTTTCCCTCTTATGTATCTCATAACAGCGGAAATTATTTTCTATGAGTGCAACAATCAAATGTAGAGAATGTTACTGTGACTAGATTTTTTGTTTTGCGGATGAATATGTATCCTCTTTGCTCTTTCATCTTACACGATTTTTCGTGTGCAAGTTGTTTTTATGTGCGATAAATTCTGGCTTCAGCGTCTTTTTTAAACAAAGTGGTGAGTGATTTTTACTGTAATACATTGCTAATTGTATAATGTTTACGTAAACGTTTTTCAAACAGGTTTATTCATGGAAAACGGGATAGTCTGATCTTACATGGTTAATATGTCGTTTGCTTTAGTTTCAACCAGAGTTTCCACTGATTCAATATCTTTACACCAGTTCTCCAATCGTGTCATCATAGAAGAAAGCTGGAAGCATTAAGAATATGTTTTGTCCTTGAGTTAAAGTTGCACTAATAATTTAAAAATTACAATAATACCTGTGTTTTATCAAGGACACGCGGTTGGACCCAGGTGAAATGTGCAGTTGAGTCGACTTGGTCGATGGTACCCTTTAGAAGACCTTGCGCCAAAGCTTTCATCACGAGTAATTCAACCTCATCTTCTCTTGCACCCGTGGTAGCAGCGATATCTTTGAATGACAAATTACGTTTTGTCGCCGGACGCTTGAAAGTCATCTGAAACAGGGATTTTCAATTTGAAACTGAAGACACATTAATAATGTATAACTGCATTACCTCCATGAGTGCTAGAAGCGTAATCTTCTGCAACACAAGACGTTCATTTGTGACGAGGTCTGCCTGCGATGACCATTTTGGTCTTAGTTTGTGAAAACCTGCAATGTCACCAGCATTCATTATAAACAACAGGTCCACCAGCCAGCTTTCTTCCTGGTTTTTCAGTGATTCCAAGACAGGATGTGCCAACTGTGTTGAAATTTATGTTAATCTTGTTCTAAATGTATATTGTTCTGCCAAAGATTTCACAATACCAATTCCCCAAGGTTGTAAATTCCCTCTCCAAGCAAGGCAGCAATGCCAAGATGAAAAGCTTGGCTCTTTTGTTCTGCAGCACTCAAACTTGTAAGCTCAATGCAACCCAGATACCTATTTAATTTTTTAAGATATAGTGGAAGTAAACAGCTTGTTTAAAATGGCAATAAAGTTTACCTCAAAGATGCACGGTAAAAATCGGCATGCTTCCCATGAATACGGTAAAAGTCACTGCAAAGGGAATAGTATCTTCCATGGACTGGGGTAACACCATCTGTCTCGTCAAGAATTTTTCCAATTTCTTCCATGATATTCTTTGTTTCAGCCTGGTCTCCTTTTTCATGTAAAATGATGCCTCCACTCAGAACTTTGCAGAGAGCTGATGCCTCCTTATTTGCCTTCACTTTTTCTTGAAGCTGCTTGAGGAAGGCTAACCGCTCCTCGGGAGTTCCCATTTGTTTCACAATGATAGCACATATCTCTGTCAGTGAGAGAAGATTGATTCTAGAAACACAACAGGAAATGAAAAGATAATTTTAAAAATTGACTATTGAAATACTTGTTCTCAAAATCAGCCACGAAGTTTTCGTAAAGCTGGACGAGTTCGTTATTAGACTGAAGGCTCGGGTGGTTGACAAAATCGAGCATCTCGATGGTGAGTTGGTGCCATAATTTCTTGTTGTAAAGGCTCTCTAGCTTGGCCCATTCGGCGGCTAATTCTTGATCCACAGTGTTTTGCTTAGAGCTCAGATATTTCGCGACGTCCCTCATTCTGAAATCGTTTCACCTGCCTAAATTCAAGCTTTCAAAGAAACTGTCTTGTGTTTTTCGGATGACTCTTCAGCTTTTGTGTCCGTCTGTCGAGACACAGAGCTGCCAATTCTTTGATATAATTTTAACTACGCCCGATGAATTCTTTTTCGTCTGCTGTTTTCCTCTAAACACGTTGCTGAAAATGGACATGCTTACTAGCAAAATATTTTTGCGAAAAACGAAAAGAGGTAAATATTTATCAATGTAACTGTATGCAGACTAGTTTTTACCGTAATTCATAATTACAGGAAAGGTTATAAAAGTAGTTCGAGAACATTATCTTCGAGATGATCTTTGGTGCGGTTCCGATTTGTGTAAGAAATGCAATCAGGAAAATAGCGAAGTACTAGACGATGCGCCTATTTCATCCAGCACACTTTGTGCATATCCACATTATGTTGTCGTAGACACCAATGTTGTACTTCATCAGGTATTTGAAAGCAAAAACTTTTACTTTATGTATTTGGAATCAGAAAATTTTTGACAGATTGACGTTCTGGAAAGTCCAGCATGGAAAAATGTCATCTTGTTGCAAACTGTTTTGGAAGAAACAAGGAAGAGAAGTACAAACAATTATAAAAAACTGAAAGAAATCATGGAAAGCAGAAAAGACAGCTTTTATGTTTTTGTCAATGAACATCACAAGTACCATTGAAATCACCAATTTTCTTCTTCTTTTCATTAGTCATATTTTACCATTACTTTTTCAATAGAGACACTTATGTGGAAAGAAAGCCTGGTGAGAGTGCAAATGACAGAAATGACAGGGCAATTCGTAAAGCTTGCAGTTGGTATCAGACTCACTTGGAAGAAAGTCAACTAGCAAAGGACAAGAAAAAAAAGGTTCAAGTTATTCTTTTGACTCAGGATTTCAAAAACAGAGAACAAGCATTAAAAGAAGGAATACCAGCTTTTAAAGGTAAACACCAATTGCTAATTATTATTATGTTTTATTCTTTAATTTCAACTGTTCAATTCCAGTGGATGAATATGTGAAAAGCCTGAAAGATTTCCCTGATCTCCAAGAAAAATTAGCGGCGTCGCATTCCGAGGATAATTCCGAGAATCGCGAACCTTTGTTCCCCGAGCATTGGGCCCCTACCCGAATAATGACTGGAATAAAATCTGGCAAATTACTTCAAGGAATTTTTCATTGTTCCAGGTAGCTAATGCTGTAATTCGTGTAATAGAGAATGCGTGTTTAAACCATGTTTATCTCCAGGGAAAATTTCTTGGAAGGGTCTGTCAGTGTTGAGGGGCAAGATAAATCCATTCTTCTGCAAGGCCATGCGAGTTTAAATCGTGCAGTTGACGGCGATATTGTTGCCGTAGAATTATTACCAGGTATGGTAATAACAAATATAAATTCAATGCATTTTAACCATTGTGATGTTTTATGAAGAGGACAAATGGACGTCACCTAGTGGTATTGTTCTGGAGGATCAAGAGGACCAAGATCCCGGTAACACAATATGAGATTATGTTTCTCTCAGTATCTCTATTTCGTTCTTTTTGACAGGTGATCAAATTGAAAAGGAAGAAGCATTATTAACCAATAGCGCCAAAGGCAAAGATCGTCAACCCACTGGTTAGGGAAATATTTATTTTCATTTTTCCATGATATTATACACTGCGAATCAAATTTCCAGGTAAAATCGTTGGAATTATTCGTCGCAAGTGGCGTCAGTATTGCGGAATATTGCTTCCGAGTGTGCTTGCCGAAGGAACTCGACATCTGTTCGTTCCTGCTGAAAGAAAAATTCCAAAAATTCGAATCGAAACAAGACAAGCTGCAACATTGTCTTCGCAAAAAATCATTGTTGCCATTGATTCATGGCCTCGTACTTCCAGATACCCACTTGGTCACTTTGTTCGTGCACTGGGTAATATTGGTGATAAGGATACTGAAAATGAGGTGAGATTTACTGTTTAAAAATAATCCTATCCTATTTTATCTTGTTACTTTATTTTCTTTAGGTTCTATTATTGGAGCATGGTAATATTTAACGTAAAATAATTTGCCAATTCATCTAGTAGAAGACTGAATTTTACCTTTCCCTAAGATGTTCCGCATCATAGCTTCCCGGAAACAGTACTTGCGTGTTTACCTTCGATGCCATGGACGATAAGCCAAGAGGAGGTCAACCGTCGCGAGGACTTGCGCAACTTGGATATATGCAGTGTGGATCCCCCTGGCTGTACCGATATCGATGACGCCCTCCATTACAGGGAATTGTCACCAAACCTTTATGAAGTTGGAGTTCATATTGCGGATGTATCACATTTCGTGCGACCAGATACTGCACTTGATAAAGAAGCTGCCAATAGGTATCGTGTTTAATGAAAGTGTTGTAAGTAACTAGTGCTATCCCATCTTTTTTTCTTTGACAGAGGAACAACCGTTTACCTTGTTGATCGACGTATCGACATGGTGCCTGAGCTTTTGAGTTCAAATCTTTGTTCTTTAAGGCCAGACCAGGAACGACTTGCCTTTTCTGTCATTTGGGAAGTGACTGCAGATGCTGAAATAAAAAAAACTCGCTTTGCTAAAAGTGTTATCCGCTCCCGGCGAGCATTCACTTATGCTGAAGCCCAGTGCAACATTGATGACCCACTGCAACAAAATGAGTTGGCCAAGAGCCTTCGTGGGTTAAACAAATTGGCGAAAATAATGAAGAAAAATCGAATGGAAAAAGGGTATAATTAATCCCTCCAGTTGAATCCAGTTGACCTTAATTACAATTTCCATCTTCTTTCAGTGCATTACAGTTATCAAGCCCGGAGATTAGGTTTGAGGTGAGCACCGAAACCAACGACCCCATTGATGTAATTTCAAAGCCTATGCTTGATACCAATAGCATGGTGGAAGAATTCATGTTGTTGGCCAATATTTCGGTAGCCGACCACATCTTCAAGCATTTCCCGGAATGCGCTGTTCTCCGTCGCCATCCCGTCCCACCTGCATCAAACTTTGAACCATTCTTGAAAGCAGGAAAGACACAGGTGCAAAACTATTTCTTTTTTTCTGGTGAACGTTTCTTTCGAAATGCACATATTCACAATTTATTTTGTTGTCAGGGATTCACGTTAGACGTTAGTAGCAACAAATCACTGGCCGCTTCGTTGGACGCAGCTGTTAAGCCGAATAATCCGTACATGAACACGATGCTTCGCATCTTGGCAACTCGTTGCATGATGCAAGCAGTTTATTTTAGCAGCGGAACAGTTGCACAAGCTGACTTCTATCATTACGGATTGGCCGCCCCAATTTACACTCATTTCACATCTCCTATTCGAAGGTTCGTTGGTTAAAGAGCCTTAAGTTGATGCGTTTCATTTATACACCGCTGTACTTTCTTTAGATATGCAGACTTGCTGGTCCACCGGCTCTTAGCGGTAGCTGTTGGTACGGATGTGACATACGCTGAGTTACTTGATCGAAAATGCGTTCAGCAATTGTGCAATAATCTTAATTATCGGCACAAAATGTCGCAGTATGCACAACGATCTTCAGTTGCACTACACACTCACTTGTTCTTCCGCCACCGTGTCCAGGATGAAGACGCCTATGTTCTTTCCGTGCGCCAGAATGCTCTGCAAGTCCTTATTCCAAAGTATGGACTGGAAGGCTCCATTTACCTTAAAGAAAAAGATGATGATTCTAAACCGGCCTTCGTGTACAATCCAGACGTAAGAGATATTATCTTCAGTTCTGTAGCATACCCTTTACCTAATTAAGTTAAACTATTAACGAATAGGAGCCTTCGCAAACTTTTGGCAACATAACGATTCGGACCTTTGATCGGATTGTGGTGCAAGTGAGCCTCGATTCGAAGTACGTTCAACATCAAAAAATAGCTGTTCATCTAGTTCAACCTCAAGTAAGTCGATCAATATGTTTTTAGATAACATAAGTCTTACGTTTTGAGTGTTTAGATTGCAGGATTGTCTGTTGAAGCTATTAAAACTGTGAATGACAGTGAACCTATTCCTAAAAAGTTAAAATCAGGAAAGTAAATAACATTTATTAAATTTTAATAAATGTTCATCATTCGGTAAACAGTTTCACAGTTTTGTACTTTTTATTGTTTTTGTTCCATTTCTTTCATGAACGACGAATAAGGGGAGGGAAGAACAAGCAAAAATGAGACTCGTTACGAAGGATTCGGACAAAACGTAGTAATAATACAATAAATAAACCACTGATGAAATATTATAGTTGACGAATTGATCCAGGTTACCAACATCCGCGATTTCTCCGAGATTGGCCAAATTTCAATCCCAGCAAGATTTGAAATTTTCTTTAGACTCACGCGCAAGAACAAATTCATTATTTTCTTTTCACATCCCCTCAAGAATTTGAATGGCAGTTATTTATCTACAGTATCTACAAGGCAAATGAACTTTTCTTTCAAAGAGTTTGAGAAGATAAACAAAATGCATCTAATAATTGTGGTGTAAATTTTAGGAAGAAGAATTTTTCGCAAAAACGATTGCTGGAATTTCCTCCATTCAAGCAGTTGAAGGACTTTCCTCCTCCAAACCATACAGAAATCTGAACGAATAAGGTGAAGCCGCAACAAAATTGTCGAAAAACGACGTTAAATCTTCTTTGGTCGGAAAGGGCAGAGGCAGCGAGGACAAGACAGCACCTGGTGATACAGGTCGTATCTTGTGCGGACTAAGACGTGAACGGCGGCTGCGTTTCTGCACTTGGCCAAATTGGCGGTTCTCCTCAATGGTTGGTAAAACACTAACTAACTTTTCGGTGGGCCGTAACTGCTTTAACGTACGCCTGGACAGCTTCCAAGTAAGTCGTTGACGGTGAGACGGATTGCTCTGAGCATAGCCATCGTAAGGGGCCATCACTGAAGAGACCATCCTTACGCATTCATTCAGCATGTCATCTTTGACCTATTTCGAAGGCAAACCGTATAAACAAATAGGTACAACAAAACTAGAAGATTTCAAAGTACCTGAGCAAGTCGCTGTAGTTCGAGTAAAACATCACGGCTAATGACCTCAATGGCTGTTTGATGACACTTCATTTCCACAAACAGAAGAGCAAAAGCCAAAACAGATGAGGGAAAGGCAGCATAATTTGCGTCACAGCAAATAGTCTCCAGCTTGCAAGAAAGGATCAGAAGATCTGGTTGAAGCGCGGCAGGTAAAGTTGTCGACAATAGTGCGTGATACAAGTTGAGGAATGTTAAAGTTGTAACTGGTTCTTCCTGGGGCAGACAAGCCAACTTCGCTTCAACGATTTTTTCCATCCGGTTAATGTCTCCGGCGGTACATTTGCATTGAGATATTGTTACCAGATCTTGTGGTTCAGGAACAACCTACCAATTAATTTTAATTACTTAGGTGTCCTGACAAAAACCTGAGGATGCTAAGATACCTGCAACGGTCCTGGGATGGAAGATGTCTCACCACCATTGTTCTGTTTAACCCTCTCCACCCATTGGCAGGCTGCAAGATGGAAGGAGCTGATGGCGATGCAAGACAAGTGTTTGGGACGTGCTTTCATGCGACTCATGAACCGGTCCATTAAATTGAGAGCATCCAGCAGAACTGCAGAGGGAAGATCATACCAGACCTTCAGGCAGCGAAGAACATGAGCAGCTCCATCTCTCATTGCACATGTGATTTCACTGCTTTCCTAAAAAACCACAGTTACTTTATTAGAAGGTCTGTAACATTCAATAATTTTTTATTGTGCTTACTCCTGTGGTGCTGGCTGCTGAGGGAAGTTGAAGCTTGGGCTGGAATTTAGCTTCGAGGGCCAAGGCTTGTTGTAGACTCTGCATCAGTGACGACACATCAGGACAGGAACTTTTGCCCACAGCTACATCCATTTGGACTTCCATTCTGCTGCTCTTCTTGTTTTGCACCGCAAGCAGCACCTTACCACACTCCCAGCAAGGGTAGAGGGCTGGATATAGTAGCAGATTTTCAAGGTTAATTATACACACACACACACACAACTTCTTGCAAATTGCTGACTAGAAGGATTTGGCTGTAGTGCAATAAAATTGAGGGATATGTGAAACTCTTGCGCAAAGAGCGATAAATAATTGACAAGAAATGTAGTTTAAATCTTCAATTAATGCAAAATAAAAGATTCAGAAAGTCAATTAAATAAAGGTCTCTTAATAGAATTTACAAAAGTACTGAAAGATCGCTCTGTTAGGATGAGACTGAATGGCTGGGCTTCGTGCCCCTTTTATTTAGTAAAAAATGTTTCGCGCTCTCAGACTTGTCCGGGCTTGCCCGTTGAAATCCCTATCCTCCCCACTAGTGTCTGTGCCAACAGAGAACATTCGAGATTTTTTTTTTTCTTTTTATAAAAAAAAAACTTTTAATGTGAATGTTACAAAAAAAAAGGAGTGGGTGATCAAATTTTCGCACTGGGCAAATGTTAAAATATTAGATCAACGACAGCTACAAGGAATTGTACCTTTTGTTTGAGATTGTAGCGACAATTGAAGCGACTTTCCGTTAGCACTCCATTACAAATTCTGGCCTCTAGCAACAAAGGGACGGTATCAGCTGTTTTTTAAAAACTGCAGTGCCACTTCTGCCTCCGCGTAGTTCCAACTATTTTGCCTATTAATCGTAAATACAAAAGTGCATTAGGTAAGTAATCTCCAATCAAACGTTGAATATCAAAGTCTAGATTAATTATCCATCTTTTAGGCACAATTATCTTGTAGAAACCTGGCTGCTAATGTAATTTCGCAGTTTAAAATATGCGGAGCGATACATAGACAATGGCGTATACAAAACCATTGGCGGCACTGACCTAAAAACCCTGTTTTTTGAGGTGAAAACAGGGATCATACCTTAAAAGAAATTGTATGAACATATTGCACTATAGAACTTAATTTAGGCAATGTTAACATTTATATGGTTTTCACAGAAAACAACTGTTTTCTCTTTGTACATGAAGACGATGATGACGTAGTTTTGTGACGTCACGCGAGGAATTTCAACATACTAAATTTAAAACGCAGCTTTTGAGGAAATTGAAAGTATTATTTTATTTTAGAAGAAACTGAAAGCGCTTGTTTCAGCTGTTTCGTGCACTTTTGGTTAAATTTCTTTATAGGGCACCATTCAGCAACTTGTTCCACGCTGCGTCAATACTTACCAGACAAAATAACTTTTTTGGTGACGTCTACGTAATGTGCTATGTGCCGTTGCCATTAAATAATTGTTGTGTAATGCTTTAAAGTATTGAGGTTTTCCTGTTACTAAAAGGCCACATAAAATTGGCGAAACTCTTTAGTCGGTCGAGGACATTTGATGAAAAAACGACGCAATAAGAAATGAGCAAACGGAACAAGGCTCTCCGTAGGTCATTCAAGTTGGATTCATTTCCGAATCACGTGATGATCTGCAATCACATAGAGCACTGGGATTTTTCTTATCTTCAGTTAGATAATATTTTTACCCTTGCTTGGCTTTTTGGTTACGTCTGTATTTTTTGTTTCCTGGGTAGGTATTTAAGTAGTCAACAGCGAATACGCCCTAATGGCTACATTACACAAGTAACACATTTTGTGGGGTAACCGTTCGAGCCTTATCTGCCTGCTCGGTGCGTATATGCAATGACCTGCTGACCGCAGTTAGTCT
Organism: Daphnia carinata; assembly: GCF_022539665.2. Lineage (NCBI taxonomy): Eukaryota > Metazoa > Arthropoda > Branchiopoda > Diplostraca > Daphniidae > Daphnia > Daphnia carinata. The sequence goes on from NC_081334.1 coordinate 5,893,947, forward strand.
CTGTTGCTTCTAGACTCGTTCAAGTCCAGACATGACATGGAACATCCGATCTCGGAAACTTGATCGAAATAGACCTATGCGAAACATATCACTTTCCTGGTACGCGCAAACGAAAGTCCGCTGCGTCCGCTATCAAACTGAGAAGGTTTAGCATTGAATTTCTGAAGTACCCATCGTTTTTCACGAAGTTTACCATTTCAATTGCTAAGCCATCGAACAGTGCTCGGGAAACGAAGTTGGTGGAAGATGCAACGACTTCTTTAGTTACAGGATGATGGAAACAGAATGTATATGATCCACAACGCGAGACGTGTTTTTCGATGACGCATGCACCACCATGGCGTCTGTCAAAGCTGGCAGATGTAGATCAGCTCTCCATATATCTCTTTCTAAATGATTTTGTTCAGGCGTTAAACCAGATTCTGACATCTGCAAACAATGCTTTAAAAATGTACACTCTCTAACCTCTGATGATAATAAAAACATTGGTGAAAAAAAATATTTATCAGAGATCTCTCTACTGATTCGATCTCAGTCGTGTCCGAAGAGACAAAGCTGAACAAAGAGTCAAGTTATGGCGCTAGAATAAAAAGCGGCAACAGCGCTGTTTTAATCCATTGCAGACCACACGATCTCTGGAGGGAGGTTGTTTGAAACGAAAATGTTGGACGTGAAAATTAATCGGAAGCTCCTTCCAATTAAATCACATTATTTCCTTTTTAATGCAGGTGATTTTGTTCAGACCTATTTGGTTAAATGAAAATCTTCAGTTATATATATATATTTTTTTTAGGCACTGCTCCCTTAATGCCTTATATTCCCACATATGCTAAACAGTTAGGTATCCCTTCTAGTGGTGTTGGAATAATGTACTCTATATTTCCGTTTGTCGGATTGATAGCTAAACCATCCTTTGGTGCTTTAGCTGACAAATTCAAGAAAGGGAAATCCATTTTTATTTTAGCCATAGTCTTTACAGCGCTATTCTTTGGCTCTATGGCTTTCATACCTGCACAGTCTACGGAGGCTTTTATGGAATTAGAGTGCAGCAATGGAACTTATTTGAGAACCTGTAATGTCAGTGATGCCTGTGCTTTAGACAAAATTGAAATGGAATTCCAAGACAAAGAGATTATGGAGTGTAAACTAGTATGTACAGACCCCAACTATTTATTTCTAGAACAAATCTGTAGTGAGTGGAATGTTAGCGAAATGTGCTACACAAATCAGACTCATATAGAGATGACTACCTATACCAATATTACTCACAGTAGTCTCGATCAAAATTGTGTTTATTTCCCTGTAGAAAAAATAGTATTAAACGAGACTGCCATTGAAAACCCACAATGTAGTGGAGCCCCAGCTATCAAGTGTTCAGTTGTTTGCAACAGCTCTACAGTCATGGACTACATTCAAACTGCAATCATTGAGCAGATAGCTGACCCTTATTACACCACCATCCAATTTCAAATGCTATTTTTTTTAATGGCCGGGGCGTGGGCAGCCCAAGCCGTGGTTGTCAGCCTTTCTGATGCAATTTGTTTCAATCTTCTGGGTATAGTATGATTCGAAATTGCATTTTTGTGGTTTTATTAACGACTGTTTTCTTTAGGAGACAAGCCCGAGAACTATGTAAGTAGTTTCGAAAAATTGCAAGAGAAAGTTACTATTGGTACCATTACCTTCTACAGGGAGCTCAAAGGCTTTGGGGGGCAGTTGGATGGGGCCTTATGGCGATTATCGCTGGGTACTTGATTGATCTGGCGAGCGTTGGACAGCTTCAAAAAGATTACACGCCAAGCTTTTACTTGGTCGTCATCATTCTAGCCATCAATGCAGTGTCCGTAATAAAAATCAAGGTTTGTACCTGTCTCGCTTAAACAAAGTCTTTCCACCCTAACTTAATTATTTGTTGCTTTTCGAATATGTATCATCAAGGTTGACTACCACCAAGAGCCTTATCAAACGGAAAAAATTCTAGTTCTTTTCAGAAATCTACGAGTTGTCTTGTTCCTGTTTAGTTGCATCACCTTTGGCATGTGTATCGGATTAGTATGGCAGTTTCAGCTATGGTAGGTAGCATTTCGTTTACAGTACAAGTTCAAGTACGCATGCTACGGACTCGATCCAATTTCACCAGGTTTTTAGAGGACTTGGCATCTGCTCAAGGCTGCGATTCATTAGAGTGGATCAAATTACTGCAAGGGTTAGCCATGGGTGTCCAGTGCTTTCTTGGGGAGGCTCCCTTTCTCTTTTTATCAGGTATCCTCGGTGTACTAGCGTTCAATTTCAAATCAATTACCAATTATTATTCCGCAACTGAGTATAGGAAGAATTTTAAACAAACTTGGACACGTTCATACTATGACAATGATTTTATTGGTGATGGGCATTCGACTTGTAGCCTATTCATACCTGGTGAACCCGTGGTACACGTTGCCTATCGATTTGCTCAACGGATTGACATTGGGCGTTTATTGGTCCACCGTACGTATTTATGAATTTCAAAAAAGCCTTTAAATAAAATTTTGCATTTTTTTACTACCAGATGGCATCATATGCGAATTTGATCGCACCACCTGAAGGCACAAGTACATTGCAAGGAATTTTTGGTGCCTTATTTGAAGGAATAGGTAAATTATTCAATGTTACTCCATGTAATTCAATAAGAACAAACCAACTGCTTGATGTGAACAGGTACGTCGATTGGCAGCTTGCTTGGTGGTTTTATCTATGAAAGCTATGGTGGTGCTATCATGTTCCGGTCCTTTGGAATCTATGCATTAATCTACGGAACCCTTTACTCTCTCTGCCATTTTGCGATGGACTACAAGAAACCATCTTCGGAAACCAGATGTAAGTCATTTTTTTTTTTACTGTAAGCATGCAGTCGGTTACTTATCCGTCTTCTTATTTTCAAAAGACTCGTTGGATGGTACAGAGCATGAAATTTCAGTGAAAGGTACGGAATGATTGTTGCACGGTTTTTGTGGTTTTAGCTTACGTTTGCGTGTTCGTGCGGTTTTAGCTTACGTTTCGCGTGTTGCGTGATTTACGCAAGTCTTGTGGTCAAGAATGAGTATTTCACTGGGTTAAACAAAAGCTAGCGGTATTAGTTTGAACGAAAGAAAGAAACTCAAAATTGTGTTTTTGTTAATCTATTGTAGATTTTCCCTCCGATGGCAGATTTTTATCGAATTACGGTTCGTTAATAACTGACGATACTCATTCTAATTGATCTACTTTGTCCAGCTTTCGTACTCCAAAGCTAAAAGTTTTTCGTTTACTTAAATGTGATTTTTAAAATTCCCTTTATTTTGATAGAATCTCATAGACGAGTCAGCAACCAAAGTTCGCCTTCCATAGTTGATTTCCAAAAAAATAAGAAGTATTAGCTTAGTATTTGAAAAAATATTCTATCGACCATTCCAACATATTTTGACAATCGAATAATTCAATACAAATTTAACCAAAGACACCATACCGAACAATGTAAATGCCCATTAATTTAGCATTTACGTAGATCGGTGAAAATTCGTAACATAGCAAAACTCGATGTCTTAGTGCATTCTAAAGTCAATTAAAGTTTGACTCTTTGAAATGCTGCCCCAACAACCATTTGAATTCGTTCGTGAGGAAATGTAGGCATGTAGAGAGACTCGACGTAAAGTTGCGCAGTCATGTTTTGATGTCTTAATCGTAATTGTGCTTGAAGACCGTGATGTGCAAAAATGTTCTTCGAGCCAGGAAACTGCGGGTAGCTTTTGCCACATGCCGCTGCGAGATATTGCCATGTACTTTCAAGTTTTTCATTTTACAGTAGCTTTGACCTTGTTACGAAATTTGTACAGAAATACGTTGTCGGTACTCGCTAAAAGGGGGGAGAAAAATACGAAAGGAAAGATTATCTAAAGCCTGATCACCTTGCTTTCATACCACGTCTTCATCATTAAGCGTTCTTGGTTATCGAGTCAGGAAGACCGCTAGTGTGACCATGACGCGTCTTTCCTATCGTCTTTTTTAAAAAATGTAGTAAAACTACCGACAATGAAATGCAGTATCGAGTAGATTGATTTTTGGATTCGTTCCAGCCAGGAGAACAAAGTATCACGCATGATTGATCACATCATGACGTCCGTTTCGATCATCATTAACTAATTTTGTTTTGAATATTATGCGTTCTTTCTCGGCGGTGTGAAAGAATGTATATGTATTCCATGAATATTTTGTTCCTGCCTATCACGAACGCTCTCAGTGAATGGAATCTGCGGCAAGCAGGCATGCGTCTCTAATCCTCAATAACTGATTAGAGACGTGAACCCAAAAACCGAGTTGGATAACGAGATTTGAAAAATGATCCCTTTATCGCCAGACCATCAAATGCCCTTCTCTTTTTCTTTAAATTTATTATTGTGGCAGTAGACTGTAGGTAATTGAAAGTTTGAAGTTTGAAACCTACAGCGTTTGATCTTTGGACTTGGCACCAGAAGTGCGCGTGCCGTAGCGAGTTTTTCAAATGCGAAACTTGATTTCATTTTTTTCCCTAATTTAATTTGTAGCGGTCATGCTTTGCTTATTACGTGACAACATTAGTGTGGTTAAACAACAAGGTATGGCTATTCGCACATAGCTTGAGAATAAGATGTAGAGCCTCACAAATTTGAAGTGGTCCGTAGACCTTGTGCGTTTTGAAATAACTATGTAGTTTTGGAAGCCCATTTCTGTACGTCTTTTCCCGCACAGATTTCGTTGACATTGTTTGCATTCCCATCGCTGAATATTCTAAGAGCAAAACAAGAATTAGTTGGAAGAACCTGGCAATATAAATTGTCTATTTCTGTAGTTTTCGGAATTAAATTTCAATTCCGATAGTCAAAAATGGTTTTCGTTACCTTGGTATGCTCGTAGAAAACCGGTCCACAACCTTTAATCGCATTTTCGGCGCATCTTGATTAACGCAAGATGACTCCGCAGAGTCTATGGTTAGCCCTCGCGATTTGCGTTCGTGTCTCTACCCACGTATGCCAAGTTGATCGAAGTTTTAACAAACGAGTTCTACGCACTGATCATCATATTAGGTATAACCTCCAACAGAGGTTATTTCTAGTTTGATGGTGACATCGTGATTCTACGGAATGACTTATATGGTTAACACCAGCTTTATGAATGGAAGTCATCTCGCTATGGTCTCGATTCAAATCTATTGACAGACTCGTTAGTTAAACAAGTCGGTTTAACAATCGAATAACAAATGAGCAACTTCGATTTATGCGAGATCCATTCATGAGATTCAAACCAAAAGAGTTTCACTATATTGCGGTCAATCTGGAGATTTAAATGCAATAGTTGCTAACACCTGTGGGATAGAAATGAAAGTCTTCTTTTTTTTAGGACGCAATATGGCCTGTCTTTAAAAAAAAAGCGTAATAAATAATAGTTTAAATACTGTTTGAAATATGCATGGAAGACAGGTCTGACATCAGCAAAATACTCAAGCAGGTGAGTATTTTTGAATGTAGGTTCCGTGTTTTGCCAGGGACGTTTAGTTCCATATTAGTGGCTGTGTCTCACGGTTGTGGAATAATCGTCTTCACCCTAAAAATTTTTCCTCCTGAAGGGAAAGAAGGCCAGCTAGTAAATACCATGGCTCCATGATTGAAATCCCAGGCAGCAACAGCACATATAAAAGAATGGGAAAGATAACGGAACCCCGGGGCAATACCTGCGTGTGTCTATGAAGTAGCGTGACGTCACCGTGCGCTTGGAGAGTTTCAAAAGGAACAGTTGAGCCCGCCAAAGCAATAGTTGTGTTGAAGCTACCACGAAGGTTGGTTCTAAATATCCCAATCGCCAGGATTTCCCCGTGATCTCCAGACGAAAGCGAGAAATTTATAAAACCGGATAGTGCTGTGGTTGCATGTGGGTTTTGTTTTTATTTTAAAGTTACTTACAGAGGAAAGCAAAAAACAAGTGAACTTGAAAGAAGAGACCATCTTCTTCGGTCGGGAAAAATGACCGATCCAACCTCTTCGTCCAAGGCAACAACAACAAACTCTTCTTGCAGCTTGAACAAATGGCGTGTCATACCTATCGTAGTCGTCTTTCTCATCACTCTTGCTGTGTTGTTATGCGTCTATCGTCTCCGTACTGACCCATCGGGGCCATCACAAATCACTGCGTCATCTTCTAGACATTCAACAAAAGCTGGGTAAGTTCTTTTATGTTTCATGTAATTGGGTAGTGATAGCGTCAGTCTTTTGTTTTCAAAACATCGCATTTTCTATACTTGGGTTAAATACCAGTTTTTTCTACGTTGTTTGCCATCGGGGACCTTTCTTTTCTTCCACAGTATTCTTAATACGGGGATAAATGGGGTTCAACAATCGATTGTATCCAATCAGTCTTTGATTTTTGTGATCAACTATTTTCAGTTGCCTTGAAAATGAGAAGAATTATCTATTGCCATTTATGTCCGTTCACTGAACGAACAGCGAAGAGAAAACGGCCAGTTGGAAATGACAACACATCAGAAGGTCAAACTGGAAGTGTTTAATGATGTTTTTGCCGTTAGCCATCCTCTTGCAACCGACTAGCAGTACAAATAAAGAAAAGATGATGGCATTGAAGGTCTCTAGAATAACATTTCCTTATTGTTTTGCATACAAAAGATTATTTCATGTCATCGTTTTTAAGTCATCGCTTGAAATCTATTTTTCCACCCAATTCGATAGTAACATTGATGAATTATAAAAGCTCTGAGAATGTGCGTACCACTACAAGGTTTGCCAGTTCATTTGCGTGTTGCACGAGTCCATCGTTTATACCGGTTTGCAACATCCTTAGGCATTTAAGCATAAAACATGGCAAAAAAAAAAAAATTCAGAAGCATCCTTAATATTTTTTTTCTTTTCGTTACTTCATAGGAATACAAGGAATCGCGCCAAGGAATTGAAGAGCATTTGGGAAGAAGGGCGTACCAACGATCGGTGGATAGTTGTTACAGACGACCAAGACACCGCTTTCGTTTGTTCTCTTTCCGACATAGCAGCCGAATTAGAATGGCGAATGCTCGTTGTGGGCAACAACATCAGTTGCTGCAGGTGAGAAATAAAAGTCAACTTTTTCTTTTTCGCTAACCGTAAATAGTATGACACTATGTGCACTTGGATATGTGCTGTGATAGAACGAGCAATGGAAAGTACGACCTGCTTTTCATCGCTCTGTTTCTCCCCAAGGCTTTTTTAAAGTCTTCTAATAGAGCAACCGCGACATTGCCCGTACGAAATGAAACATAGTTATTTTTTTATAATGACCATTCCCGTTGCGACGTCCACCAAAAACCGCGTAAACAACTTAGAAAATACGTGAAAGTTTTACGGATCAACTCTGATATCCAACTTCTCTTCCATCCTTGTGGCTTGGCCATGTGCATTTTCTAGAAAAACTTCTGAAAAAAAAAAACATTCTCTTTCAAACTTCTTCATCGCAAGTGATGACGGCTATTGCTTGTATGTAGCATTTCACTTGCTTCACAAGGGAAATCGTTCTCCGCAGGTTTCTTCGCCTCTATTTTTTTTTCGTCTTTTTCAGCGCAATTATTTTCTACGGCTATTTTTTTTATAGAAAGCGACAAGGAATGTGCTTTCTCCAACATTAAAAAAAAAATTATACTTGTGTCGTGTATAGAGCGCATCCCTTCGACCATCCGCCTCATGATTCCTTAAGTCCTCACGTTTTTTCGTGCCATACTAATTACAAATGATGGCATCTTAGAAAAAGTTTATGCATTGAAGTTGTCCCCTTTTCTCCTGCGTTAATTCTCGAAGAAAAAGCTGCGAAATTAGATTTTTATCTGTGTTGTTATCAACAGTCTCATTAGACGTCAAAGACAGGTTAAAAAGGTTAGCGCAAAAAAAAAGGAAGATGATTTTGAAATTGGCTTTTCCCCCCGTTTTGAATTGGGGATGTGAAAGTATGGGAACCAAGGCAGAATAAAACAATTAAGAAAGCGTAAGACTGGGCTTTGTGGTTCTACGACTGAAACTCCTCGTGCGAAGTAAGCTTTCACCCGGCTTATACTAACTGTCGACGTCATGAGTATGACAGGTTAAAAAAAATTCTTTTCAAATGCGGAACAAACAAGGAAACGCTAACCCAAATTAAAAGAAGAAAAAAGTGCATTGACAAAGGCGTGGACAAGTTAAAGAAAAAGAACCTTTTTTCTGTTCTCTTGGACGTTTTTTTTTTGTGTGTAAAAACGACACGCCAAAAAGCCTTGATTTCCATTCGTGGAAAAATAGGTAGCCTATTCGTCTTGCAACAAAGGAAGTGCTGTGAATAAAACAAATATCTGCATATGCAGAATTATGCGTCACCTTTCCTTTTTGAATAATGGACGTTTATTGTTTCCCTAAAAAAATTATTTTCGCTGGTGACAAGTTTTGTGGCCTCATGAATTTGACTGGAAATCCCCCTCGAAACGTTTTAGCCATTTGTTTAGCTAGTCTCAAGGTTCGCTAGAGGCTAGAAGATTCAGTACACATTTTTGAAATTCCGGAAATACTTGGCAAGGTGTATACCCCGCGTAGTCCAACCTTCATGTGTTTTTGTCAGTCGACTTGAACATCTTTGATGGTAACAAATTGACACTCTTCAATTCAAGGACAATTCGATTCCATTTTAGTCTTCGTAAGCTACCACTGTGAAATCGTTAGATAAAAAGTGCGTTGAAACACAGGTGCTCGGTAAACTCGTTCTTATATAGTCACGGTTGGAGACATCGTGTAACCTTCCAAATAACATTTGGAGAAAAAAAATAAGAGAATTTTAATGTTTTTTTTGCTAATTTGAAACCATGCAAGATGCAGGGATAATCGTAGTGATGGGCGTTGGACTGTTGCGTGTATTCGGTCACGTTTCACCGTGTTATGATTTTTTTTTTTTGATGGCATGGGGTTCAAGATGATTTGGTAAGATGGATTACAGATCCTGATTCTGTTGCCAAATTTAAAATAACCTTGAGATGCCCGTGTTTGTACAAGGTCAACGTTCCCGATGGCGTGACATCTATTCATTGTTAACTTGTCATTTGAAAAAGGATGTGTCGAAGGGTGTGGTCTTTAGTCTATTGTCGCATATTTTACCTGAACTTTGAGTCTTCGGAGGATGCCGAGGACGAGGTTTCTTAAGTAAAGTGCTAAATAATTATGCAAGGTACCGTTAGCCATTAGCTTTTATCGAGTGTAGTGTCTCAATGCAAATGTAATGCCATGTATTAATGGTTTGTCCATGAATAGGAAAACGTGTATGCTGCTCGATGATTCCAAGTTGAAAAATTTGCAGTATGAAATTCTCACGACTATGGAGTCCACATCCAGGGTGGAAGCTCGTCGTAACGCCGGATACCTTTATGCTATTCAACATGGAGCACGCCATATTTTTGACTCTTATCCGGAGACGTACACGTCAGCAAAAATTCCATTGGAGGTAACGTACCAGACGGCCGATTCAATAGTGCATCATCAGTTTGAATTGTTCTAATACAAATTTTGTCAACGGTCTTTTATGTGGCCTTTTCCAGACCTTCAAACGCGAAATGCTTCGTCAGCTGCAGAACGTTGCCCTGAATGTTGCCCTTGGCGTAGTTAGCGAGAGGCCTTACGTGAAGAGAGTTCAAAATCCGTATGCCCACTTTGGTCGGCCGGACCTCTGGACAGAAGGCTTCAGGCGGAATAATCAACGTTTCATTCACAACCACATCTATAGGATCTGCGAAGTCAGACCACCATCTATAGAAAAGGTAAATTAGATCGTGTGTGTCATTTGATTGTAGTCCACTTCATTATTTCGTAAGGGGATCGAATTCCCTGATGCAAATTTCCAGCTTATGGAACCATACCGCTATCAAAACTGGTCTCTCAGGTTTACGCAAATTGAAAAATCTCATTTTTAATGCAATTTTTCAATACCTGTTAGTTTTGCTGTTAAAAAGGAAATACTTTGTTTCTAATTGGCCGTTACGCGTTACGTAATAATCTGTAACGGTATTCGCTTTTTTTTTGTTATCAGAGGCAATAGCCCGAAGCCAAGTTTTTCATGACTGATAAGTGTGTATATTGCTACTAGATGTCTTGCAACCGCTAATTGAATTTTTGTGTAAATTGAACTTGCGGCCATCGTAGATGAGGCAAGATTGGATGTCTAGATTGAATTGTTTCCTTTGATTTAAATCTGTTTAAGACATTACCAATTAAATGCTGGGACATTGAACTTTTAATAAAACCACGTTTCTTTTCACTTCAGTTTTTAGACATAGACGAGGATTACTTTGATTGGGCAGCACCAGCCTTAACTTTGCCTGGATCGACGGTAGCACCATTTTCTTCCAAAAATACCTTGTACTCGATTGAAGCTTTCTGGGGACTTGTTCTCTTTCCGACCGGCAACTCATCGCAAGCACCTACCATTCCTCCCCATCTATTGCGAACATTGTGGTACGTAGAAAAACTAGCACACTACCGCAAATTGTTGATTGCCACAAGGCGTCAACCCAAAAAAAGTTTACATAGTAGTTTGACCAAATTTCATTCCCCCCCAAAAAAAAATGTAGGAATCAAGCCGTGCTGGGAGACATCGCCGGAAGTCTCAAGTTGTCCCTGGCCAACGTTTCTACGTTGCAAAGGTAAATGAATTAGACATAACAAGCAAAGACGATTGGTAACAATTAATTGTAGATTTACGGTAATTAAAGAAAAATAGGACAATGTGATTGAATGGGATAGGTAACGTGCCTTGTTTGCTGTATTTGGAATCCGTGTCTATACGGTCGATTGATTTCGAAATGACGGGTGAAATTCTCAAATCTCTCTCATTCATGGTAGACCATTCTTTCCTGCGTTTTGTTTGACTGACCTGCCACACTTTCACTTCCGTTATTGGAAGGGCTTAAGGCCAAAATAGTTTTTATTATTACCCGTTTCTATTCTTTTTGGTCTCAATACCGGATTGGAATTTCCATGAGCCAGTGCTTAAGGGCTTAACAAAAACGTAAAAATTAGAAGGGATAACAGTTGAAATCTTTTTCCAATACTGTACTAAATAAAAGAAAAAAGCCGGTTATAGACTTGTATCGTTAAAAACTTTAAAAAGTATCACGCCCTACATGTTCCAGTTCCGAATTTGGTTTCAAACCCATTTTGTGTTTTGAACGAACGATTTTTTGATGGGATAACAAACAACAAGGTCAAATTGGAAAACGTAGGACACAATGAAGGAAAGTAAACCTTTTGTTTTTTTCTCAGCTATAGCAGTCTGGCTGATTCGCATCGTTGTTGGGCTATGATAATTATGTTCGCTGTAAAAGGATCCGCCTGTATAAACAACTTTCACATCAACGTAGTTCACTTGGCTAATTGAATACTAAATTGTATGCGTTAGCAACACCTTTTCCACTGCGTGATGACTCATGCCAATTGTTTCTCCAGTCGTGCCTATAATTCATTTCTAATGTATACATTTTTTTAAATTGATTTTTAAACACAGACGTGAGAAAAGCCGAAAAAATCCAGCGGATTTGCGCGAACCGGATGGCCTCGCCAGCTTCCTGCTAAAATGGACGTGCTCGACCCGTTCGTCATTGAGCTGCACGCGCGATCTCTTCCAGACCATGTACCAGTTCCACTACATCTCTTTCAGAAGCCTTGGTCTTTTGCAGAGCTGGATCAACGATCTACAGCGCTCCCATTACCTCGAGCCGCCCGTTATACCTCGTCGTAGGGGCCAAATGAACCCCTGTTTAGGTGCCGATGGCCTCTACGGTGTAGCCTTCTATCCGGCCCTTCCGGTCAAATCCATTAGCATGGAACAGCTTGAGCGACGCAATGCAACAATTGAACGTTTTAAAAAAGAAGAAACACGACTGGATGCCTTGAACCGTGCCTTAAGCGAGACATTAGATGTTAGCCAATCGAGGCCTAATGTTCGTGATCTCGTCATTCAAGGCTCCAGCATCGCGTACAGCCAAACAGGTGAACACAACATTGCAAAGGAGGAACCAGTAGTTGTTCTCTCTATTGACGCTGAAGGCACTCACGAAAATCCAATTTCGTCCCGTCACGCGAAACTCTATGATAGCCACGGGACAATCGAGATGCCGATAGTACGCGAGTTCACAGACAATGCCTGTCCGGGCTATTCGCAACTTCTGCCGCACGTACCTGAAAATCCTTTTAACAACATCTTACTCATCGTGGCTATGACGGCCATGCGCTACGAAATGATCCCTATGTTCGAAGTCGTTTACCGTGAACACTTTCGCAACATCCTTTATTGTGGCAGTCCTCACGACTCCATTGAAATCTTCTTGCGCAAGTATCAACTGTCGGAAGATCGCTCCTTCTCCTTTCTGCCAATTCATTCCAAATATACGTACGAGTGTCTTCTGGGTGCCCTTGAAATGGGCTACAATGTCGACGGATGGATCATGTCGACCGACGATGCCCTTATCAACAGCTGGAACATCCGCAACATGAACTTTTCGAAACTCTGGTACAGCGGCGATTACAATATCCAAGTCAGTGGTGCCAACTGGAAAACCTTGGATCCTGGAAGCCAGAAATTACCAAGGAGCCTGGACGGCGTGCAAAAAGTACTCGAATTTCTCAAGAGCTCGTTGATTGGCTCAGTTTTAATAGACGATGGCGGCAGCATTGGTAGCCGTGGGAATCACGAGCATCATCATCATTACAGTCCGTCCAGAATAACCAAACGGGGAGCGGAAATTGGAACAGGCAAATTTCAAGACAAATTGCTGTTGGAGAAATCAGTTTCGGAATCTCGGAATCATACGCTGGAACCGCATGATGATGATGCCACATCCGAACTTTCATCAGACCAAATGCCTCAGTTAAGTGGACGGACATCATTTGACGTGATCGAGATGAGGAAAGCTGTAAACGGCAGCACAGCCCCTCAACCTCGAAAATTATCTTCTTTAAATTACTTTATTGATACTGGAGTGAACAAAACTGCAATCAACGTTGAATTGATCGAAGACGAGGCAACTACCACAAAAGTTAAATCTGAAAACCAAGAAATTGAAGATGCCTTGGCCAAACCACTGAACACTACATCGATTAAATCAGTTGAAATTGATAATCCCACAATTCCAGCAGAAGATGAGGACATAACATCCATGGAAATTGAACGATCATTCATGAACGTGCACAGCTCCGATTTAGGCAAGTCTGACGAAATTGGTGATGTTGTGTTACCACCCGTGGCTGGCGACGTGGAAATCGAGCTACCTTTATTATCCACCCTTCAAAATACAACCTCTGTTGAGGCTGACCTAATTGAAGCTGTCGAGCTAATAGTTTCTGAAGAAGACGTATTTCCCACTGAAGGCGACGACCTAAGTGAAAGTGAAACAGAAAGACCTGTTTCTGAGGTTTTGCGCAAACTTCTCGTTGCTACTCGCAATACAACCAATCTGGAACAACCAGATTTGACCGAGGTCATCGAGACAGTAAGCAACGTTTCTACACAGCATAACTCATCATCAACGAGTTCTGCAGAAAAGCTATCCAATTATACCAACTCACCTCCTGAGCTTACTGTCATTATCGAAGAGATATTAGCAGAAGATATTCAGAACAAACCTGTTTCGGATAAGCAAGAGAATCCCATGGTCGACTTGCTAGAACATCAGATAAATTCATCAACAGAGCTGTCCGATTCCCGAGAAAATCCCCCACACAATGGCAGTGTCAGTAATTCAGAGCTCGTCAGTTCGGTCCAAATGGAGGTCACGAAACCTGAAAGTCTTCACAATCAAACAGAAATTGTTGGATTAGAGGTTGCCATTGTTTCCTCTATATCTCACAACGAAACGTCGACACCTGTCATCGTTGAAGAGCACAAGCATTCAGAAGAGTCGACTACAACATCCAAAACGACGTCATCGCATACCCGAAATCATCCACCAACGATATCGGGAGAAGAAGAGCGGAAGAACGCTGAGTCGTTACATGTTGGTGACACTTTATCGACCTTGAAAGAGCTGTACACGTTGATCAAAGAAAATCTGGGAGTTCGATCAGATGATGCTGAGGACGTCAGATATGCTGACACAGCATTTTATGGCGGCGATCGCGGATACCGATTGAATCCGAAATCGATACACCAATTCCGATGTGAGAAAGGCACTAATCTCGAGTTTTGCAAAGTTTCGTCTGAATTTCTTTACCAACTTTCCGACAACGTTGGCAAAGACTTCCGATTGATTTATGACAAAGTGCCAATGTACTACATTCCCAAGAAGGACCAGCTAAAGTTTTATCTTCTCAGCAATCTCATGATGCAACATGGCGTCACCGACGAAATTGCCATTCCGCTCATACTGTCTGGCTTGGGGCCCGAAAAGGAATGGGTCAAACTGGAGAAGTCCTATTTTGGCGGGTTAAAGGGTCGAAATAGCGACGCTTCTACAAGTAAATATCCATTGTTCAACACCGCAGCCGCCGTATTATACCCGACAGATTTGAACACAGTTACCACCGATCCAAAACTTCAAAAGATTTTCTGCTTGAAATACTTGTTGCGAGTTCTTCAGTTGTAAGAGTCCAACTATGGATGTTTCAGTTTGTAGTCTCACTGCTACAGTCCTTCCAAAAGTATTCGAACAAGCCTCTGATCGCATTTATCATCACAAGGACTTCCTTTACTTTATCAGGAATTAGATAGGTGAAGCGACACGTATTCAAGTTGTTTACTATAATGCTGTTTTATATTTCCAAGATATTCTTGTACAAGATGTTTAAGCTTTTTACTTACGCTGGTACGAAAAGAATTTGCTTCTTTTGACGGAAAAGCAAAACGCCGGACTTCTCCAAAAAGTAACTACAAAGCGAAAAACTGCAGGTTTCTTACCTGTTCAACATGTGATCTAACTTTATCTCGCCAAGCATTGGCTTATTTTTGCGTGGGATAATGCATCGTGCATGATGCTGTAAGCCAGCGTATGCCATGTCCGTAGTTATATGGAAGGCCTACTGTCTGCAATGGTGGTTTAAAAAATATATAAAAGTTTATCATATTCTATTTTTGTGTATACTGTATGCCTTACCATTTGTATCGTCTATGAATTTCAAATAGAAATGTGGTTATGTTTTGAAACAATAATGCCACTTTCTTTTCTTATACAGCGTAGATGTGTTGAACATCGTTTTCAAATCAATGCTTCGCGTAGTGCGCCAAAAGAAAGGATGTTGTAACAATTACAAGCATGCAGTTGTACCATGCAACCAGTATTCTTGTTCCAGAGTTCCAAATAAGGACATGGTTTTTGTTTAACGGTTCGTTCTGAATTTTCTCGCGAAGAAAGAAAGGCGATGGATATATATAAGTGTATCACATAAACCTTAAATATTTGGAACTGAAGACTGAGCAATTTCGTTTGTTAGTGACTGTTCTCCTTTTAAGTTTGTTTTTATGCAAGCATATAAAAAAAATGGCGAAAGCAGTTTACTATTCTGCGTCTGCTTCCCGTGCACTTTCGTGTGCTCCACATTCTGTGTTCAAACTACGCTATCATCGTCACAGATACGGGAAGTGTTAATTCTTGACAAGGGGCAAGATCTTGTGGTTTCCGCAATCACGGATAGTGTGCCATCAACATGCCACCTAAGAAAAAAATAATAAGGATAATCCTAGCCTATTTCTGATCACTGCTAGAATCTTGGATCATGCAATCTTTTCAATTTCTCATGGTGCAAAATTGCGTAAAAAAATAAATAATATTAGGTGTCTTAAAACGCTGCGATAATCACAACCAACTGCTTTAAAAGAAATACGTCCCACATAACCGGAAAAGGAGTTTTCTGGCGGGTGTTGATAACCCAAAGTAACCTGGCGTTCAAGTGCACGAGTCCAGCAGACAGAAACTATCTTTCGAGCAGACGAAACAATAAGCCCAACAACAGATTGTAAGAACATGGTTTCGTAACTTTTGACTAGTGTGTTCTGTTCCTTGTTAGCGAAATGGATATGGAAATCAACAAAAAACTCCTTCCTATGAAGGCTCATTATTTCTTTTTCAACGCCGGTATGATACTTCACCCCGTTTCTTATGATCCAATCTAAATCAAATTATTTCAAATGTTAAATCTACACAGGCCTTGCACCTCTTATGCCCTTCATTCCAACGTACGCCCGGCAATTAGGCGTATCTCAAGTCGGAGTTGGGTTAATGTATACGGTGTTCCCCTTTGTTGGTCTTCTAGCGAAACCACTCTTTGGCACTATTGCAGATAAATTTAAAATTGGCAAACAAATATTTATCACAGCTATCATTTTTACTGCCATATTCTTTACAAGCATCTACTATGTTCCTGCCAAAACCAGTGAAGCAATTATTGATTTCGACTGCAGCATGATGACATTATTAAAAACGTGTGAAGTAAGTGACAACTGCACACTCACACGAATTAATTTGGAAAATCCTGACATGATGTCAGCTATGGAGTGCACGCTAACCTGCCATTCACTAGAAAGCCAATTTCTCGAAGAGATGTGCGAAACCTGGAATGTTACTGATGTTTGTAACAAAAATGTAACATCAATTGAAATGAAGACCTATTCAAATATGAGCAAGGCACTGTTGGAACAAACATGTCTCTATTTCCCTGTAGAAAGTATTACGCTAAATGAAACCAAAGTAGAAAATCCCTACTGTAAAACAGCATCTTCAATGAAGTGTAATACAGTGTGCAACAGTGCAACTGTGATGAGTTATCTTCAGAAACCTCTTACAGAAACTCCACAGGAGCCATACTATTCAACCGTCCAATTTCAAATGCTATTTGGCCTAATGATTGGTGCTTGGGCTAGCACTGCAGTTGTTGTTAGCTTAGGAGATAGCATCTGCTTTAATTTACTGGGTAAGTAATAAATGTGTGTTGCCTAACTTTAACTTTAATTAATACATTTAATTAATTTTATTTAGGGAGCAAACCGCATGATTATGGAAGACAAAGGTTATGGGGTGCACTAGGTTGGGGTATATCGGCAATTTTTGCCGGATATCTCATCGATTCAGTGAGCCATGGAAAAAACATGAAAGATTACACGCCAAGTTTCATATTAGTATTTATCATGTTAACGATAAATGCAATTTCTGTATCCAGAATCAAGGTTCAACAATTCCACTTTTACGTCCCTAAATCGTTTTTCTTAATATGGCTATATTATTTCTAGATTGATTATCGTCAAGAGCCTTACGCATTTCAAAAAGTTGTGTCCCTTTTCAAAGACGTGAAAGTTGTGCTATTCCTATTCAGTTGTATCACATTCGGAATTTGCATAGGTTCGATTTGGCAATTCCTTTTCTGGTGAGTATTAATTTTCAATAATATTTGCTGACCATAACCTATTTAAAATACTAACGTTGCGCAGGTATTTAGAAGATCTTGCTTCAGCCCAAGGATGTGATTCTTTGGAGTGGATCAAGCTTTTGGAAGGCTTAGCCATGGGCATTCAGTGTTTTGCCGGCGAGGCCCCCTTTCTGTTTTTATCAGGTGCGTAAATCCTTCATCAACAGATGCCCCATAATGAAATCTACCTTCAAACTAATTATTACATTCATGTTGCTGGAATTTTCAGGGTGGTTCTTGAACAAACTTGGTCACGTTCACACCATGACCATGATTTTGTTAGTTATGGGCTTTCGCCTTATATGTTATTCTTTTCTAACTAACCCATGGCTCACGTTACCGATAGAATTACTAAACGGATTAACGCTAGGCGTATATTGGTCAACGGTATTATCCAATTCTTACTTTATTTTATTTTCATTTTACAGTGAACGCATTCTCATTCTTCTTTTTTTTTCTGTATATACTAGATGACATCTTATGCCTACCTAATAGCTCCACCTGGAGCCGGTTCAACTTTACAGGGTATATTCGGAGCTCTTTTTGAAGGCATAGGTACTTAATATTTGAAATTGCCTATCTTCTAGTGGATTCGAATTTATATTTTGGACACAGGTACGGCAGTGGGAAGTCTTTTAGGTGGTTTCATTTTCCAAAACTATGGAGGAGCTACCATGTACCGTTCCTTCGGAATTTACACGCTAGTTTTTGGTATTCTCTACTCATCCATCCACGCCTTTATGGACCGAAGAAATAAATTGACACGTAAAGGTAATTTTCTAAAAGACGAGAACATCAAGTTTGGTTTTATTCTAATAACTCTCCGGGTGGGCTACTTAAGCATTGGCGACTGGCATTGAAGATTATTCAAGCACAGGTATTTTATCGTTAGTTCTGCCGCTCTAGTTGTCGTCGATGTCTCTGTCCATCTCTTTGTTCAACATGAAACGTGATTTAGTAGGATTTTTCAGGCTTAAGACTGGACGTAGTCTTTTTGAAACTGCTTGCAGTAGATCGCATTAAGTTTCTTGTTTGTTTGGTAGACGTTCGTTTATTGTTCCGACCTGTTTTAACATCATCGTTTATACTTGCTTTTTTTTTTATTTATTTCTGAAATTTTAGAATCCTACAGTCGTGTAAATCATGGTCCTGATGATCGACTGTAATACTAGAAAACGTAAGGAGTGTTCGTCGTTCGCAATTAGCATCAACGGATTCCTAGTAAGGATACATGGGTGACCTGACGAAAGAGCTCCAAACTCGGAATTATTCGGGCTCCACTCGTGATCTCCACTCTCGTCTGCGTTTTGTTAACGCAATTAAAGGGAACACAAGTAGTCTATTCTTTACTATAGCGAAGCCTTTCATATCAAAAGGGATTCATAACTAGAAATTTTCAGCATGGGATGTTCACATTTATTTTATGAACAATTTAGTACAAGAAATACTTTACATTTTCCACTTTCTAAAATAGTCCTATGTATATTTATCACAAGTAAATTCATTCCTTGCTTTTTAAAATTTGGTCGGCAACATTTTGGAATTCATAGGTCAACATCCGAAGCATGAATCGTTGACCGTCGTAGGTCTACATGTCAAACCAGTCCGTAACTGAACATTCTGAGCTTCTTCACCAAAGAGAGAACGCGAACTTTCATTATCCCACTGTGACATCTGAACCGGCATCATTGGTCGGGAATTTTTTAGTTTATGGGCCAAGGTCAGAAAAATTGATTCAACATGATTTGCTTGGCTGTCATCTTTAGCTGATGTTTCAAAAAGCTAGGAAAGAGAAAGAGAGCAGAATAAGAAGATGTAAGATGGGAGTGATATGCTGAATAAATACTGGCATGTTATGCATATCAGCAAACATTTGGGCTCTATTAGTATTGACCACTTGAGTTTCTCGGCAATCACATTTGTTTCCAACCAGGATTCTTGGTATTTTAGTGGTAAGTTGATGATCATTACATTCCTCAATCCAGCTGGATAAAGACTTAAAATTTAAAAATTATAATTTTAGAACAATTATAGACAAAGATTATGTGTCATCATATATACATACTGTACCTCAAATGAATGAGAATTGGTGACATCATAAACAAAAACCACGGCATTGACATTTCTATAATAGTGATGCACCATTGATCTCCTAAATCTTTCCTGTCCAGCTTTCAAGTAGACGAAATCCATACTAAATGCTAAAATATTTGTTTATAACTTAACATACCTGTGTCCCACAACTGCAACTAGAAAACAAATAAAGAAAACAATCAGTTGTAATCAATAGTATACAGGTGAACTGAATTTACTTTTAACTGCTCTCCATCAACATCTAACACCCTCTCCCTAAAGTCTACTCCAATTGTTGCTTCTGTTCTCCCTGGAAATCTTCCTTCACAAAATCTGTAAGTTAAGCAGGTTTTTCCAACAGCTGAATTTCCAACTACAATAATCTTGAACACCCTTTTTTGAGGTGATGAAAAGCCTGAGCTGGCTGGAATGTCTGGATTTACCTCCTCCATCATGTTATCACTACAGGTGAAACGAAAAATTTTAACTTTAATTTAACTAAACGTAGGTATAAAACTGTAAGTGTCCACGCACTGTTTGAAGCAGAGAATTTTCACCTGATTTTAGTTTACGTTGGCAACATGATGAGAATAAAGAACGGATTTCTGTATTCGTCTGCTACAGGAGAATCTCAGAGACCCGGGTAAATTTATTTTATACAACCACTTTATGTTTGGTTTGTTTGCATATAACGAATGTATAGTTCAACAAGTAGTCATCGCATTAATGCTAACACTGTGTGTGATAAAACACATAGATATTGGGAGAGGTGTGCGAAATACAAACTGTCATAACACAGGAGACGGGCATTGGGCCTAAGAACCCTTGAGATTGGAATACGGTACGCAAGAGCAGGCTTCGTTCAGCCATTTTTTAGCTCAAAGTGTTCGGCCGGCAGCACGAGGCTTTTTCACGGTTAACCTGTGTCATCATCGGTTGAAAGGAAACCGGCATTTAATGGTTTTGGGAAACAAATTTTGATACTTCACGGCGAGAACAGGATATCTTTCCTTAAAAAATGCCTTCCAGTCAGCCACTACCTCCAAAAGAAAATGCCCTGTTCAAAAGAATTCTGGTAGGATGAGTGTTAGAATAATGGGGAAGACATACAATTTTAGCTTTAATTTAATCTCGAACCTTTACAATTTACAGAAAAGTTACGAACAAAAGCAGTATAAAAATGGACTTAAGTTTGCCAAACAAATTCTCAGCAACCCAAAGTTTGCTGAACATGGAGGTACACTGTTGAGCCACATATTTACTCTTAGAGTTTTCTTGTATTGTAATCACATTTTTTTGTATGGTTTAGAAACACTGTCAATGAAGGGGTTGACCCTCAATTGTATGGGCAGGAAGGAAGAGGCTTATGAACATGTACGCAGAGGTCTCCGTAATGATCTTCAGTCTCATGTCTGTTGGCATGTCTATGGTCTGCTTCAAAGATCAGATAAAAAGTATGATGAGGCAATCAAATGCTACCGCAATGCATTGAAATGGGATAAAGACAATGTTCAAATATTGAGGGACTTGTCACTTCTTCAGATCCAGATGCGTGATCTTGAAGGATATAGAGTGAGTGACTTGCATGAGTTATTTTTTACCTTGTCTCCCGTCTTCTTAATTTTTAAAATCCTGATTTCTTTTTTTGTATTTCTTGGTAAATTTTAGGACACCAGGTACTCTCTCTTGAGGTTACGGCCTGGTCAACGAGCTTCTTGGATTGGATTTGCCATGGCTTATCATCTCCTTCATGATTATGACAATGCTCTCCAAGTGTTGGAAGATTTCAGAAAAACTCTAACAGTGAGTTTCACTAGTTAATATTTAGTAAGATCCTTGACTAGCATTTTTTTATTGCCAGAAATCCAACTATGACTATGAACAGAGTGAGCTTTTACTCTACATGCATCAAGTTATGTTTGAAGGTGGTCTCTACCAGAAATCACTTTCTCATCTTCAGCAGTTTGAAGACCAAATTTGTGATAAATTAAGTCTGATGGAAGCACGAGGTATTTAGTTTCATGATTAAAATCCAACAGAAGTCTGATACCTGCAACTCGTTATCTAGCTCAACTCTACCTCAAGCTCGATCGCAAACATGAAGCCGAAGAAGAATACCGTAAATTGTTGAATCGCAACCCCGACAATCGACAGTATTACTTTGGATTAGAAGAAGCCCGTGGATTAACTACAGAAGATGAAAAGCTGAAGCTCTACGCTGAGCTTCGCGAGTCCTTCCCACGAGCTGCGTTGGCCCGAAGAATACCATTGAACTATGCCAGTGGCGAAATGTTCCGCATCCTAGTAGACCAATATCTTCGTCGGGCACTGCACAAAGGCGCTCCTCCTTTATTCGTAGATTTACGTTCGCTCTACACACAGCCGGGCAAGGCGGCCGTCATTGAAGAACTTTTACTTGGCTACATAGCTAGTTTAACAAAATGTGAACGATTCGACGAACAAGGTTTTCTGCGCATTTAAAGTATAAAATTTTTGTCTCACGAATGCTTATCTTCGGTTTCGTTTTACAATTTTTTTTTAGATGCGAAGGACAGTCCAGCAGAGCCAGCTTCAGCTATCCTGTGGACTTACTATTATCTAGCTCAGCATTACGACTTCCATAAGGATTCCGCTAAAGCAATGCATTACATTAATTTGGCTATAGAACACACTCCCACACTGATCGAGCTCTATGTGACAAAAGGGCGATTATATAAGGTCTGTCCTGTTCTACAGTTCCTTTTTAAATTCATGCAGCATTATTTTTGTGTTATAGCATGCCGGAAATCCGATCGAAGCATACCGTTGCTTGGATGAGGCTCAGTCTTTAGACACTGCCGATCGGTATATCAATTCAAAATGCGCAAAATATATGCTGAGAGCTAACCTTATCGACGAAGCAGAAATGACGTGCTCAAAATTTACAAGGGTCAGTTGTCTTGTCGCATTTCCCGATAATGATAATAATGGAATCTTTCATTTCTTGAATTCAGGAGGGTGTTTCAGCTATGGAGAATTTGAACGAAATGCAGTGCATGTGGTTCCAAACCGAATGTGCGGTGGCATATCAACGTATGGGAAAATGGGGGGAGGCATTGAAGAAATGCCATGAAGTAGAAAGGGTACGTTAATTCTAACATCTCTTTGCGTATTGCGTATTTCACCTTTTAAAATAATGTGATTTTCTGTTAACAGCATTTTATCGAAATCATCGAAGATCAGTTTGATTTCCATACGTACTGTATGCGAAAAATGACGCTGCGAGCTTATGTCGGTCTTCTTCGTCTGGAAGACGTCCTGCGCTCACACCCTTTCTATTTCAGTGCTGCACGATGCGCCATTGAAGTCTACTTACACTTGCACGATCATCCACTTCGCGACGAGCCAACAAAAGAGGAGCTCCAAGAGGGTAAGGAACTTGATTTGGCCTTATTCTATTTAGTAGAAAAAACGCGCACGAAGAAACGAAAAAGAGAAGGGATTTTTGCTATCCATCACGTTGCGTTGTTCCCTTTCGCCGATTACGAGGCACATCAGATCGCACGCTACGATTAGACAACACAATACCCACATCAAGGCAGACAATGTGTTGGTGACCATCTGTCGTGCAAAAATGGTTTCTCACATGGCAGTGCCCAAGCCACGGAAGACTAACCTCAGTCCGATGACTAATCAAGAGTGAAACCAACCACCGTGGTTGTCTAGTCATGACGGTATCAATTCGAAGGTGTCACCATTTTTGTGGTTAAAGTCCGCGAAGCTCGCACTTTTTCGGGGATTGTGTAGATAATTTAGAGCTCTTGTAAGTAGAATTGCAGGAAAAGTGGCTTTGGACTGGCAATAGTTAAATGGGAAAATTAGATTGCTTTTCATAGAAAGTTCTTGTGGAACCCCTCTACAAAACGCGGAATAGAGAAAGGCGTATGAAGTAAAGTTGCCCTCCTGCTACCGGTTTCGATTCAAACAGGTTGAATTGCATAATAATTGGAGCTCCAGATTTTATTGACTTTACGAGAATCATAATTGATGCTCAAGTGCACGCCCGACTCTCTTCCTGTATGAGCGAACAACGTCTACTTTCTCCAATCTTGGTTTGCATAGTAATGGGGAAAAAAGGGCACTCCTTATGTCATTTCTAATGCAATTCGTACATTGTCGTCCTTTTACTAGTCATAGCTTTTATACCCCTTTCCCTTTTTCACCTTATGGCCTAAGTGCGTTTTGTTCTCTGCGTTGCGTGTGATGTTGATTTGGTTAGCATTTTCGGATGGATTTTTTTTTTGTCTGGTTTGACCGTCCGGACGGAGAGAGTTGAAGAAATTATAAAAGACTAGCTTTCGGGAAAAAGCTATGGTCGACAGGGGGACTGGGGATGGAATCGTGAAGTTCGTACTTTCACCTGTAATTTCACCGAAGGATAAAGGTTTCGTGAGACTGTCGTTGGAAGGGGAAGGTCTAGCGTGCCCCCGAGTCATTCGGGTCACGGCCGGAATACCCGTAGTATACGAACTCTCGTATTCCGATTTTGTTTCTCGCTCGTTGTGTGGTGAGTGGGGCCGCCGTAGTCCTTTCGCTCTGCATGAATAAAGAAAACCAATCGACTCCCCATTGGTTTGTACCTTCCCAAAACTCGCGCTCTCTCTCTCTCACGTAAGGCCGGATTGATTGTTAAAAATACGAAAACAAAGAGTTTGAAAACCGGTTCCAACGACCTGTATTTCGATTAATTGTTTCTCCGTCGAAATTGCATACACGAGTAATGACTGTACAACACTTGAACGGGCAAAACAGTAAAAAGCAAAAAAAGCAATGAGAAAAGATGAGAAACACTGAAAATTCGATTGGAATGTATTGTCAAGTTTAAAAAAAAATTAATTAGACCATCATCGCCTTCCTCCCAGATTGTACGAATAGCTACCCCCGCCGATGCGGTACACTGCAACAAAATTTGCTGGTTTTTCTCTATTGCTTGTCGTAACCGTCGGCTGCTGGTCTGTCGGTTGACTCAAACTTTCGTATTTTGGGTGTTGAATTTGATGGGCATAGATAGCTGCGTATGGATTCCAGTTCTGCGGTGGGTTGGGGCGGAGCAAATCAGGGTCGATGATCTCACTGTCGGGGTTGATGGCCGGCCGTGGCGGCTTGAAGTTGACGTTGATGTCGCTTTCTAAGCTGACTGGGGCCGTTTTTATTGGCAAATAAGCAGGGTGTTGTTGACTGGGAACGTTGTGGTTAGGCTGAGTAGATTGGGGCACGGATAACTTGACAGGATTTTGGTTTCCTGCAATAGGATCTTGCGGTATGTAAAACGGTGGGTAGCCTTGTTGATAACTGTATCCAAATGGTTGATACTGTTGTACAACTTGGGGCACTTTGCTCACTTCTTTGAATGACGTGTCGAACAGGGTAGCTTTTATTGGCGCGATCTGCGGGTTGGAATCAACAGCAAGAATCGGTTTGATCGGGTTGGTGGGCGGTTTATGCGCAATCGGCGTGTAAGCTGGCACTTTCGGAGCGTGTTGTTTAAAACCATGTAGACCATCAAGTTGGCCGGTTGGCAAATGCCCCGGTGGAGGAATGTTATGTGGCCGCGGTTGGGGTGGGCGGGCAGCTGGTGGAGAAACTTTTTTATAGTAGTTGGGTAAGTTGAAGGGCGGAAGGAACAGCTTTGGTGAAATCTCTACGTTGATTACTTCGGAACTGTTGCGTGGGGCGAAGAAGTGAACGGGAGGTGGGACGAAAATTCCGGGTCCGAAAGGACCAGGTGGTTGAGCTGTTGTGTTGTGTGTGGGGTAGTAGAACTCAACAGGCCGTTCGGGAAATAAGGGAGTAAACGGTACGTCTTCTTCGTCATCGACGAGCGTAACGTTAGCATTGGGACCGTTTACTGGTGGAAGGTCTGCCGGAGCTGCAGGTCGGAAGCCCCCTGGTGCTCCAGGTGGAAATCCAGGCGGCCGTTGAAGTCCTCCTGGTGGACCCGCTTGAGGATTTCCAGCTTGAAATGGTGGCGTTCCACCGGGAAAGCCGTTCAATCCAGATGGTGGCGGTGGTCCTTGCGTGCCGTTGAACAAAGCGAATCCTTGTCCTGGTGGCGGGCCACCCTGAGGGAAGGGGAAATTACCGCCAGTTGGGCCAGCAGACTGGAACGGATCTCTGATGTCGTTATCGCTAAATTCTTTTTCTTCGGTCCAATGGGGAGCAGGCGGTGGCAAGAAAGGGAAAGGGAGGAAGTTTGGATCTTCGGGGAAATTGGGTGGCTGTTCGTTGCTTTCGCCCAATCCGCCCGGAATAAAAGGGAAAAATGGCAAATCGCTCGGATTTTTGCTATTGAAATCGGGATTGAAAAAATTGAAAGTAGCATCCGTTTCGTTACTGGGATAGAAAACAGTTCCAGGCTCTGGAGGAGGGGGCGGCAAAGGCGCCGGAGCTTGATAATCACTAATGGGTGGTCCAGGAGGATCGGCCGTGTAAGGTTTCTTGAAATTGAATCCTCTGACGACAAAGAGGTCGTCGTCGGCCAAATAGACCTCGCTGGGTTCGAGTCCACCCAAATCTTTGTGCTGTAGCGAATTGAGATTTGCTTCCTCCTGTTCCTTGGTGCGGATGCTGTTTTTGGGTGGGAAAATGTCGTTCAATAGGATGTATGGATTTCCTGGCTTTCCAGCATCCTTTAGAAGAGGCACTCCAGTTGAATTCTTTGCGCTTGTGGCGGCCGGTTTTTCTTTATCGGAATCGGTCGTCACCTTAACCGCTTCCACCGTTGCCTTGGCCGGAATGGGAGGAAGCGAAGGTGCCACAACCGTCGTGGCTGGTTTGTTAATTACCGTACCTGGAACGTGACTCGTTTTCGGCACATTGCCAATTGGGGCTCGATCGTGGGTAGTAGATTTGTCGCAAGGTTGCTCTGGGGCGAGGGGTTGCAATTGGAGTTTATCAGCTGCCGGCCTTACGACGGGTATCAAGCGACCAGCGCCCACCCGAGATGGTATCTCATCCGGCCATCTCCATCTGGCTGCTTGACGTTTGTTGTGACCAGGGCTCTCCGTTCCTCCAGCTTGCGCGATATGAGACACTAGGGCCGCCACCACCAAGATCAGTGCTAACCTTGGGCGCTGCCACATCTGCAATAGAATCAGACAATCATTTAGAGATCATTTTTTTTTCTGTCTTTTAAGGGAAACAAAATCAATTGAATGAATGTGATATTCTTGTTTGAACATGGGATCTAATTCCCAGCCTCTTGCGTGCTATGTGTAGGTGAATGGAAATAAGGCGTTTGCTTTTCCATTTCCAGGGTTACCGTCTTACCTGAACGACTTTCTAACTCTCGACTCAGCTTCTCAGTTCCTCTCTCTTTCATTTTTGCTTTTTAAGGCCTGTTTCAAAATAGGAAACGCTAAAAAATTTTTACTTCAGCTTTTTTTTTTGTCGTGCATTTTGAATTCCGTGGCGCTTTACTATTGGCTATGGTCGAGTCACATTGCCAAGGTTGGCGTTAATTGTTGTGCCTGAGATTTCGCTATTATTCCGTACTTTTCTGCGGCGTTAAAGTCTGATATGCACCATAAACACGGAAGCCTTTTCCGTTGATTTTGACCGATTTTTTCACCTTGAAACCGCAGTCTATGAAAGTAAACAACGTAAATACCTTTCGGACCGAATTCGAATGTTTTTGGCCACACTCTTTGTTTTTACGACATCTTGTAGCCTTTGCTGTTCACGTGCCGAATATCGAGAATGTAAATCAGTGTTTAGCCTTGTCGAGTGTCATGAGTAATTTATTCATCACTTTTTGGGAAGAAAGAAAAAAAATGTTGGGGTATTTTTCGAAAATGGTTTCGCGAAATTGACGTTTAAGTTGAGAACCCAGACGTCAAGGAGAGAAACGCGGAAGTAGTTTCTCGTTTTTCCAAAAGGGCGAGGTTTTCAGACTATACCGAACGTTGGAACCACTGGAAGGAGGGAAAATGATACGTGATGGCATTGACGCTTCATGATCGTCCTTGATCTATTGTTATTATTGCGGCATATCATTCGTTAGTTACAAGCTTGGGCGTGGATCAGTTGAAAACGAGTGTTGATGAAGGGTGCGTTTTTGATTCCGGTTTCTTAATCGGGAATTCGTCGAAAGTTAACCATACTTCCAATCAAGTGTCGGGTTTGCTTTTATTGACCTCGCTAGTACCGCCGGAATCCATCCCGTATTTGAAGACGAGGGTAGGGAATCCCGATAAGGACTGATGCTAATTTGCATGTACCACACCTTGTCGTTGACGGGAACCAACTCGCAACGGAAACTCGGCTGCCGTTTCATGGGGGTCGTCGATTTTCCTTTTACTGATATGGGTTTTTGGACAACGACGTCCAGCCGGGTTGATTCTAATCAACAATATCACAAAAGGCCAGAAAAAAAACAGTCGCTAGTTTTCGGAATGAAAGTTAGGGACAATAATTTAAATGGCTAGGCTTCGGGGTAATATCGTCGTAAACGATGGCGTAGACTTTCTGTTGTGTTTCTTGTATATCTCAATCCTCCCTTTTGCCGGCCATCCATATTTGGCTTGTGCACATAAAGCATTTAAAGTCCAATAGAACATGGTCATTAGAAAAAGAGGGACCAAGCTGATTGCCCAATCGTTTTACTACACCTTCAGTTTGTTTTCAATACTTTAAACGCCGGTCATAAATAGGGTGCTTTAACCGGTCTTATTTGAGGAGTATCTCGTTGAAACTCCGAATGTCAATTAAAATAAAAGCAATAGTATTTTTTGTTTCATTTCCTTGACCTGTGTGACGTAAAAGAAAGGCTGGGCAAAAGTAGAAAATCGAGATTGACGATAGCAAAGTGATTCCCCAAAAAAAGAAGTGTGTGGGAACACGTTGGATTGCCCGCTTTAGTTTCGCATCAAGAAAAACCTTCACCTAAAAAAGAATCAAACAAAGTAGATGCTCTCCCTTACGAATTCGTAACAGATGGGTAGGATAGAAAAGATAGCAGCTCTCCTTTTCTTTTTGAGCACTAGGTGATTGTTTTGGTTTTCAGTTCAAAGATCACGATGAAAATCTCTTTTCACGCGGGGTCTCACGTGGGGTTATGATAACCGGCCTTTGTGTTTCTATTTTTCCCATTCCTGTTCTATTTCTCTTTAATTTCATTCGCTCTCTTTGTGTTTTGCTTCATCGCCTTAGTAAGCGAGTCTCATCTCGGTAGGTGAATTCGAAAACGATTTGAATTCTATTGGAGTTCAACACACGCATCCATCATACTGTTGAATGGCTTTTAGGGCCAAGGCCGGTCTTCTTCGTTGGTCTAATCCGATCCGATCTTCTTTTTTTAAACATTGAGAAAGAGTCTTCTTTCTTTTTGCCTACCCACCGTATTTCCTACTTGTCACAGTTTCTTTTTTTCCCCCTGTTCTGGAGAAATAACTGATTGATTTTCGACGGAGGGAAACGATCGAGATAAGAGGTTTGACGAATACCATTGGGTTTGCCCACATGCAAACTATGTTTGGCCAATAGTTTTGGCGAGTTTCAACGTTGCGTGCAAGAATGTTGTTAACGCCCATTGCAAGAAGAGGGAGACTATTGTCGTTAAAAGAAAAAAAACAGACGGCTGTGACAAATCCATCTGTAATTCATTTTTGTGTGGAAAAACGAAGATAAAAACTTCAGAAAATTGAGGACAAGGTCGTGCTTTTCTCTTTTTTTTTTCTTTCCCTTGATTACTTTTCCACGCGTTACTGGTCGAGCTGTTGGTTAACGGTTAGTGGTCGCCATAACTG
This sequence comes from Daphnia carinata, assembly GCF_022539665.2. Taxonomy (NCBI): domain Eukaryota; kingdom Metazoa; phylum Arthropoda; class Branchiopoda; order Diplostraca; family Daphniidae; genus Daphnia; species Daphnia carinata. Next base: position 5,923,234 of record NC_081334.1, read on the forward strand.
CCTTGTTGTCTTCAAGATCGATCTGCTTTGCTAGCTACGACATTTTTCGGACACGATAAATTTAAGAAAAAAAAAGGAAGGAAATAAGTAGACCGAATGCGTTTGATACGCAAAGTTGCGAGTCTTCATATCTTGTTTGGCCATCATACTCTCACTTTTCCATCTTCTAATGTCGTTTGTTATTTCCACTTTTTTCTCTCTCGTTGTTGGCTCGTACGACGCACGACAAGAATGCGGAGAAAGCGAAAAAAGAGCTGTGCGACCTGTCGAACCGTTAGATTTGCCAAAAAGAAAATCGCCGTGTTTCTCCGGTTGCTTATCGTCTTGTATCACGGAGAATCTTCGAAAAAAAAATCGTGATGCACGTGCCAAATGGCAAAACGATGCATAACTTATGTTCTTGGCAAAAACGAATAAGCAAATCACGTTGAAATTACGATACACTTTCCCTCATCGCCTGTCCGTGTTTGTCGAATAGCACACACCCCTCCGCGTGTTTACAAAGAAAACAAATAATTAGACAGAGAAAGAAAAATGAGAAAACGAGCAAGTAATCGTTAGGGCGATGTCTCGACGAACCAGAAGTTTTTAACAAGTTTTTTTTATCTGCCATGCTTCGAGCTCGAATGAAAATTGTATTTTGTGAAAACGTTGTTTTGTTTTTTTACCTTTTCGTTTAAACAGAGAGACCGTCCGGTCTCTGCTGGATTTGGTCAATGATTCCAAAAGCACTTGACACTGCAAAACTGTAGTTTAAAAAAGAAACCGCACTGCTGTTCAACAATTGAGCTATTTGGTTGAGAAAAAAAAGATCGTGCAAGTGAAAGCGGTTCTCGCTTTCTCTTTTTTGGTTGTTGTCAGAGCTCCTGTTCGGTCTGCGTCGGAACAGCGACTGACGGAAGCAGTAGGGATTGCATCGGTAGTCGTTATCTTCTATACGCAGGGCAACTCCCACACGAAGTAGCCAAAAAAGACTAACGCTCCATTTTGTACGTCGAACGTTCTTACACATGACCTTCCGACACGTACGCAATTTTGCCGTACATTCTTACGTCGTTTCGTTTGAACTCGATGGTCAACTGGAGTGAGAGGGGGACTTGATTTCCAACTCGCTTTTTTTGTTTTTGCGTACGTGAGTCATTATTCCGTGAAAACGGAAGTGATGCACGCTAACCAAATAAAAGTAAACACTGTTGCTGTTCATTGTTGAATGAAGCAAGTGTCCCGACTACCATATGTAGCTGTAGGCGATCACGAAGTTGGTGAGGAATTCACCGTTGGTGCAACAAAAGGGGATTCTCTCACTTTGCTCGAGTCACATCTAAAAGAACGCCGTCTGTTAACGAGCGGGATTTTCCAGCATCCGCTTTGATGCAATACGAATTGTTTTCTCGAGTACGCACAATTGAAAAGAGTTCTCATCGTTATGAATTTTTTGTTGTTGTTGTTGCCTCCACCCGATTCGGTTTTTTTTTTTTTTTTTTTTTACAATTTCCGTGTGCCCTTCAAATTTTCTGCTCTCTTTGGTTAAGTTCAAGTTTGAAAACGCTTGATCGCCTGCGACTAAGTTACTTGCATCGACCTCGTCTCGAATATTTCGTGCTGATTGAGGGCGTGGGCAATGGACGCTTGCTTCTATTATCTTTGCTGTTGACCTTGATGTAAGCTGTTCTCATGTGCTAGATGGTGTGCCACCTTGGTTAGGACATATGCTTTGATGATCGAGTTTTGAAAAGATGGTAGAACCTTGACGCCACAGAGTTACTATCCCGTTTCATGGAGACTTTCGAAAAACGACATCACATTCAAAATGGGTAGAAAATCCGAATTTATTGATTTATTATTTTCGCGTGTTGTGTATCGCGTAGAAAGCGTAGGAGGTGGTCTGCCAATCCTGAATCGGAGCTTTCTTCAGCTATCGGAAAATTCGTGATTGCCGTCTGTCATTTCGATCGGTAGGGTACGTCACGTTCGCCTGCCTTTCTATTTAAATGCACGTCTTTGAGGTCTGGAAACATTTTGTATTTCGGTTGTTTAGAGCCACCGGTTTTTCTAGGGTGAGAAGAGTTGGCAACAAGAAGACAAAGGAAGGTTGAGAGAACTAAAATCATCTAAATTTATTACGTCATGTGAAAATGTGGTGAGTGAATTGCCGGTTGGATTTTCTTTCGACTCGTTTTGTTGTTATTTTGAGAGCTGGGCCAAGGTCCTGAGCTGATTTGCTCCTTCTTCCAAATGAAGCAATCTACTTTGTAAGAGAAGAAGAAGAAAAACCAGCCCAGAATTGGTTAGCTTGTCATATTGTTCTCAATTAACTGAAAGAAGTGTCTTATGGTGAACCAGCTCTTTTCTCTTTTTCCCCTCAAGTCGAGTTTGATTCGATAGCGTGGAAGATAAGTAAAAGCCAACATCACAATTGAAACCGGATCGTGAGAAGATTGTGTCGATGAATTGCCGTCTTCGGCCTTGTCTAGACAAAAAGCTTTTTTATTATTCTAAATTTTTGCTGCACAGATGTTTCGGCCGTAAATAGGTGAAAGTGAAAGTTTGTCCCAAACAGCCACCGTGACAAGTCTTTTGTTTGCATTAGATTAGTGTCTGTTTCGTACTGTTTTCTGCTTCATTTCTTACATTCTTCGGTTGGATGTCAAGTACATTCGAATGTAATCTCTTTGTTGTGCAATCAAAACCTGATTCGTTGCGAAAACCTCGAAGCCTAAAAAAGGGGTTTCCGGAATTCCAAAACATTATTATCGTTCTATTTAGTCAGTCACGGGGAATTCGGCGTGCTTTTTTTTTCATACCATAGTCCATAATAATTTTAAACGTTCCTATCTCATTTTTTGTTTCTCCCCAACTTTTATTTCTTTTTCTATAGCTTCTCTACCACCGGTTGAATTGAAGAAGTTGCGCGCCCAACAACGCAAGGCGGCTAAAAAAGCCGAACAAGAGAAGCAAGAAAAGCTGCTACAACAGCAACGTGAGCAGCGAGAGCGGGAGCAACGCGAAAGAGAGCAGCGCGACCCGCACAGTCACCACCAGAAACGGCCCCATAATCAGCAAGACAAAGAAGCCGATGCCCCACCCGTCGACGACTTGCAACCCCAGAAGTTAGCCAGGGTATGCGTTGCTTTTTTGCACTTAACCTAACCTACGGCCATTTGATTTTCTCTTTGTTTTTCTGGTGTGACAGGTCGAAGACCCGCTTGAACAAGCAATCAAGTTTTTGCAACCGCTGCAAGAATGGGCCTCTAATCGTATCGAAACCCATCTACTGGCTTTCGAAGTTTATTTGAGAAAAGGTATTGCGTTATAGTTTTTTTTTTAGTTAGTAATGATGTCGTCTTTAATTTGATTTTTCTGGATTAGGCAAGCCACTTCTGATGGCCCAATCGGTAAAGCGTGCCTTAAAGGTAGATCCCAACCACCCTCAATTGCATTCTTGTCTCATCCGGTTGCATCGTTTCCTCACCAATGGCGACCTGCTCAACGAGAACGTCTCGCACCCCGCCGTGGCCTCGGTGCTGAAGAGTGAAACCCAGCCGCTGTTCCGTCATCATCAAGAGGCCGAGCAGCTCAACAAAGAGTTCTTGGAGGAGAACGCCAACTCTCTCCCTCACTTACTGCAAGGTAAATTTAATAAATTTTTGGTTTGTTTAATGATTATTCTGTGTATTAATTCAAATATTTTTTGTTCCGGCTGGATGGTGATTTGACAGGAGCCAAAATGATGTGTTTTCTCAATCCCACTCGTGATGCAGAAGCAGTGTCCCTTGTCACCCGGCTTTCCGACGCCCATCAGGGTGTAACGGTTCAGGTACTGTCGTCTTCATTAGATTCTTTCTTTTAGAAAAGAAATGGTGTTTTTTAAACAGTGTTTCCTTATCACTTATGTAGACTTGCATAGACATATTGAAAGCGTTGCAAAAAGGTGAATTTGGCGAAGCTGGTCGCAACGAAATCAGCAGCTTCAAAGCAGCGTGCCACCAGCGCATGCCCCACGCCGTCGACTTTTTTTCTGGTCAACAGGTTGCTTTGACCGCGAATCACAATCACGCGGTGGAAGAATCATTGACAAATCACGTCTCGAATTTGACAGTTGAAGACGGAACCAATTGAACAGCACTTAATTAAATAAGAATATTAAAGTAAGAGTAACATCATTGAGAAAAAATCTAGGTATATGGTCTTTAGCAGTGACGATTTCACATCTGTCTTTATTATGGTTTCTTTTCATTTTTATTTCTTTTTTTTCCTCTCTCGTATCTGTTTTTTTTTTTTATTATTTGTTTTTGTTTTTTCTTCTTTGAGGGTGAAAAGAAACCAATCGCCCAGAAGCGGAAATACTTTTGTCATCTGCTATTTACACGGAAATTTCTGGGATTTTCTTTATATACGAAAACCCTAATCACAAACACCAGCCATGGAACAATTTATTATTGGTATTTTTTTTTAGATTTTTTCTTCTTCTTTTGTCAACAGTAAAGAGTCGATTGTGTGCCTTGGCTGGAAGTGAAAGTCAGAATAATCGTTTTGAAACCAATACATTTTTTTCTGAGTTAAATTAAAATAAATTCCTAATTGGTTTTTTTGCATTAGCGTAAAAGTTTTGTTTTTGTCTCAGTAATCTCTTAGATGCTAACAGTTGAGTTCTTTCTTCTTTTTTGTTTCATTCTTTTCTCACCCTTCCATGAATTGAGGTGTGAATTGGCGCGTTTATGGCATGAAAGTTGTGCGTGAAGAGATGAATACACAGTGTAGAACCTTTGCGGCACAGTCCGCTATTTATTATCTAAATGAGTCATTGATCACGTCAGATCATAATCCAGAAGTTTAAAAATTACTGCAACCTGTGGATTGTCGAGGGCGTTAGCAGATTACAAATGCCAGGTAAACCGCACTTTTCTTTTCCATCAGCCTTAAAAATGGATTTCGTTGGGCTAAACAGACATGTTCCAATCAATTTCTTCAAAATCAATCACAAGTTTTGAATTCTTTGGCACAAATTGTTGATATTTAACTCCAGCCATGTCAAACATGAGTTTAGAAGCTTTAGTTGATGGCTTGTCTTTGTGCTTGTCAGACATGTACACTACTAATTTAATTCCAGCCTGTATAAAACAAAAACATTAAAGCAAATTCTCTTTCAATCACAGACCTGTAGCTATTACCTGAATAATCAACTTTGCACATTCATTGCATGGGAAGAGTGCCACATAGAGAGAACAGCCTCTCAGATCAGCACTGTTTTTGTTCATTATGGCATTCATTTCAGCATGACAAACTGCAAAGAACAAAAAATTAATTGCCTTTTTATAGGAATTATTTTTATGACTTACCATACATATACTTGGTTTCAATTGGTTTGGAAGAAGTTTTTCCCCAAGGCAGCATATCATCACTACAACCAATTGGCATTCCATTATATCCCACACCAACAATTCTGTTGTTCGAGTCAGTTATGCATGCCCCAACTTGAGTACATGGGTCTTTGCTTCTCATAGCAGAAAGGAAAGCAACAGCCATGAAGTACTCTGGCCACTCCAAGTAATCTTCCCTTTTTTTCTCAAGATCCCTGTAATTATAGTAAGTACAACAATAAAATCCGCCGAAGAAAGGAAGTGGGTTGAATGTTGTTACCTAATTTTTTTTTGTTTGATTTGAGTCTGCGGCTTTAGCTTCCTCATCTTCGATATGCAGCCCATTTAATGTAGCGTTCAACGTTTTCTCATTCGAGGCCTCTAATCCACCAGTATTCATTTCCTGCTAAGGGTATTCTGTAGGTTAGGTGCACTGAAAAAAGTATCGTAAGTAAAGTCTTGAATTTGCACTAGCAGACTGGTATTCAAAACCACCATATTCATAATAATTGCTTAGCTGCCAGACTCATTAATGGTCTGACTGACTGATGAAGTCAACTAGTCAATATGCTTAATTTAAAATAATTTTCTCAAACAGATTTGTATCCTATGTATTATAACAAATTTAAGAAGATTCCTATGGCAATCCGTTTAACCCTCCAAAAAAAATATCGTTTTTTTTTCAGTTTTACTGCTATCGCCATCTGCCGGTCAGATTCCTTCGGTAAAACGAATTGCCGTAATAAAATGCAGATATGGGAAGCATTACTCGTGGCGTTCGTTGCGGAGTTTTAGAGAACCTTCTTATGTTCTGCTCTCAGTGAACCCCTCGTGTTTACCAGTAAATGTTTTTTGGAAGATTTTCTGGATATTTATGGCAATCCGTTTTACCCCCAAAAAAAAAAAAAAAAAATTTCGTCAAACAAAAAAAAAAAAAAAACACACTTTTTTCTTTTTTTCCGACACGTAGCCATCTACCGCTCAGACTCGTTATTACTGGCATGTAGGCAATTTCAGTCCATTGGATGCCATTCGCAGTTAGTTGAGTAGCGTGGATGGAGAATAACGTGTGGCTGGAGAAAAATATGTTAAAATGGATAAGATAATAAAAGATAAGGATGGTAAGTACAAAGATTATTATATTAGTTTTCAATTATTAATTATTGTTTTTTAGCTCTAATTATGAACCTGCAGGCTCAATTATTGTTCGTAATCAGTCCATGCAACGATGGAACTGAACAATTGTGGGACCGTATTTGGGCCAAAAATGGGTGTGGTACGGAAACCCAGAAATAGCACGAGTTCAACATAAAACATGAATTAGGTACTTTTCGGTTTTTTGTCTATCGAAAAAGTATTTTTAATGCTATTATTTTGCATTCACAGAATTTTAGCAGGGGATCAAGTCAAGTCTGGAAGTTTTACAAGATGGAAGAGTCGGTCTACAGTTGAAAAAACACAGAGTGCATTACCATTAAGGTATGAGCTGCTTCTCTTGCTAAAGAACAACTTGTCCTTTACGTTCAGAGTGTTGGTGAAGCTGGATACTTAAATGGCCCTAAAGATGTTTCACTTTGCTGGCATTGCAGTGATGAACATCATACATGCACTCTTTAGGTATGAACGGAATTTTCTTGAAAAAATTTTGAATTTATGACGAAGGATTTCTCCTCCTTTTTGCCAACCATGTCTAATCTACAAAAAAAATTTATCCAATAGGAAATGATTTTCAGCATACTGGGATAACAACTATCAAGAATGCAACATTCTAGGGGGGCTATTTTATCATTCAAGAGCCTTATACAATGATTTTCATCTGCAATTTGTATGGCCTTTCCCAAGCTTCTGCCAGAAGTTGAATCTATGAGTCCTGTAAGTCACATGAGCAACAATTGAGATGCTTAATGGTGTTGTTTTTCTTTTCTCAGTATAGGTTAATAGTAACATTGGATCTGAAAAGATTCTTGGTTGGGGCAAGACACTGAATAAATTGTAATGATTGGATGGATGACATGACATTTCTATACTTCATTCGGATTCCCGGATCGGTATTTTATATTTAAAAAATTGAAGTGCATATCTGGGCTCCCTTCCTTTCCGTAGCCCCGTTTCCCCTTGACTCGTAATAAGCCCGTAGGGGGTCATGCCCCTACTGTACGGTATATATAAAAATAACATATACCGAGGTTTGGAGGGCTCTGGCCGGAAAGGGGACGTGGGGGTCCGCGTAGTCCGATGATGTGTTCACGGAGGGCGACGTGGCTATCCACAAATCCGAACTAAAGGTTAATCGCTCCAGTAAAAATGTTCCAAATCTTCGGCTCTTCTTCCGGCTTCTCTTAGCCAATCACCGGGTAATCTCCCCGGTGGGTCAACAAGGCAGTGTCTCCCCCTGCCTGGGTTGACGGCAACTTTTGAAAGGGCTATTGTGCCTTTTTAAAGTTGCAAAAATAATTGTAATGTGCAGAGAATTGTCAATAAAAATTTTTTTATAAAATATTTTTTGCAAAATTCGTTTCTTTCATTGTCTGTGTTAGCTGTGTTCGCACATTACATATATCAACTTTCTTTTTTTTTTGCTATGCTTTATTTGTTTTTGTCACCTTTGATAGTAACCATTGTTTCCATTGGTTTATCGCTTATCTGTAAGTATTCGATTATTATTTATTACACTATTTGAATTCTTCAATTTAGATTCAAGGAACAACGTGTAATATCTGTATATTTTTTGAAGTAATTTTGTATTTTGTTTTACTCGTATGGGAACCGATCCCTAGACATTCAGCGTGCAACGCCGATGCTCTAACATTGAGCCACGAGATATATCTAAATATTTTTTTATCGCATATCATATGTTATCGTCTAGGATGTTTATGCAGTCTTTCACAACTATATGTTTATCTTTCTTTTGCTTTCATAAGTTTCATAGCTCTGTGGTAGAGGCTTTAGCTGCGATACCTGTTACCCTGGGTTCAAACCTCAGTAGATGTGTAAAAATGAAGTAGAATAAATGTAGAAGAGTATATTGCAGAATTACTTTTCAGTTTTATTCTAAGTGTAAATGCAAGTCCACAAGTGACTAGAAAAAAGCCAACTTGACATCATATGAATCATGGCTCATTGGTAGAGCATCGGCGCGGTATGCCGAACATCCAGGGTTCTATCCCTGGGTAATAATAGAATGCTTACAGATAAACGATAAACCAATGGAAACAATGGTTACCATCAAAGGTGACAAAAACAAATAAAACAAAGCAAAAAAAAAGAAAGTTGATATATGTAATGTGCGAACACAGCTAACACAGACAATGAAAGAAACGAATTTTGCAAAAAATATTTTATAAAAAAATTTTTATTGACAATTCTCTGCACATTACAATTATTTTTGCAACTTTAAAAAGGCACAATAGCCCTTTCAAAAGTTGCCGTCAACCCAGGCAGGGGGAGACACTGCCTTGTTGACCCACCGGGGAGATTACCCGGTGATTGGCTAAGAGAAGCCGGAAGAAGAGCCGAAGATTTGGAACATTTTTACTGGAGCGATTAACCTTTAGTTCGGATTTGTGGATAGCCACGTCGCCCTCCGTGAACACATCATCGGACTACGCGGACCCCCACGTCCCCTTTCCGGCCAGAGCCCTCCAAACCTCGGTATATGTTATTTTTATATATACCGTACAGTAGGGGCATGACCCCCTACGGGCTTATTACGAGTCAAGGGGAAACGGGGCTACGGAAAGGAAGGGAGCCCAGATATGCACTTCAATTTTTTAAATATAAAATACCGATCCGGGAATCCGAATGAAGTATAGAAATGTCATGTCATCCATCCAATCATTACAATTTATTCAGTGTCTTGCCCCAACCAAGAATCTTTTCAGATCCAATGTTACTATTAACCTATACTGAGAAAAGAAAAACAACACCATTAAGCATCTCAATTGTTGCTCATGTGACTTACAGGACTCATAGATTCAACTTCTGGCAGAAGCTTGGGAAAGGCCATACAAATTGCAGATGAAAATCATTGTATAAGGCTCTTGAATGATAAAATAGCCCCCCTAGAATGTTGCATTCTTGATAGTTGTTATCCCAGTATGCTGAAAATCATTTCCTATTGGATAAATTTTTTTTGTAGATTAGACATGGTTGGCAAAAGGGAGGAGAAATCCTTCGTCATAAATTCAAAATTTTTTCAAGAAAATTCCGTTCATACCTAAAGAGTGCATGTATGATGTTCATCGCTGCAATGCCAGCAAAGTGAAACATCTTTAGGGCCATTTAAGTATCCAGCTTCACCAACACTCTGAACGTAAAGGACAAGTTGTTCTTTAGCAAGAGAAGCAGCTCATACCTTAATGGTAATGCACTCTGTGTTTTTTCAACTGTAGACCGACTCTTCCATCTTGTAAAACTTCCAGACTTGACTTGATCCCCTGCTAAAATTCTGTGAATGCAAAATAATAGCATTAAAAATACTTTTTCGATAGACAAAAAACCGAAAAGTACCTAATTCATGTTTTATGTTGAACTCGTGCTATTTCTGGGTTTCCGTACCACACCCATTTTTGGCCCAAATACGGTCCCACAATTGTTCAGTTCCATCGCTGCATGGACTGATTACGAACAATAATTGAGCCTGCAGGTTCATAATTAGAGCTAAAAAACAATAATTAATAATTGAAAACTAATATAATAATCTTTGTACTTACCATCCTTATCTTTTATTATCTTATCCATTTTAACATATTTTTCTCCAGCCACACGTTATTCTCCATCCACGCTACTCAACTAACTGCGAATGGCATCCAATGGACTGAAATTGCCTACATGCCAGTAATAACGAGTCTGAGCGGTAGATGGCTACGTGTCGGAAAAAAAGAAAAAAGTGTGTTTTTTTTTTTTTTGTTTGACGAAATTTTTTTTTTTTTTTTGGGGGTAAAACGGATTGCCATAGATATTGTCTGAAGTGTGTAACAAAAACGGTTTAGTGATAATGTTTAAATTTCCAACTGAAAGTAATTGCATGGGCTCAGCCTTTTAATGCATAGCACAACCCAGTCGTTCTAAAAGTTGGTTTTCTGTTAAGTACATGTCACGCTTTTGAGAATTGGATCACTACAATTTCATTAACACTTGTTGCATTCGAATAGCTTATATGATTATTAAGTTTATTATTTTCTGTAATGCTCATTTCGCTTTATTCGTGATTGTAGATGCTGGCATTTCTCTCTAAATTAGCTACAAACTGCCTGGTGTAGAGATGAATGGACTATGTTCTGTTTCAAATGCATCACAATCCAAATGGCAGAAGGAACTACTGCTGCAGAAGTTTTGGATAGTACCTGTCAATACAGTCTTGTCAAAGGTATGATAGATCTAGCTCTGATTATAAAACCTGTTAGGAGAAAAAGGAAGTATGAATCCTTATTGCATAGTTTATCTTTATTGTCTGTTGTAGGTTGGGATTTTACTTGTCTCTACGAGACAAGCTTAATGCCTTGGTGGAATTCACTACTCGTGGTTTTAATATGGCCCCTTATTTCATTGATCCAAGTTCATTATGCCATTGATGACTTGCTTCATGCCTAAATGGAGGAGTTGGTGGTGTCTAAATGTATACATCAAAACTCAAAATGATTCAACTTGGAAATCTACATTGTAGTTTATTTTAGCTGTTGTTTGTTTGTAGATTCAGCTTTGGGAAGAACAAGGATGATGGTGATTTAGTGCTATTTTGGTGATAGTGGCATCCCAAAGATAGCAAGAAATCTGTGTAAGAAATTGTTTTGTACATGATATTATAGTTTTTGATTTATTGTTTATCACTCATTTCAACAGTCTAATCCTGCACATATTTTTTTTATTCTACATCCTTTGTTATCAAAACGGTCGATGGATAGAAAATGTCAGACTTTCGTTGGCTATGTTTTTCCCAGGACCTATCCACAAGACGCATACGAAACGAAAAACAGCAACCGACAGCTAGCAGATTCGGACTCATATTGTTCGTTTAAGCTCTTGGTTATCCCGCTTTCTTTGTTATCGATGTTATTGTTATTGGTACCAATTTTCTGTGGGTGCTATCACAATTGGCAAGGTATGTCACTATCTTAAATCAGTATTTGCAAGAATGTCTTACTTGTGTTTATTTCGTTTACTTAGACCGCATAATCGTAACAAAACGGGAGAGAGGATATTGATGGGGATGCGGTGTAGGCAAATATTGATATTCGTCCAACGGATGACCGAAGATTTCAAGATTTTTTTATAGTCTGGCATGTTAAGGTACTTTTACAAAAAAAAATTGAAGTGCATGTCTGGGCTCCCTTCTTTTCTGTGGCCCCGTTTCCCCTTGACTTGTAATAAGCCCGTAGGGGGTCATGCCCCTACTGTGATCAGCAGCAAAGGTTGTGGGTGCGCTGTCTGGAAAGGGGACGTGGGGGTCCCCATGGTCCGATGATATCATTGGAGGGCTATGGGGCTACCCAAAAATCCGAATTAACAGTTAATCGCCCACGTAAAAGCTTGTCCGAAACCTTCGCTCTTCTTCCGGCTTCTCTTAGCCACGCACCGGGTAATCTCCCCGGTGAGTCAACTGAGGTAGTGTCTCCCCCTACCTTGGTTGACTACAACTTTGAAATCGGCTGTTTTGCCCTTTCAAAGTTGCACGTCAATAAATTGCGCAGAATGTTGTCAATAAAACTTCTTTTTAAAAACTTTACAAAAACTTGTATTTTTTTACTGTCTTGGTGTTTGCTCTGCACTTGTCTTATCAGACATTGTCCTACCTTGAGACGTTACTATCAGACGTTGTACTAATTTGGACTTGTAGGATTCGAACTTTGATGCGGCGCTCACCGTTTGAAGATGAAGCTTCTCTGTTAAGTATTCTGCGATGTAACACCATCGGAGCCATCAACTGGCAGTTGGTAAACATTTGTATTGGTACAAGCAATGCACTGTAGATCTCTAATTTATATTATTAATTTTCTTGGTATTTTGGAAGACTCATCGAGGTTTGATCCCTATACATTCGGCGTGCGATGCCGGTGCTCCACGGTTGAGCTGTGAGTCATGTTTATTTTTTCATTGTGTCTGTACGACAAGGTTGTTGAACTTAGAAGGAAATTGAAGACCGCGCAACAGGTATTTATATAAAAATAAGTAACTGATAATCGTAGTGGTAATGGCTAGTTGGTAGAGCTTCCGTTTGCGGTGCCGAAGGTTGTGAGTTCAAGCCTCATATGGAGAGTTATATACAAACGATTGCAAAATTTTTCAAATGAAATAGATTTCCTTAATTAAACAAGAAAACGAATCATTATCAAATATATGACTCATGGCTCAACGGTTGAGCATCGGCGCGGAGTGCCGAAGATCTGGTGTTCGATCCCCAAAAGAGTCATGTTACATTCTGTTGTGATAACAATTACAATCGTGAAACTTCCGGACATATGAAATTTGAAATGAATAAAATTAATAATACTTAAGCACAGGTGGCAATAACCAACATCGCAAGGATGTTACTTGAGAAAATGAAACAACACAATTCAGATGAGGAGCACATACAATAGTATCTGGTTATATAAAAGTCAATTTATCAATTTGAAAAAAAACCAGTGATGTATATATTCAACCTTTTTGAGAGCAACCCTCTACATACAATGCAGTTACATATTTACAATCATGGGATTTGAACCCAAGGTATACAGCTAACATACCAATGCTCTACCACTGAGCTACAATAACTGAAATTTAAAGATCCATATCTTCAACACATTAAGGTAGCTAAGGCGACGAGTCAATAGAAAACCAAATCCCAATGGGGGGATATAGGGGGGCAGATGCCAGTTTGACAATGCGTCCGCTTCACGACTCCAAGGTCCGTGGTTCGATTCCAAGTCAGGTTTCCGATTCCACAGGCTTCCTACCTTCCCAGGTGTCACGATTCCACGGGGCCAGTCGAGTTGGGAAACTTCGTGCGAAGCACGTGAACGAATATTTTACCAAAAGTTAATCTCGTAACCAATAACAAATTTAAATAAAGAAGTTAACTTCCTTTTTATAGAGTATCTTGAAACTAACATATATGTTTCTCTTTATTGGGTATGGAGAAACTTGTATATTGATACTACTACTAATACTATACAACGGATTTTAACCGTAGCCATAAAGTTCTTTTTAGATAGGTAATAGTCATTTATTCCAACATTTGGCAAACGTTTGCTTAGTGCTTGAAACACTTGATATACTTTGTTTATGAATTGATTTAACTGAAACTATCATTTTTCTTCATTTGACTCTTTCGGGAGTTGAACCCTAAACCTTTGGCATACAATACCGATGCTCAACCACTGAGCCATGAGTCTTGACAACACTCCAACCATTTTCCCATGTATTTTAAAGATAACCTATTAGCATAAGTAATAATACTACAGTGCGCCCCAACGCAACTCAATATTTCCGTCTTAAAATGCATGCTATAAATGAAATGGATTTCTGTCCAAGTGAAATATTATCATTTGAAGTAACATACATATTTCATCGCTCTATTGCTTTGACTCTAATGGGGAACGATCCTTAATAATCTAGCATGCGATGCCAATGCTCAACCATAGAGCCACGAGTCTTATAAAATCGTTTACTATTTTTCCATGTCTTTTGAGGGAAACCTATTTGCATTTGTAATCATATTCTAACGCATCCAATTCACAATATATTGATTCATTATGTCCACATACACATCCGACTACATAGAACATTTCTCTGATTTTATTCGAACTCTAGACTTTCGACTTCAGTATGCAGACTCTCTACCGCAGAACTATTGGTTTTGCATGATTTCAGACTTATTAACAGATAGTTTCACAAGCTTCAAAACATAGCGTAGACAACTTCGTCATGATCTGTGATTTATCATACAATATCTTTGTTCTAAAGCACCGACAGCCAAAATCAAAGGTCATGGTTTCATATACTAACTGAGATGGAAAGTAAAGGTTTTAGTTTTAGTGTTAGCGATAAATGCATGCTCTAAGTGACTTTCTATGTTCAGTCAAGAATAGCACAAATACATATCTTGCAAATTGTTTGCATACAGTTGCTAATAACTAAAAAGGTATCCTACCCGGACGTTGGTTCTCACGAATCTCAAATATGGGTTCTTTTACTCACATTCCCTAGAAATAATTCTTTCTAAAGAACACAGATGACAGATACTTATGGAGTGTTACAGTACTATTTTTACCTGTCATGCATTCTTCTTTTAGAAAGCTTTCAGGATCAATAACGGCTGCACAACTTCTGAATTACAATTGGTAAATGGGTTGGATTTCATATTTGTTGAAAACCTCAATAGTGAAATCAATCCTCTAGATCCCAGATGTATTAATCAGCTAAAAAATATACAAATTTTTTAGTGTCATGCTATAAAATATTGTGATATAAATAAGTTTCTCGTCTAAACTTATATAATACATAAGATAGTAGAAAGCTTGGGTAACACTTACGTTCTCCTGATAGTCAGTTTCACAATACGGTTCTTTCACCATCAAAAGTTTGCTATATATATCTTTAGTTTTGTTTGTTTGTTTGTTTTTTTTTCCTGAAATTTCTAACGCAAAAACAAGCTCACTGTTTACCGGGGTACACGACAGGTTAGCTGAGAGTAGAACATAAGAGGTTCTCTAAAAGTCCGCAACGAACGCCACGAGTAGTGCTGCCCATATCTGCATTTTATTATGGCAAAATTTTAAGCCCGACCAAATAAGCCCGGGCTTAATTCGTCGGGCTTAAAATTTTTTTCTTTAAAAACTGATACTCATCGGAATTGATTGAATATCTCCGGATATACTCAAAATTCAATGCTGATTCCGGTAAAATTGCTACTTTTTTCCTTAAGTTAACCGTTTTTGAAATAAATCGAATATTTGACGCAATGCTAGCGCGCCAGTAGGCTACAGCGCTAGCGAGATTCAGCCGAAACAAATTTTAAGCCCGACTAAGTCGCGCATATTTAGTCGGGCTATTTAGCCGGTATTTTACCGGGTAGATTTTTTTTACTAGAAAAGAAGGCCGATATTATTTTTTTTTTGGGTAAAACGGTTTGCCATATTTTTATTTTTCTCTTCTTTTTTTTTACACTTATACAAAAAACTATGGTCCCAATGAAAAAAGAAACTTGATATTCGTAATTTTCATTGAATCGACACCCTTTATTTGTAATTATATCTAGAATTTTGCCAAAAATGAAAAGTGGGAAGACTATACCTACCTACCTAACCTATATAAAATTTCTACCTACCTATATAAAATTCTCCTGATCAGATTCACAAGTACTTGAGGTTTAACCGTTACATGTTTGTTTTTAAATCTTAATTTTTGTTTCTGAAATTTCTGATGCAAAAATGAGCTCACTGTTTACTGATAGGTAGGAGAGGTCAGCTGAGAGCAAGACATTAGACGGTTCGCCAAAAGTCCGCAACGAACGCCACGAGCAATGTGGCCAATATCTGCATTTTATTTTTATTTTATTTTTAAACTTATATAAAAACCTATGGATTAAAACAAAATTATCGTAAGTTAAGATGTATTTTTTTATTTTAAAATTATCGGGTCAAGCTGTATTGCCATTCACTACACAACACGCTTTTTCACCCTCATCGACAATGCTTAGTAACTAACGGACGAGTCGGAACAATAGCTGTCGAAGCAAAATTCAGCTGCATGCATTGAGTCGTATGTTGATGAATTGTGATATTGTTCTGCAACATCTGGCACCCCAGTAATGTTAAGTTCAGTATTATCACTAACGACTTGCGCTGGTACGAGAAAGTTTGCATCAGGGATGTTTCGGCCATGTCCTAGGGTCTCATAAAAAGGCAGCACATCATCCACAGCGTCATTGAACTCAGGCTGCGCAATATTATGCATGGTGGCGTCGGGATTTGATAGTGGGTTCAGCTGGTTAGATGTCATCGAATTTTCATTTATAGAAGCGTAATGTGAATGCCAATAAAACCAGACATGTTCATCTGTTTTGACATTATTCGTTTCAGCATTCTTACCGACTCCCACATTCCTGGATGATTCTTGACATTCTTCTTTGGATATAGCTGCTTGAAGTTTAGATTTTGGTTTCCCCTGCCATAATTTGCGCCACAATCTTTTATACCACTGCATGGATTTTGATTTCACACTGAGTTCCGGATTTTTAAAAGCCATTGCAATGTCCGTGACTTTTCGGGATTCAATTCTACAACAAACCGGAAGCTTTTAAGGCCAGTCTAGTGAGTTGAGAGAAAATCTATCTAAACAAGCAAAGAACTTTTAATTCTCAGTTGTGATTAGGAAGCACTTACCAAAATCCCCTTTTGTTCATGGTATAACGAAGTTTTTCACTTATAGTTCACACATTCTTTCTTTAGTGAGCGATCGAGGAACAACGCAAATGTACACCAAATCTCAACAACAGTGAAGTTCCATTGAATATGGCCTCATATGGTAATGTGCAGTGTCCTGTTTCGTATACTATAATGTATGGGAAGGTGTCAGGTGACTGGGAGTTCTGGAAATAAACGGCCAATTTGTTCGAGAGCAAAAAAACAGAACTTCACGTGTCTTCAACTAATTATGGGTACTAACCGTTAAATGATCGCGACGTACAATGCTGATAAACAAAAGCAGCCTATTTGCTTTGCTTTTGCCTCTTTCCAACACTTTAAGACATTCAAGAGGAACACATCGGAAGTGAAATTAACTTCGTTACACCGATGTGAAAATCCAGACAAACCATTTCTGTTTGCCGAGACGAATCGTTCCTTTACTATTGAATTTAGGACCGATGCGAGCAAAATGGGCGTCTAATAAACAAATGAACGATATTATGAGTACAACAACAAACGAAATTCAGTTGCAATTGAACGAGTACCTTAACTTAATGTTACTGCTGCTTGGAAGCTTCTCAGTAGTTCACCGACCACGGTGACGAAATAAAGCCGAGTTTCATGTTCTTCTATGGATCTGCTATAAAACTGATTTAACAGAAAATTTTATAGAATGATCGCACTTTTCCTTTTTTTTCTTTATTTTTAGTTCAATACTATTCTGTCCAGTCTAGGGAGCAAATGAATTACAACGCCCGAATGGATCCAGACTGGAATCTGAGTAATCGAAAAAAAACGTAATACCTTATACTATTCCTTCACCTTAAACCAATTTGGATTATTCAAAAACTAACTTACCAAGCGATCTTCTCCAATCGGGAACACTAAAATGCAAGATGTACGTTACCGTAAAGAACGATCTTCAGCCAAACATCCATGGTCTTACCAGAGCAGGTGTGGGAGCGACGGTGCGGAAGTATCCCTTCTTATAGTTAGGGAACAATTGCAGAAAATCCATTTGTGGATCGCCTAGTTGGGTGACAGAAATGCGAAGTTAAGCAGGTAGACACTCACTGGGTGTCAAAGATTGTAAACAGAGAAAAAAAAACAAAGTAGCTAATATGCTCACGGGATTAATAAAAAGCTAAAAAACTAATAATAACATGCAAATACCTTACTGTTCATAAACAACCAATGTTGGTGATTTATAACATCTTCAAAAAAAAGTAGCAGTTCTTTTGATATAAATGTCCTCCTTCGATATTATCTAAGTAAACTATTATAGCAATTTTTTTATAACACAAAAAGAATTTATAAGCAGCCTGTACGATTAGATTAAACCAGTGAAGAGGCAAAACCAAATGTTAATACTCAGCTGTGATGGTGTGTGATCGGTGTATCCAAATATTATGAAAGGTACCCAGCATGTGAAAATTTTTAAAATCCACGTTCGATGGCCTGAACCGCCATAAAAGCATTAAAAGCGGCAGACCTACATTCAGAGCCAGAGGATATTTTATTCTCTGTAAAGGAATCGCCTAAGGTTATTCTTCTAGTCGAGGTCACTGCAAAAAGGTCGGGTCAACTAAGATAAAAGCGGAAGTTTCAGAGCTTACGTCACAATAAAAACTTTTCAACGGCAATTGGTTTGCAGCTTTATCTTACCCTTTCCCTAAACATTTTGTAAGGAAAGGTAGGATTCGGAACCTGGCTACGCGTATATAAGATGGCAGGCAACACATCTATTCACTGTCATTCAAGTATCTTCCTTTCAAAGAGTACTTCGTCATATGGCCACAGCAGGAAGCAACGTACTTTAAGGTAAGTAGATTTTGGCTTGATTTTTCTTTACTTCATTTGCAATTTTTACTAGTAAATAAAGAAGTTTAAGGGTAAAAGCTAAACACCTTTATGTACACAAATGCACATGTATAACTTTGTCATTTTATAATACTGAAATAATGTGTGATGTCTTACCATATTACTAGTGTGCTTGGTGCAGCAGTGCAAGTAGTTTGTTGCATCAGTGTACAGTCGTACTGGCATCTAAATAAACATGATCAAAGTTGCTATTTTGCAATTTGAAATTTTTTGAAATTTTTGTAACTTATTGGTGTTTGTCCAACGAAGTTTGAAAAGCTTATTGTTTACATTCATATGACTGCTCCTCTTCTATCTACAATATTGTTCGCTTTCCTATTGACATAGTTTTCCTTTAGCCAATTCTCAAACAAAAAATGAGACAAATCATGCAGACATTTACCTTTAGCTCTCGCTTGTAAAAAGCACTGGAGCCAATCAGCATAGTTGATCCTGTTCATTTTCTCAGACAATGGGGCAGGTTATTTCATATGGCTTTCAACAAACAGTGGTTTTTCCACGTTCAGCTCTTTAGTAAAAGGAAAGAAGTATTAATGCAGGGTAGTCATGATTTAAAAAGTTGTACTTACACATTTTCCTTTTGCATCATTCTTCAGGTTTTCTTCGTTTTCTGGTTAATATAGGTTAAATCTACATTACATACAAATAAATAGTGACAGTTTGGTTAACTGTCGCGGCACTTATTCCAGTTCATACATGTGCTTAACAAACCGACAACTAAGCAGAAGATTGCAGGTAGCTTGTCCTTTAGTACTGGTACATGACCTGTACCCATCACATGGAAATTTGTTTTAAAGAAACGAAGACGGAAGAAACAGTGTAGTTAATTCAAAGTTAACCAAATAGTAAGAAAAGAGCAACGAGGATGGTAGATATATATAACGGCTTGCCATATCGAGCAGTTTAGTTTCACTTGCAACAAGTTTTTTTTAAGCTTTATCCAGAGACTTCTTGTAGTTTACTTTTAGGTACGCTAGATGGCTCGAGCATCTGCGGAATCGGTCGCGCTTAACGTCAACATTGTCAATCATGGTCGTTTCTGCCTTATAAAAAAAATAGTAGATCTTCTTCCCACATTAGTAGAAGTTCGCATGTTATCCAACTTTTAAGTATTCTCTGTGAACATGAACCTACTGTGTGAATAGCTTTTTGTGTTTTGGCTCAAGAGGAACTGTCATTCAATGTGTATCAACTCGCGGGATTTTAAGTCATTTAAGTGCCATTTGGTGCATCCGGTGCACTACAATTTTCAGAACCATTAAAAATACGAAGGTATTATATTTTTACATATAAATATTTTTTATAGTATTAGAGACTATTGAGTATGCTTGGCCCTTATTTGCACGATAAGGTTTATTATGGCTAAAACAAATGTCAAATATATTTTCACTATGCAACCAAGTGTGCATACGTAATCAGATGACAGTTGTTTGGCCACAAGTGTTTGTTATCAGTAGGATATGTTTTACTGAATATGATTATCATAAAATATCTCTTAAAGTCTGGAACTTCTTTCAGTTCTAGGAAGTTAACTACAAATACATCAAACAGTAGATTTTGCGAAATGCTCCAGTTAGAGTATTTCTCCCTAATTCCCATCGATGAATTGGAAAACACAGATGAGAACACTTGGTAAATACAAAAAAATATTATTCATAAAAATGTCACCAGTTGTTTTATAGTATTTTATTTATTATTGTTGAAACCCATGTTGATGTTTCAAGGTTGTATGTGTTGGAAATCCGTCCACTAAAATTGGCTTATAGTCCAACGCCCAGCAATGTCACACAGCCTGGTCTGAATTCAACAATCAATCTGAAAGACAATTCAGAGTGGCTAGATAATCTGAGTCCAGGAGATATCCTTCTGCAGGATGTTATAGTTACAGACACAATATCAGAAAGTAAGAGAAACATTTTTTGTTTTTGCAAATTAACTTTTAACTTTACTTATTTATTTCGCTTTTCGTCTAGACGATCAAACAAAAATCATTGATACTCGAACATTTACACGACCCCGCAAAAACCGATTTTCACCGTCTTTGCTAAAGCCAATTTCCCAGCAGGATGAGAATTCTCAGTTAAATAGCACATATAATTACAAGACGGGGGATGCTGTCAACAGGGCCGATGTATTGAACGCTACAGTCGTCATCGATGAACCAACGAACAACTTTGGTGCTGCAACACAAGGCGAATTAAACGCCACCTTTCCTGTCGAACTGAATGCACCTGCAGAGGAGGAATTGAGTCCTTGCAACAACAACGTTTACAACTTGAATAGTACCTTTCCAACGCAACCACCATCTGACCGCAGTTACTCAATCGCGCCTGCCAAAGCGGTCCTAAATGCCACTTATGTAGAAGAGGTACCTGTTCAAGACCCCATAACATCAGAGTCACGAAACTATTGCCTAGACGAACTTGATGAGCTTAATGAACTCGAAGAGGAAGACCGGTGTGATTTTAACGAAGAAGGCTTCCGCAAACCTCTGATGCCTGGTGCTGTGCCAAAAAAACCTTTAATTCGAACTTCAACATGGAATCACGAAGTGCCCTCGCCCAAGAAAGAAATCACACCTCCGTCATCTAAAATCACCCCTCCCTCTTCCAAGATTACCCCTCCTGCTACCAATGGGCTTAAAGATATCGAAAAAATGGCCAAGCTACAGGAAGACAGTAATTTGAGCACTAGCAATCACGTCTTAATTCAGCATTTAATTACATTTATCTTCTATAGTTTTGGCTCAAACGTCTACACCGATGGGTCAACGCCGTTTTAGTGGTAAAACAATCGGTTCACATTCCATTGATGTTCAAGGTTTATTCCTTTGTTTTCATTAGCATTTCCGCGACCAGCTGAGGTGGATCATCATTTAGGGTCACCCATTGTCAGCTTGGCAGAGGGCATTGCCAATTTCGGCCCACCCCATCCACTGAGGGAGTCTATTATCGAGAATGCCAATTTAGAGTTGACATTGGACAATTCCAATAATCGAACACGAGGTGATTACTTTGCTCCGTTTAAATATATAACTGCTCTTGGCTTTATTTAATTTTTGCCTGGTGAATTCTAGAGATCAAGGGCATCTAACTTTCGACAAATCTCAAAATTCGGTGGAGAACCAATCCGAATCGCCCACCAGTCCGGCAAGCAGTCCGTACAGCTCGCAGTCACTGGATAGCGAAACGGGTGGTAAATTCAATTCATTTTAACGTTCAAGTTGACAACAGTTCACTAGCTTTCTAATATATTTTTCTTAGGTACGACGTCGGCGCGAGAAATGATTCGACGAAGTATGCCCAACTTGAACAATCAATCCCGAATGCGCTTGCCTCAACCCTCGTCTGGGAATCTGAACCGGCAGCACGGAAGCGATTCCGGATTAAGGCCTCCTTCAATGAATAATGTGGTCCGACCGCCTATGCAGAACGGTTCGGCTCTCGGTCTGGTGAGACCACAATTTAAAGTGCCTCAACCACCGCTACCCGTCGAAACGACTTTGAATGCCACCAGAGGGACAGCGCCAACTCAACCGGTTAGGTCCAGCCAATTGGTAAAAGAGACACATGAAACAAGATATAAAAGAAGTTTAATGACCTTTTTTTTAATATAATAAAACAACGATGAAGCAGCAACCAAGACTGTCGGGATTAGCCCCTCCGGCGCGCGGCAGTCTTCTCCCCAATGCGGCATCAAAGTTGAAACCCCTTCAATTAGTGGCTCCGCGGGCGAGTGCTGCTGCTGCTTTGCCGGTCAAAGCTGCTGTCATCCCAGCGGCGAAGGCGTCTAACGACGAGCTTAACTCTACGGTCATCATGGAGAAACCGTCGGTGCTGGCCGCCGCCCCTGTCCATTCAGGCATTCCGCGCCCTTCCATGTCGAAAATTCCTATGCCGCGAACGATGAAGTAAGTCCTTTTTTTTTAATTTTCAAGCTTTTCTTTATTTTAAGACCACGCCCTTGATAGTCTTTCGGAAGTGACAACCTTTGCACTTTTTTTTTCTCCCACATTAACTTCTATCGAAAAAGAAAAAAGAATCAATCGATAAAAGTTGACCTTTGCATGTTATGTTCCATGTTTAGGTCTTCCATTCCGATGCCGGCTTCTAACCGGCCACGCGCGCCACCTCAGTGACATCCCACCTAACCCACCATTATTTTTCAAAACTATTTGGTTTTCTCTTTCACTTAAAAGAGACATGCACTCATATTAGATTCTAAAATGAAGTTTATATGTCTTGAGACTGAGGATTCGTATCATTCAACATGTTGGGTGTGTGTAAGTGTGTTGCGAAACACGCGCCGTGCTAGAACAGATAAGGTAAAAACGAGTGTGCCTTAACATCTTCAATTGATAGAACCCTCTCTCTTCTAGTAATATGTTTTTCAACTCCAGCTTACTCTTGTTTTTAAAAAATAATGCTTCTGTTCATAATTTCGTTTATATTCCATAAGTATTTCTTGTCTTTCTCTCTTTTCCTGTGGTGAGAACAAAAAGAAAAAGATCCATTTCGTTTTTTTTTTTTAAATGGAAAAAGAACCCGGCAAAAGTTAAAATTGATCTCGCGTCAATGTGTGAAGTGCATCTGGTGACACTTTTTTGTTGAACCGCGAGATGGGCCTTGAGGCTTCATTTTTTTGGAACGCAACAGCACACCACCAATAAGCACGACAAAAAGCCGATGGAAACGAACAGCAAATGTCTCTGTCTCCCCTTTTCTCTTTCCATGTTTACAGCTTCGAAATATGCTGTGATACGTTTTTTCTTTTTTCATGGCTCTTAACGTTTCTCTCTCCTTGCGTTTATTTTTGGGGATTTTTTCTGGGAGGGACTGCCCTGTGCGTGACACCATCGCTTAAGAAGATATAAAAGAGGCAGTCCATGGCCGCTTTTGTTGCCCAATTCACTGGCTCACTTCGTTGCAGCCATTTTTTATCGACAAACGTGAAAAGGAAAAAAAAAGAGCTGCGTGAAAGAGAAAAGAAATGTAACCTTCTTCTTCTTCGTTTTTTCTTTCTTTCGTTGTATAAAAAAAAAACTTGCTCGTATTTTCTTTTTAAAAAAAAAGAGATATTGAATTCTTTGAAAGAAGTTGGAAAAAACGAAGGATGAAATACACTTGCTTTTGGTTGGCTGTGGTAAGTTTGTGCGTGTGTAATAGTTTTCACGTTTCATGTCGGCTAACGATAAAACGTCGACTCTTTAAGAATTACGAAAGAGGAGGAAAGTAATGATAAGGATTAGTAGAAGATCGTCGTCGCCGATTTATGGCGTCCTTTCTTTTTGCCAGATCGAATGTTCTTATCGTTTTTTTTTTAACCCGCCGTCTCCTATTCGGGACTGGTTGACTAGACTTTACGATTGCGGCAGTTGCCACGCAAGACCATTGTTCTTCGTCTCGTGTTCACCTCGTCTGCCCCATCCAGATCGATCACGTTCAAGTACGGAAATATTCGAGAGCATTACATCATTCAGTGGCCGTGATGAACTAGTTGGCCTTCCGTTCTGGCATTTCGAAAAATTGCGCTCGATTTCAACGTTGAAAATAGATCGAAATGACAGGATCGGAATGACTGATTTCAAACCCACTTGTTGAGAATTTTTCTATTGATGGGATTGCTTTAAATTTTCTTAGCTTTTTTCCTGGCATATTTAAAAGAAAAACACTTTCTTTAAAAACAATAGAACCCGAAACGTTGTAATTGTTTTGTTATCGACGTGTGTAATCCGAAGAATCAACAAACGCAAAACACGTCGTTTTTCGTGTTGGGGCTGCCTCCGGTTGCATCACAAAGACACACTTAAAAGCTCACAAATATTTAAGGAACACAAGGCAAAAAAAAAAAGGGAATAGTCAGCTGGATGATGTACAATGCTGTGTCGACTGTAGCGATAAAAAAGAAAAGGGAAATCTGCTGCCTGTATCATAGGTTTTAAGAAGAAAGAGGCTAGTAGTATGTAGTAGTATCCATAATTCATGTTCCGCAGTGACTTGAAGTCACGTTTCCCGCGTTCGAGGCGGGTGGCGATGGAGTCCGCATGCTGTCATCATTTCATACGAAAGCCGAGCTGTTCCACGTATGTTTAATTTATACTAAAAAAATATTCCTTCTATATGTGAACATTTATTTAAAAATATTTTGATGTAGGGAAGAACAGATGATCACGCTGTGGCGCAAAGGAAACTCACGGTTGATTTATCATCCACGTGAAGAGGAAGAAGAAAAAGGCAAACATGAAAATGCGACGCCAGGATAAAAGAAGAAAAATAAAACGGAACCTCTTCGAACTCTTGTCACGCTCGACGAACGGTTCGTATAATACGATGCTTGTATTTATATACGTACACACGCGGCTGTGTTTAAGTTGGACGTCTTAATAGCAGCATCCATTTCTATAATCCCGTATGTTTGTTTGTGTGAAAGTCGTATTTTTTTAAATATTTTCGTGTTTTCTCCGGTCAACACACGTCTCGACTGTGACCAGTCCCGCGTGAAATATGGCGGAACACGCCCCGTTCTATCAAATTCTGAAAGTTTTTATTCGCCCTCTCCCCGTTTTTTGCCCTTTAGTAAAGAATTAAAAATGTTCTTTTCTTCGATTCGACTCGACTGTAAAAATCTTGTAAAAGAATTAGACGCTTTCCATTGGTAAAAATTAATGGCTCGGAATGCGACACATGGACCTCCCTTCTCTCTTTTCATTATGGACTTGCTACTGCTGCGTATAAACTATGTTACAGTTGCGTTAACGGTCTGTTCACGATTCAGTCACGCAGTGAAAAAAGAGCTCAAGGAGGTAAATAAGGCAACTCCGCCCTTTCCCCTATTTACTTCGGGTCGTTACTCAATGCAAAATAACATTTTCAGCCTGACCCCCCCTCACTTTTTACCAATTTTACTCTTGACGTCTTGTATGAGCTGATACAGCAGTAACTTACACAACAACCGAGATTTCTTTTTTTTTTGTTTATTAAAATAAAATTTAAAAAAAAATGATTGTGCCAGACAAATATGGTTTCCAATTGGATCCGATCACGATGTAGACGAAATTCTTGTCGTCTGCTAGTTAGAACATTTGATAACCCCACCGTGGTGGACCTACATCGACGTCCAGTTTTCGTTACTTCACCGTCATTTCTCTGAATGTAATTGTTACCATACAGACGATATGATATCTTTCTGTAGACTGTGCAGCGGCGTCGTGTTATACGTATGTGATTACTCAATGGAGACGTTTTTCAGCAGACGATAGTGGCACTTGTCGCAATGACAGTTCAGGCATGTGTGTGTGTTGTGTGTGAACACTGTGGAATTTCATTCTTTTTTTTTACGTTCTATCATGTGGCATGATAAGAACGAAAATGGATTGTGATGACATGACAACTTGAGCAGAAATAGAATTTCCGTTTTGACATATATCGGAGTTATAAATAAAGAAGGGACATTTCTTTTTTTCTTGTGGAATTGTTTTAGAGGAACAGAAACGAAACAAAAGTGTCACGAAAATCCATGACGACCGTCTGCTTATCACATTGTTGACATCATTGATCGTTCCTCATCAGTCACGCGTTTCGTGGAGATAAGGTAAGAAAAAAAAGAAAACATTTTGATGATTTCGTAGAAATCATTTTCGGAATGTTGGTATCCATTGATTCGGCTGACCGACTTAGATTTTAGATTTTTTATTGCCAAGGCTAATAGGTCACACCTTTTCTTTAAGTCCCTTTTGCTCCCCCTGTCCCCTGTTACCTTACATAATTTTAAGGTGAGTTGGCGAAACAAAACCGTAGTTACCATCCCTTCATTTTCTACGGGAGGATCTTTTTTTTTTTTTTAACCAAAAAAAAATGCCTTTCCTTTTTTGGAGGGTTCGAACCACATGGTACATAGGAATACATGAATAGGTTATTGCTTGTGGGATATATTTCAACTGACCTCAACCCCCCTCTTTATTCTCTTTTCAAAGTCTGTATGATACGTCTTAAAAAATAAAGGTAGAAACCTTCTACGTACAAATACAGTCAGATGGGCAGTAAGAAAAAAAAAGATGTGTCGTAAAATAGAAAATAAAAACAGGTATGCGTTGGTTGACTGTTCGATGTGCAACGATCATCACAAATTTCGCCCCTTAAAAGCCGCTTTTGTCTCCTTTTTTCTCTCATTGCTTTATCATGTAAATTTGGTCATTATTTCTTATCGTGTCGTATGTCCCAAGATTCTTCAATTGATCAACGTAGGTGACTGGTTTCCTCAGACAGGGCCGTCGTGCTGATAAAATAGAAAAAAGGCAAACAATGTAGACGTAATAATAAGCTTAGACGACCCGTTCATTGTGCCTCGTCTAACCATAACAACGAATTAGCGCATAATTGTTAATCCAACTTTTATTCAATCCGACTGTGCTGAACATTTTCTTTTTTATATAACCGGACAGACCACTCCCAACGATTTAAAAGTTTATCAATTATTATTAAGACACTTAAGGAAAAAAAAAAGAGGGTTGTGCACCTTTTAAACTTGTCTTTTGTCATCGCTAACAGCAGCTGTCTCTTTAAATTCACAACTGGCGTGATGGCCAAGATGGAAAGTTCTTTTCCTGTTGGAATCATTTTTGTTCCCGTCCAATAGTTTTCCTATTGTTAATCGTTGCGTTATTCTCACCTGAAAAGCTTTTAGCGACCCGGTTTCGGTTCAACGCCGTCGCCATCAACTGGCTCATTTGATATATAATGGAACCCCCAAAAAAAAATCTAATTGAAAATTAGTTTTTAAAGAGCTGCAGCAATGAGAAAAAAAAACCGCCCAATAGAAAAGCAAGAAAACATTTAGAGCGCGTCTGTCGACCGGTTATAATGAACGAAAAGAGACACGAAAATGCTTTGCCTGGATTTGTTTAGAAAATACTTCAATCTGTTGTCAACGTGTCGACTTTTCTATGCAAGCAGAGAGCTTCTTTCAAAAGTGTTATTTAAAAAATCCCGCTGCGGATTGGAGGGCGCGATAAGCTATTAAAAAAATATACAAGCTTACACAAAGAGAGAGAGAGAGAAGTCAAAAGAATGTCGCAACTTGCTGATGGACTACTTTCTTCACCGTACGGGTGACAATTTTATTGTTCAACGGGAAAGTCGGCATTGCTCTATGTAGATAGTTTTTAGATTGGCAGTACTTTAATGTTTGTTGTCGTCGTTTGTTGTTGTGACGACCAGTACCCCTTTTTTTGTTGTTGTTTTTATTTGAAATCGAGGCCAATCATCATAGGGGACCCAGACATTATTTAGTGGGATATAGTTGAGAGTTAACAATGAGAGTCACGGTGGCATTTTAAGACAGTCATGATGTCCCTGAGAAAATGAGCTCACTAGTAAAAATGGAAACACAAAGAAAACGTTAAAAAAAAATGTTTCAAAATGAACATTCGACATGTCTTCTTTTTTCTTATCTCTGTTGTGTTATGCAAGATTGCGCACGCAAAATTTAATTCTTTCGTAAGCGACGCCATGGAGTATAAGTTTCACCAGTCAATTTTTATGGTAGGAAGTAACGCTGTGATTGCCCTTTTTTAAATCCAACTCGAATTTTTTTATTTATTTTACAACATTAGAACTTGGTCGTTTTAATCTTATTGTGTTTTACAACCTTTCTATTGTGATGACAGTTCCAGTGTTGTTTCAATGTCAAACTGGCGATTGCCCTCCCTGTTACTTGGGAACTTCCTCTGCCCTCATACCTTATTGTCAAAAAGCGGCACTAAAACATGTCGCATCGTTGAGTATTTCTTTTTTTTTTTCGTTCAATCCGGGAGATATCGCGCTGACATGTCATCGTGCAAGAATATGAGCATAAATGCTCCACTCGTTTGATCGATCGAATCGATCTCATTACAAGCCAACTTTCAGATTATATTCCAACCTTTAGCAAGTTTGTAGACAATAGCAAAGTGCTTTTTCCTGTTCCCCCCCATTTGAAATAAAAATAACAGCTCGTCAGGATGAACGAGAATTTTAGAATCTCTTTATGACGCTCTTACGTTTCGGTTGGTTTAAAAAGATTTGATGGATCGCAATCAATCGGTACACTTTATATTATGCAAATCTATTTGATACATTTTATCGATAATTATTGGCTTTTTGTGTGTGTGCGTGTGTGTGCAATTGGAGTTGTTCTACACGAGATAAGTTAAATATATTCGAGTTGATTTTGGGCAATGGAGTAAAGTCGAAAGAATAAAAGACCGTCGCCATTTCTTTTGATAATAGATTGAGAGAAAAAAAAATACAACGGTGTTTATATGTAAGTCGCTGTGAGGTAGAACGGGAGAAAACTCGGTCGTGACGACAGTCATCGTGATAAATTGGTTCGACGCTTTGGCGTGTGTTTTTTTTTTTTTTTTTGCTTCTTGTCTTCTTGAAGGAACTGGTTCGTTTTGATTTGCAACATGTTTTTATTGAGTTGACAATGTTTACGTTAAGAGGAATGCAGCAGAGACAGTAGGTACGGTGAAAATTGCTGTCTGACATGAAAATTGAAAGTTTTTATCGCACTCTTGGTCAGGAGTAACGCAATGAAAGTGACATAGATTTCCCCTCTACCTCCTTTTTTTCTCTCTCAATTTGAATTTGCACAATCATGCTTTCAGTTGTAGTTAAGGCTTTCTTGCAGTCAGTCTTTAATCTAATTGTGGGATTTTTTTTTTACCGTTGTGTTGTTGCAACTATGACGGAATTTTTACAATGGGCTGATTGAGAACGTCGTCGTGTTCCGGGAAAACTTACTCAACGGAAACACGTGCATGTCATTGAATCAGCCAATTTCCTTTTTTTTGTTCTTTTATTATTATGATTATTTCCTTTTATTCATATTAAAATAATAACTACAAAAGTAACCTACAACAACGCAGCCATAAACCTCTTTTTTTTGCACAAAATTCGCCGTTCAGGCCGCTAACGATAGATGGCTCTACTGCTTCCACCCCGTCCTTAACTAATAAAATTTAAGAGCTGAGCTGCCATTTTTATTTTCGATTGGCGCCATAGTATAGGTCTCCCTTTCCCCTCTTTATTCATTGCTGCCGGGTAAGAGGAGGGGAGAGAAAAAAAGCAAGTTTCCTAACAAAGCCCGCGCCAAAGTCTGGATTTCGTAGCCTCCCCCTAGTCAGTGGACGCTTGGCACTCGTGGCGCGCGTTCGTGTGCATGTGGCTCTGTGTGTTTTTGTGCGTGCATCGTGTTCCCCCCCCCTCTTCTCTTGATTGAACGCACCGAAAACTGTTTGTCCCAACATTTTTTTTTTTTTTCAGATTCATCATCTTTCGGTTTTTGTTTTCGTTTAAATGTTTAAAAAACGGGGGGGACGCTAACATATAATCGTGTGGTGTGCGATCATCGATGTGGGCAAACGCTGAAATTTGAAGAGAACAAGGATTATTCATTTGGTTCCGAAAAAAACGAAATAGAGAAAGGACAAGTTAACTATTTTCTTCAAGCCAAAAATCCAACAATACAACAACAAAAAACGGAGAATCAGGTTAGTTTTCTTGGACTCGACTCAACTTTTTTTGTCTGTTTCCCCCCATTTTTTTTTGTTCGGTGTTCTCTCCTCGTGGAAGGCGTCAAAAACGAAGACTGGTTTTTTTTTTCTATTTCGTTCGCTTCTCTAGAACTCGTTGATTTTTGCCCATTTGGTTAGCAACACGTGTCGAATCTCGTTGTTTAAAGTGCCCTAAAGTTCCAAACAAAAAAAGGTCGATGCTGTTTCATTTCAACGTGTTGCTCGAAATAGGTTTCGATTATTTGTCCTTTTCGCTGACCGTGTGCGTTTTCGATGGCCACGAGGAAGCCCTCGCTCACCTCCTGCGGGTTTATTTAATTCCCTTCTTTCCTGGTTTTCGTCTTTCATATTCTTACCTACACACACACATGTTTTTGATATGAATATATCTGGCACGAATTTGCATAATAAGATACAGCAAGGTCTGTTTACCTTTGTGACACACACTTCAGACGCCGCCTAGCGGAACGGAATCTTTCCCATTGTTGTTTTCATTGTTCGATAGGCATTTTTAAAAAAAATAATTCTCTTGCAACAAATTGTTGTTTTCCTTGAGACGCTTCCCGTCATTAATTTCCCTCCCCCCCCCCCCTCCCAAAAGATGCATCAAGTGCCCGACTTGTTGGCCGGCGTTTGTTTGCCGGCAATGCGCAACCAATCAGGATAGAACTGGACTTTAAAATTTTTAATGTTTTTTTGGTAATCAATTCTACAAACAAGTGGACGCACTTTGAACAGTGTTGAACAAGCTGACGTCATTCAGTATGCAAAAGACTTCATTTTTTTCGTATAATTGTGAAAGTTTCCTCTTTTTTTTTCTCGTTGACGAAACCTTGTTTCGCTTTCGCGGTGGGGATCAAGGATTTTTCTCACTCTCCTTTGTTTCTCCATTTTTCGTGTTTATCATTAAAAACAAAAATAACACACGAGGGGTGCCAGTCACCCATTTCACGCCCGACGTCTTTTCCAGGACATACCGGTAACCCCTAGCCTCTCTTCCCTTTTTTCTTTTTATTAAGAAATCCATCTCATTAATGAAAATTGGAAATTGAAAATCTCGTGTCGTCTGAAGCCAGTAGCGACTCGATTGAATTGTCTGAAATTTGTCTATTATCGTGATTGAAATAAGTAATTCGTTTTGACGCATACACACACACACAATCTAATTATTATTCGACTCGGGAACAAAAAAAAAAAGACGGCAAACACATTTTCTTTTTCTTTAAAAATGAGCTTTACCTTGGACTATTCTCGTTTCGGGAAAAAAAAATGGGTGGAGAATGTGAAAATCGCATTGGGCAGCACTAAAAAAATGCATGCGGATAAAAACATGACGATAATGCTGTTATTAGCTTGAAAGCTTCTTCTTCCACATTGCCGTCTGTCGCTAATGGATCAACTGCGTATACACACACATACAAAAAGAGGATATTACACGAATGACTCATCCTGTCAAAAATTATAGAAAAAAAAAAAGAAGAAGGAAATTGGTCAATTAGGAAACGGGGAAGGGCAGTAACAAGTGTACGCGTTGAAAAAACATGACCGACCGTTAGCAAAAAAAAATTCTTCTCGATGTGGCGCGCGTGCGAAACATCACGCTCAGGTGTTTTGGTAGTACGATACTCGTTTTTTTTTTTTTTCTTAAAAATTGAGAATTCAATTTTTAATTTTTTGTGGGGGGGGGGGAATGAATTTTAAAACAGTTTTCTTCTGGGGGTTGTGGACAGGGAATAGGAAACGGTAGGCCGCTTTTGTGACGCGTGTTTCTATACCGAGTTGCGACTCTCCCCATGGCATACATCTCCTTCTTTCTCTGGGTTAAATGATAACAAAAGATGGTGGTCGTATGGGGAACAAAAAAAAAATTATAAGAAAAAAAAAAATTGGGGAGGGACGAAGACCTCCATTTGGTTTGGTTCCCATCGACCGTGAAACGAGAAATCTACGTTTCCCTTTTTTTTTATTTTCACATTTTTTTTTGAGGGTCTCTTTCTCCCCCTTTTTAAAAAAAAACATATTTGGAGAAAAAGAGGATGAGTATCAAACGCCACGTGTTTGAAGCAGCCCAACAAATTCAACAAAAGTCCCGGCTGACTGAGTGACTAACTGACAGGCAGACAGATTGGAGAATTTTTTTTTTTGTTTTGTTTTAAAGAATTTATTTTAATTAAATTTAAAACGTATCTTGGGTAAGGGGAGTAAAGGCTCTTGTAAATTTTGACGGATATGGCACCTCGAACTTCTCATTAGCAACAGGTCGTTCAGTCTGCACATGTCGCCCTAGTGCATAGTCAACAACACGCGACTGTTTGGTGAGGTCGTTTTTTTTTTCTTTCTCATCTTTCAAAAACGGATACTCGAAAAGTCTTTGTGTTTTTCTCAATTGTGTGGCCAAGTGTTTCTATTTTTCCTACTCGAATGTCTCCATCGTATCAATCCAATTTCCTCCCCTTAAAAATCAAAAGATATTGAGATGTTTATGGCTTATTTTTCAAGAAAAAATAGGATCCCCTGATAAACATTTCTTTTTATTTCCCAGCTATTGCCAACCGGGATTTTTTTTTATTATTTCCAAAAATTTTTGGTGGGACTGTGGGGTGTGGTCGATTCCCAATTTTGAACGCTTCTTTCCTATTTCCGCTTGGGTGTCCCTTTTTTTCTTCTCTCTTTGATATGTATGGGGAAGTTGAATAGGGGTGTAGACAATAACAACCCGCTCTACATGTAACCCGACATTCCAGCGAAATCAAAGGAATCCCCCTGTCTTTTTATTTTCTTGCAACTTGACTTTCTTCGTTTCGTTGGAGTTTTTTTTTTTTTTTGTCGGTGAAAACGAGGAAGGGAGGCGAACGGGTCTGGTGCACGCGGTCTGGTGTTCTCTTTCGGGGTTTGGCTTTCGTGTAAATATTTAGTTCTTCTCCTATTTTTTTTCGTGCACTGTGCAAGACGTTTCTGGAATGTAGATACAACAACTTCTCTCTCCCCTTCGCACAGCCTATCGTTTTTTTTGGGGTTTCTAAAGGGGGGGGTCGAATTTTTTTCTTCTAGGGCACCAATTTTCACCCATATAATCAGTGACGCATTCTTTTTTTTTTTTTTTTTTTACCTATTGATGGGTTAGCTGAGAAATTCTTTAACGACCCCCCTCCCTAAAAAAATTTTTTTTTTTTTTTTTTCGGTTCAACACTTGGCCAAGAAAAAAAAAATGTTCGTAAATCAAGTTAGGGACATCACAAAGGTTTTGGGGGGGGAGGTTCATTTGGTAACGTGAAACGTTTTCTGATTTTTCTTTTTCGCATAAACGAAATGAAGAAACTCTTGTGTGTGCCCTTCAACACAACCCCTCTGTTGTTTTTTTTTTTTCTTCGCCCTCAAGTTAAACAAACTACTACCTAACCGTTATTCTTTTGCTCGCTTTGTTCAAAGAGAACAGGAGAAGTATTTTGTATACGCGGTTTTTTTCGGTCGTTGGAAAAAGAGAGACCCTTGTACTGCTGCCCTTTTTTTTTTTTTTAAAGAGAGGGGGGCAGGTTATTTTATGTGACCCCGGGGCTAATGCAG
The DNA here is from genome assembly GCF_022539665.2 of Daphnia carinata. NCBI lineage: Eukaryota > Metazoa > Arthropoda > Branchiopoda > Diplostraca > Daphniidae > Daphnia > Daphnia carinata. Next base: position 5,956,980 of record NC_081334.1, read on the forward strand.
AGAGAAACGAGTCAACTTAAAAAAGAAAAAGTTTTCAGTGTCAAGTGATGGTTTTGACTAGCATCGAAAATGATTTTCCATAAGGATGTTGAGACGGACTCTTGTATAATTTGTAATAAATAATGAAAAAGGTGTGTGGTGCATGCGGGTCACGTTGCATCTGGTATTAACTGGATTTTTTTAAAGAAGAAATTTCGATTCTTGTCTCGTTTATCTAGCTTTGCATTAAAGCCCTTCTTTTAAATCTATAGACTTGATGTAATACCGACGCTATGTTGTTCATCGAACGTAACAATGCCTGCACACATCTATCTCCTTCTTTTGGGGTTTGCTATTCAATGATTTTGTCTGTGATGGAAAATTCTCTCGTACGAGAAGAAAAAGAGAGTGGACATGGGATCTCTATAGATTCTCCCTGTTTCAGTATTTCTTTTATAGAGGGGAGGTGAAAGCAATCGCGTCCATTGATCAGAGTCACGCATCCTGTTTGAATCAACCGGTGCTTTGACTTTGTGAAAGAAAACAGAAAAAAAAAATAATAACCTTCACATTTTCTTGTATTCCGGAGTCGTCTCGGTCGGGGTCAAGTGGAAGAGATAAGAAGGGAAAAAAAAGATTGTGCGGAACATTTTTCTTCCACATTTTTGAATTCTTTTTCCTTTTTATTTTACGATACATTTGGTACCCGAACTTCTAGTGGGATTTCCTCTGGAAAAAAAATGTCACATATTTTTCTCTATCTCATTTTGAAAGAAAGAAAAATTTATTACTGACCCTAGCGAATATCAATGGCGGCTTTTCATATTTTTCATGTGTGCACAATTTCTTCAGAAAAAAGAAGAATTTTATTTTTATAACAGCGAGGTCGTTTTTCCGATGTTGCCCTCGAGGACCTTTTGCACCCCTCTCTATATATACCCCCCTCATTAAACTGCTGCTGCTTCTAGGGCTTGTGTGTTGACCCTCGACTGTTGCCTTTTATACACACAAAGAAAATGTTCTCCTAGGAGAAAAAAAAAAATTGGGATTGAAAAAATGTGTTTGGTAGCCTTCCATTGCCCCCCTCCGCTGGATCTCTTTCATATAAAGTCCACAGTCGATTCTGTTTCCGTTGGATGAGCCCCGATAACGCCACCACTCTAGAAATTAAAAGAGATATTTTTCTTGTGTCTCGAAACTTGAACAAAAAATAAGCTGAACGACATTTTCAAGAAAAATGGTGGGTTTTGAAGATGGTAGATATGCCCTGAAGGGGAATGTCTTGCTCAACAGTCGTTTTCTTTTTGTTGTTGTATGGGTCGAAGTAGAACGAAAGAACACCGCGCCCTTTGCCATCTGTCTATCTCTTTTTACGTTTTCTTTCGCTCAACACCTGTGTGTGTTTCTTTTGCTGCAAAAGAAGTCGGAGGAACATCATAAAAGAAATTCGAATTTTTGACGAAAAAAAAAAAAAAAAAGATTGAGGGGGGGCCAATGTCTTGTTAACGAACTTGACACAAACGAACCTTTTTTTAAAAGTGATGGTGATTTACTGCGTTAAAAAAAAAAGGGAATAAATTGCCAGGAGCTGTGACACTCGCCACGGGAGGTTCGTCCCAATCTCTCCTTACAAGTTCCGGTCCTCCTAGTGTTGATCTCTTCTTTTTGCCCTGTTTTGTTCTTAGAAATGGCCATTTGTTTGATGACGTTTTGTGACGTATGATGGGGAAATGTATTTATATAAAAACGCATCAAATAAGATTTGTTGGGTAGAGTGCTCCATATTCATGTGGCGACATTCTATATCCAATTCTCGGTATACGGCCAGTGAGACTCGAAAGATTGGTCTTGTAAATTTGATGAACTCGTTTGGACGCTTGATGGATGAGAGAGCACATTTCTCTCTCCAGAGGTCGCCATAATCAACTTTAGTCCTTTTTATTTTTTATTTTCTGTTATCTCTGAAACGAAGAGTAGTACTAGTCTGTAATATACATGGAGAGTCACGCAGCAATAAGGAAACCGATGCATCTAAACAAAACAAAAAAAAAATGTGTATGTTGCTTCAAAGTCTGGTGCATCCCCGCTGGGAGCCCCGTTGGCCCATCTTCACGCAGCCACACAACTTGCGCGTGAATATCGTACGCGTTCAAACAATTCTTTATTTTTGTTTCGGTAAAGCAAAAAAAAAAAACGAAGGAGTGCGTCTAAAGGGGAAGCCATTTGCCATCGCTTCCGGCCGTTAGGAAAAGGAAAACAAGTTTTTAGATAATCTTTTTTAATACCGTATTATACCGTAGGAGAGCAGCTCTCTGTGTATATCATTTAGATACGTGGTGTTTTTGTATTTTATTCCAGGACAAGGGGGGGGGGGTAGTTCGTTTCATAGGGTAAATCGCCTTTTAAAGAAGAAAATGAGGGGGCGATCATCCAGGTCTCGTGTTACGTCATCCGATAGCTTATTGTCGTAAAAAAAAATATCCTTGTTTGAGAGTAAATGGCTTCGTCCTTCATTTTGCAATCACTGAGACAGGGGGACTCGCTTGTTTCGTCTGCTTGTGATTAGCGCCAGGCAATGATTCAGCGACTATCTACCATTTATTTGTTGTTCATACACTTTTCAAGAGATGATGGCGTCACCTGTTCGTCAAAGGCGTCGTCGACTGTTTGTATTGGTAAGAGGTTGACGTCGCGACGATGACAAAGCAACAAATAAAGAAATGGAAGCTTTAAATATTTTTTTTCTTTCTTTCATGGGGTTCTTCGCCGTGACACGAGTTTGGTGCGGACAAATCTCGTTCTTAAGATTCCCGTTAGCGAAAAAAAAAAAGAAATCTAAAATCAATACGGGAAAGTGGAAGCTTTAGTTGGGTGGGTTAGACGGGTCCGAGTTAAAGGTCTTTTTACTTCTTTTTTTAGTATGAGGTTTCCATTCATCGAAATTGATCTGCGATTGGCTCGGGGTTCTTCTCTTATTTTTTTACACGTTTGAATTTCGTAAACTGGAACTTTTTTTTTTTTTTTTGAGTCAACGTAGTGTTCCAACTGGTTTCGGATCTCGAAATTTGAAAAAAAGAAAGAAATCCCGCTAGTTTCTTCGTTTTTTTTTTTTCGTCTAGACGTTGACTCGTTTCTTTCTAGTTTCGTGAGTGCGTGTAAAGGGTAGGTGGAGTTGGAAGTCGCAGCAAACTATGCTGATTGGCGAAACACGGGTACGGTCGGCTTGCAAATGAGCCAGTTTTTTTTTCTTTTGTTTACCCGTCGAAAGTCAATACGTAAAATTCGATAACAATCCCTAAAAATAGATTTTTTTTATTGGATTTTCGCTTATTTGTTCCCTGCTTCCATGTAGCGCTGTTGCAATGGTGACGTCGCTGGAAATGGACTTTTCTGACGTTGTCCATGTAAGGTCCGCCAGAAAAAAAAAACAAAAAACAACACGGTGTGTTCCCTTTAAAGGCAAATGGTAAGAAGCAGCAGTCCAAGAGTTGATTGGTCGCTCTTCGTCTTGTATTCGTCATGTTCTTTATACTTTTCCTCGGAAAACTTGGCGACGTTGGGTAGAGAACGTGGCATTGATTTCTAGTCGTAAACATCTTCTTTTTTTTCCCTCAACTAAATATCCCGTTCCGGCGAAAAAGATGATGGGCACAACTTTTTAGTGAGAAAACTAGAAATTGTGTTCTCCGTACTTTTCTGATTGTTGTGTGTCAAAAAGGACAATTGATTTTTGCCCTCCCTTTTTTTTTTGTTGTTGTTGTTGTTCGATTTGTACGTCTACCAATGGACCAGATGGCGTGTCCTAATGGAAAAAGGCCCCCCCTCTCTAACACATCGGTGCCAAAAAGAGATTTTTGTTGTATAATTCCCCACACCCTCCATTCAAAATGCCTCATAGTGTTAGGGGTGTTGCCTGCGAGAGGCACCGCTGTTGCCAGATTTTCTCGCGTCCACTACACTTCCGTCCGCGTATAAAGAGCCGAGCAAAATAACAAATAAAAAGGGGACTGGACATTTTCAAAAAGGGAAAGATGGACGAATTTCAAAGAAAATGTTCTATTTTTAAAATGTTTCGGGGAGGACAAAAGAAGGAAGACAGACGCGTGATGTCACTGTGCGACACTAAACACTCGCGGGCCGGCCCCTATTTTCAAATGGTGTTCGACAGAGAATTTTCATTATTCAAATGGAAAATTCAGCGCTTCCTCTGTATGGCGTTATGGATTTTGTTTCTGATGGAATTAGACATAAACAAATAGAAAAGGAATGCGTTGGAAAAGATCAACTGGTAGGCGAAAGGGACCAATGATGGATGCGAGTTTCTCCGGCAAAGACGGACACGAAACAATGGCTCCTCTGCACGATCCTTTTCTACGAAAAACGCTCAGAAGAGTCTCTTTGCGACTTGCTTATTTCAATCCCCCATTCTTCGACACGTACTGCTAAAAGAGAGGCCTCTCCTATTTATAGTGGTGATGATGTTTTAATGACCTTTCTCCCACCCACCGATGAACGTGGGCGCCGTCCGCTTTCACCAAGGAATCGTGTCTGAGATGGGGGGGGGGGAACGTGCGTTATCATTTATCTGACGACTGCGTGCGTTCCATCAAACGATCGCAAATGATGAAATGTTCTTTTGTTTTTATCAGTTGCGTGCGTTTTGTGACATTCATCTACGCGAAGCATCGAGATGCCCATTTTTTTTTTGTGTGTGGATAATGTGTGACGTCATCTTCTTATAGATTCATAAGAGGGTTTTCTAGTAGGGTAATCGCATTATAACCCGTTAGCTGAGAGCCCATTTGGCTACTTTTGTAACACCCCCGTCTCTATTGGTTTATTCTTAACGTCCCCCCTTTTTTTCCTTTCTTATTCTTAAAATGGGAAATGAAATGTTTCGTGTCTTGATGGTAATCTGACGGATTTAATCCTGCAACAAAGTTTTGTATTGATGTACTGTGACCTAAAGACTGTGAAAAAAAAAGGGCGAGAGAGACAATTGCGACATTTTGAAAGTGAAGAAGAAAAAGTTTATTTTGTATTTTTTTTTTCTTTAAATGTTACCCTTGGAAAGGACTTGGGGCCAGCACCATAGTTGGCAATGGTTTCGACCACGAACGCTATACATGGATAGAAAAGACTTGAGAGAGAGAAGAAAAACTGTTGTTAAAAAAGAGATTTCTTTTTCTTTTCTACCCGGAGGCTTTTCTTTTGTTTTTTTCTGTACCTTTTTTTTTAGGTCTGAGATTAAAAGTTGGGCATAGCTCTTGTTTTAAATGTCGGAGGCCGAGTTTTGTTCTACCAGACAAAAGTTATATAAAAAAAAAAATAGCTTTTAAAGGGCCTTTTTTTTAGAGGGAAGTTCAAGTGAATATTTGATTTCTTTTTACTCGTCCTCATGTCGACTTTGGATGATTATTTGATTTGGAGAAAAAGGATGATGGGAGGCGAACAACTCGTGGCATTTATTATGCAACACTCGACAGAGCGAAAAAGTTTGTAATTTTTGAAGGACGACGAGATCTTTATTTTCAATCCGAGTTCAATCATTTTCATCTGTTTAAAATGAAGTAAAAAGAAGGCATTTAACAGTTAATTGAAAATTAATAGAAAGGAAAAAGAAGAAGTGAAATCCATTTTGAAAACCGACTTGATTCATATTATTAAATTAATGACAGTCAAAATGTCTTTTTTTTTTTTCATTTCGTTTATTAAAATCTAAAGGGACAATAGAGCCAGAAAGTTTCTCTTCACTATCACAACAATTTTCATCGTTGATGTAAATAACAGTAACAGACATCCCACCCCTCGCGGGACCAAGGGTGTGGTCCCCCTTCTCCCTGCCCTTTTTCCCAAGTTCAAAAATGAAATGCTTTGTGTATCGAGGCTATTCACGCTGCCCCTTTTAGAAAAATAATATGCCGCCACCCCTCGTGTGTTTTTTAAACGTTTCTTCAATAATTATCAAAAAAAAAAAAAAGAGGCGTCTGGTTTCTCTTTTTTTACTCTTAGTGATCTATTCTCATCTTCTCGTATGCGTCTATCAAAGCGCTTATTGAAATGGAGAAGTCGACACACACGAAATACTTAACCAGAGCGATGGTTTAACCACACGCCTCAGAAAGAAGAAAAAAAAAAAAATGATTCCAATTTCAATGAACCCTCTCTCTTTGTCTGTTGCGCGTCCGTCTGTGAGTGCCTCTTTTGCTCTCGGTGTGTGTGTATGAAGCTTTTAACTTCTTATTCTGAACGTCCAGCAAGATAGAGTCTTTGTGACGTCTGTGTTATTTCGAATTTTTGTATACAACAAAGCCTCGGGTTACCTATTTATGTGTGTGGAATATTTGGAACTTGTTTTAATGGATTTTGTGTTTCTCCATTTGTGACGCGTTTGACCAAATGCGGATCACCAAAAAGGCGTAGACGGCGTCATCTTTCACCTGCCCACCGCCCTAAGTGAATATTTTTTTCCCCCTTCTTCCTTTTGAATTTCAAGGATAGGCAAAGGTCAGGAAAAAAAAAAAGGTGAAACCGCGGGGGAGTGTATGAAAAGAGATAGTTTCGTGAGTTATTATCTCAAAAACAGCTTCAGTGGTGGTAGAGAGAAAGGCCTTGTTCTCTTTCTCTCCCGCGCTTCAGGTCATTTTTGTTTTACTTAAATTTCCCCCTCCTTTTTTTTTTTTTTTTTTAAAGAAACGACACAAAACTATTTTAAACAATTTTGTTTCAAAAAAAAAAAAAAAAAAAAAAAGAGAGTGAAAGAAAATCCGCCCGGAAGCGTTTCAGATGTTGTTGTTTTTGTGCCAAAAAAAAAAAAAAGAATGGGAAGAATATGGCGACATACGAGAAGGGGGGGGGGGACTCTTGCGGCCATTGTCTAACATATTGCAAATGTCTACCAGAATGGTAATAGTTAGATAAAAAAATAAAAATAAAAGGTGGGCGGCAGCCAAAAAATGTTTTTTTTTTTTTATGACTCCCGTGTTTCTGGTGCGTGCTCCGCTCGCGCTCACGGAAATGGTGTCGATTTTTTTTTCCCCTCAACGAACACAAAACGAGAAAAAAGTCCAGTTGGGACTGGGTCGTGTAAAATTGTTATTATTTCTCTCGTTTGGCGTGTTTACATGTAACAATCAAACATGCTACCAAATAGCCCCAGAAAATGAGTTTCTTTTTTGGGGGCCACGCATTAACACAATGAATTCGATTTGAATGGAACATTTTTGAAGGCAAATGTTATATTTTGGGAATTTTATTTTATTTTATTTTATTTTTTTCAGGGACCCACATTCTTGAACGAGATATGACGAGGTGAAGGACAAAACCCGATTCTTTTTGTTTCCTTTCAAAAAAGAAAAGAAAAGAGAAATATTTTGAAAGGAGTTTGGGGGCTGACGTGATGACAATGGACGAGATGAAGGACCTTGAAGAGCCTAAACGAAGGCGGAGGAGGAGGAGACCGTTGGAGTTGATTAGGCGGCGACTTGGCACAGCAGTGACCAGCTGGATGCAAATTCTCGTCGTGTTGTGCGTGGCCGTCAGTTTAGCTGATTGCCGGAAATTGGCGTTCACCCGACCGCGCTACAATGCCTCCATCTACGAGAACAACATCGGCAAGAGCTACGCCACTCCAGAGACGGAGCGGATGGGCATCCAGTTGGCGGAAGCCGGAGCGGCGACGGATATCCGCTATCGGATCATCGGCGGCGACAAGAACAAACTCTTTAAAGCGGAATCGCGCACAGTCGGCGATTTCAGTTTCCTCTTGCTGAGGACGAGGACGGGCCAGGTGGACGTGCTCAACCGCGAGAGGACGGACCTGCACAAACTGCGCATCAGGGCCATGCTGAGGTCGGCTGTCGACGGATCCGATTCGGATCTGCCGGACGCCGAGGCCGACGTCTGGGTCTACGTCCTGGACACGAACGATCTCAGTCCGCTCTTTTACCCGAGCGAATACGAAGTCAACGTGCCCGAGGACACGGCGCTGCACGTCTCGCTCGTCCAGGTCAAGGCCGACGACGCCGACGTCGGAGTCAACGGGGAAATCTACTACTCGCTGGCCGAGCCGTCGGAGCAATTTGCCGTTCACCCGCTGACGGGCGTCATCTCGTTGACGAGGCCGCTCGTCTTCGCCGAGCAGCCGTTCCACGAGCTGTCGGTTTTGGCTAATGACCGAGGGCCCAAGCTGGGCACGGCCGTGGTGGGCGCCGCGTCGCGGGCCAGGGTGCGCGTGCACGTGATGAGGGTCAATCAGCACGAGCCGAAAATTCACGTCCGTCACCTGCCGGACGTTGTGGAACAGTCGCAAGTGGACGTCTACGCCGTCGTCCGAGTGGAAGACGCCGACCAGGGACCCAGCGGCCAGATCCGCTCGCTGGACATAATCGACGGTGATCCGGATGGATACTTCCGCGTCCAGCGAGTCGGAAACGTCGGCCAGCTGGCGGCGGACAGCAACAATGGCGCCGAATTCAACATTGCCGTTCTGAAATTGCTGGACCGCGAACGGGCCCCCATGGGATACAATCTGACCCTGCGGGCCGTGGACGGAGGTACGCCTCCGCGCAACTCGACGGCCACGCTGCACGTGACGGTGGCCGACTGGAACGATCACGCTCCCGTCTTCGATCGGGAGCACTACGAAGTGCGGATCGTTGAAACTGCTCCCGTGGGCACGCCTTTGATCCGTCTGCGAGTCTCGGATGAGGATCAAGGCCGCAACGCCCAAGTCCAGCTGAGCATCGTCGGCGGCAATCAAGGCGGCCACTTTCGCATCAACCCGACCAGCGGCGTTCTCTACACGGCCCTGCCGCTCGACGCGGAAATGAGGGCCGAGCACATACTGACTGTGAGTGCTATCGATCAAGGAACGGCCGGTACTCGTCAACAATCGTCGGCCAAAGTCACCGTCCAAGTCCTGGACGCCAACGACAACGATCCCGTCTTTTACCAGCAGCCGGGCGGCATCTTGGAAATCCAGGTTTCGTTTTTATTTTTATTCCTCCCGAATTATTTTGTGTTTTAATGGTGAAAAAAAAAAAAAACTAACGAAATAAAAAAAATGACAGGTGGATGAGAATGAGCAAGCCGGAGCTGAAGTGGCCAGAGCGACGGCTCGAGACGCCGACGCTGGTGAGAATGCGTACATTAGTTACAGCCTGGCCAATCTGGCGCCCGTTCCTTTCGAAGTGGATCCCTTCACGGGAGCCATCCGCACTACCGAGACGTTAGACTACGAGACTGGACGTCGAAGGTAATTGAACAATTGATTTGGAATTTGAATTTTAAACTTCCCGCGTTTTCACGTGAAAGACACGTAAATGACAAGGGACCTCGTTATTATTATGCAATTTGGCACATGGCATTCGCCAGATGAACGTGTTGACATTGGCTAACCTGATTGTCCGTCTCTGATTGCAATGGCATTTCTCGTCCTGACTTTAAATTTAACACAATTTTATTATTTGTTTAAGGTACTTGCTGAAAATCCGCGCCTCGGACTGGGGGACTCCGTACAGACGCCAGTCGGAGCTGTTGGTGACGGTCATTGTCCGAGACGTCAACGACAACCGGCCACAATTCCAGCGCGTCGGCTGCGTCGGACGCGTTCCGAGGACGACGCCCATCGGCTCTGAATTGCTGACCCTATCGGCCGTCGATTTCGATCAGGGCAACTCGGTCGTCTACCGCATTGTTTCCGGCAACGAGGACGGCTGTTTCAGCTTGGATTCGTCGTCGGGCGCCGTCGGCGTCGCCTGCGACCTCTCGGACCTCGGCATCAGCGAGCGCTTTGTCAACGTGACGGCCACCGACGGCCAACACTTTGCCGACATTATGACGATCCGAATTCATCTGACGGCCGGCCTTCGAGGCGAGGAAGAGCCGCGGTTCGAGTGCCGAGAGACCGGACTCGGCAAAAAGCTCTTGGAGATGATGAACGCGGCGGCCAAGAGGCAAACGGGCGCTGATGATTCAGATCCGGTCACGGAACTACCTCCACTTCCGTCGCGCTACGGCCAGAATGTACACACTCCAGAATTCTTCGATTTCCCCGTCCAGGTAACGAACCAGTTTCTCCCGTTCAATTGTTTTTTTTGTTGTTGTTTTTTTGCTGCTGTTTGCTTGTGGTTTTTAAAAACTGGACAAATTGTTTGGGAAAATGTAAACAAATTAGGTGCGTGTCAATGAATCCGTCTCGAGCGGGACGGCGCTCATCCGCCTGAGGGCGAGAGATCGTGACCACGGCTACAACGGTCTGTTAGTGTACGTCATTTCTGGAGGCGATGACGACTCGGCTTTTCAAATCGAGACAGAGACGGGCTTGTTGCGAGTCGCCGGCCAATTAGACCGGGAGAAAAGGGCCGGCTATTCGCTGAATGTGACCGTCTTCGACTTGGGGCAGCCGCAGAAATCTGCCTGGAGGATTTTGCCCGTCATCGTCACGGACGTCAACGACAATCCGCCGCGTTTCGACCGGCCCGTCATTAGCGTTTCCATTGCGGAAACGGCCCAAATTGGCACGTCCGTGGCCCAATTGAGCGCCAGCGACGCGGATGAGGGCGACAACGCTAAAATCACATTCAGCCTGGCCGGCGGAGCTTCGCCGGACATGAAGCTCGACCCAAACACCGGGCTGCTCACCGTCGCCGGCCAGCTGGATCGCGAACGTCAGGATTTCTACGAGATCGCCGTTATCGCGCGAGATGGGTCCGCCAACGGTCCCGGCTTGACGTCCAAAGCACTGGTCCGTGTGAGAATCCTGGACGTCAACGACGTTGCTCCGCGCTTTGCCCGTCCCTGGCAAGTGGTCAAGATCCGCGAGGACATGCCCGTCGGAGCTGTTGTGGCTCTGGTGCAAGCGACGGATCCCGACCTCGGTCTCGGCGGCGTCGTCCGTTACAGCTTGTCGTCCAGCTACGCGTCCGATTCGACGGTGGAGCGTTTCAGCATTGATCGAGTGACGGGAACGGTGCGGCTGGCACGTCGCCTGGACTTTGAGGACCGTTCCGTCTACAATTTGACGGTTCGTGCCAAAGATCGCGGCTCGCCGTCCCTCTCCAGCGAAGCTTACCTGGCCGTCGAGGTGGTCGACGTCAACGAGAACCTCTACGCTCCGCGCTTTGAGGACTTTGTCAGCGAGGCCAGCGTGCGTGAGAACGCGCCGCCGGGCACGATCGTAGCCAAAGTCACCGCCACCGATGCTGATCCCCCGGGCGACGATTCCCGGCTCTCCTATGTCATCCGCGGCGGCACCGGACTGGGCCTTTTCTCCATCGACAATGAAGGTCAGTTTCTTGTTTTTTTTTTTTTTAATTTCCCAGCCGATTTTTTGTGTATTCATTGACGGACTATTTTTTTTTTTTTTTTTTTTTTGAATGGGTCGTCCCACACGCACTTTCTTAATGAGGCCGTCTCCACCTCGTTCCGTTTTTCCATTCGTACATATTTCCCGAGTGTTTGTTTGCCGGTCCCCTTTTCTTTTTGCCACTTACCAGCGAGTGGCATTGTGTGTGTGGGTTTTCCAAGAAATTTCAACTCATTAGGTTCGTTTTAAGGTCCTCTCTTTTTTTTTTTTGAAACGCAATTTTTTTGTGGGAATTTTCTTGCTGATTGGCTTCAATTTGAATTGATTCGTTGAATAACGACAGAGAGAGGTGGGAATTGTTAATGAACATCATGTCCGCATCGTTCGCGTCTGCATCCAAATGGACTTTTGGGCGAGCAGCCAAGCGAACAAAAATCCATAACGTCATAATCTGGGATGAGAAAAGATGATGATGGTGTTGTTGGAGTAGTCGTCTCCCTCCCTCCCTTGTCGTATAATCAATTAGAGTAGCCAGCGACGTCTTAAAAGCGAAAGCAACAGAAATAATAAAGATGGAGACTAAATATTTAGAGAAAGGTAGGGTTGCGCATCCGACAGTCAGTCGAATCCATTCATCTTTCCTCATCCGCTCAGTTAAGTCGCCATTTTTTCAAATTTGATTTAAAAGGCATTTCTCGAAAAACAAATTCTTCTTTTCTAAACTAAACAAAAAAAAAAAAAAAAATGTGCGTTGGGAGACCAATGTAATCATTAAGTCACGGACCAAAAATGGGGAGCCAATGTGTACACGTTTTTTCACAAAGTTCCAGCACAGTCTGTGTATGTTTTTAAACGGAAAGCCTTCCAAAATAGATTTATTTACCTGGGTAGTGGTGGTGGTGGTGGTGGTGGTGTGTTGGGCCAGTGACCAATTTGCTTCAGGGGAAAAGGAAAGTCGACATCATCATCATCACAACAGCCGTCGTTCGTCGCGGCCGCTTCTCTGTGTTGACTGGCAACTAGCCAGAAAGGCGACAAGGAAAAAGCAAAAATAAAAAATAAAATTCATTTTAAACTAGAAACTTTGTCGGTCGATTGTCAAACACAATTTCTCTCTCTTTAGGGATTTCCTTCTTTTGCGGGACTTTATTTTTTTTTTTTTTTTGTAAAGCATTTGCCCCTCCCAATTTAATGACCGTACCAAGGGGAAAACGGGGGGGGGGGGGGGTTGGAAACGGCAGGAGGCAATCAATAACGACCGCGTGTCTAGCGAGTGGAAGCGTAAAAGAGAGAGCGGACGTCATTCATTTGTCTCCGAATGGTGTAGAGTGCACGTTCAGGTACATCCACACAACGTACAACACAAAAGAAACGCACGAAATTCGACCACACGCAGATCGGACAGAGGATGCACCCCCTTCCTCATCCATCGTGATGTGGCACGGCTCTTTTTTTTTTTTTTTTTTTTTTTCTCGTTCAACTTTCTTGTGTGTCTTATTCTTCTCTGGGACATCCATCATGTCCGTCGTCGAAGGGGGCGGCCATCTTTATTTTCGTTGTTGTTCGCCTCTTTTTTTTTTTTTAGGGCGAATGACATTGTCCCGCCGTTCCATCCACTTCCGCGCTCTTTGTTGTTGTTGGCACTCCCGAAATTGAACGGAGGGAAGGAATCCCGTTTAATTCTGTCAACTTTGTTTTTGCGTTTATTGTATTGTTTTTAGCGACTAAAAAAAACGGGGAGGCTGTTCACGACCGATTTTTCAAATTCCCAACATGATCCGCGTGACTCACGACCGAGACTTTTGTTTAAATTTTTTTTTTCCTAATTGTTTGTGGTGAATCTATACATTCGTGTGACCGCAATACCATCGGTTGGGCGGGGACACGATTTTTTGACGTCATCCATTTTGAAATTCATTTTTTTTTCTATTTTCCTGTTGTTGGCAATGCGGGATTCAATACGCGTGACGTCGTGTGTGTCACCTCGTTTTCAATTCTTTTCCTTTTTTTTTTTTTTCTAAAAAAAAAAAAAATTTAACAAGGTGTAAGGGTTGTTGTTGTTGTTGCGGTTGGAGTCTGCGTCAAAGTGAATCGGGACGAAAAAAAAAAAAAATAATAAAAGTTTGGGAGTTCAGCTACGCTCCATAACGGGAACTCACGCCTATCACGTGTCACAAACACACATAGGACTTCCTTTCCCGTACGTCATTCTTCTTTTTTTTTTTCTCTTTTGTACTGTTCTTTTTTTTTTCTTTCTTAATTTTCGGGTTTTTTTTAAAGCCTCGGGACCTGAAAAACTAAGGGGCGACCATAGACGAACAATAACAATGGCACCCATTTTTATTTTGCCTTGCCCTTGTTTAGGAGAAAAACATCATATTTGATCTCGAGTTATGGCGGAGGGAATCGTTGGGGGTGGTGGGATATTATTGTTTTGACACGGTTCAAATCCTTCCCCCCTCTTTTTTTTTGTGTGTGATTATTTGTGTGTTTACACTGAGACGGCCGCCGTCTGTTTTTCTTGAGGTCAACCCAACAAACGGCAAAGGGCAATTCCAGAAAGAAAAAAGCACAGCTGTGAGGCCGCGGGAATGCAAACGTGTACGGCGTTGCCAGTGGAAAGAAAAAAAAAAAAAAACCCTCGCCATTGTTCCGTTTGTGTCCCTGTCAATAATCGAATGGTTCAGAAAAAAAAAAAAAAAAGAAAGAAGTAAAGAATGGGAAAGAAACGTACACAATCATCGACTGCGATCGTTAAGAAAAGATAAATTCCTAAACCAAAAGGAAAGGTGTTTATCTCTTTGTAGGTACCTAGATTTGTTTTGTTTTCACCCTCCTGAAAATTTTGGAACAGCTGCCATTTGAAGATTGACAGGATAGATGCGACTTCTTTAAAAGAAAAGGAATGGATGTGTGTCCGTCTTTTTTTTTTTTTTTTTGTTGTTGTGTTGTTGTATAGAAACCGGTCTCGATCGAATCCCACTCTTCATATAATTGGGGCCGGACAAGTAAAGTGGGATGGGCGGATGGAATCCGTATCGAGTGTCTAGGCAACGTGAAACAGCCGGCCTTATTATATAGTTCCGGTCTTGAATTTCCAAAAATCTTCTTGAATTTCTTTTTTTTTTTTTTTTGGCCGTGTGTTGTACTATTTTAGCCCCATTTATTTTGAAAAAAAAAAAAGGACGGCCTTCTATTCAAGATCTTGATTACATTTTTGGGTGGGAAGGATGAATTGTTCGTTTGAATGGCCTATCGTACTCTGCTACCTATTTCCTCTTTTGTTCCTCCTTTGAGAGAGGGAGGGTGGCCCCTGCTAGTCAAGTACAGTCTTGATTTCTCGTTAGTTCTTTTGCGTGTTCAATAATAATGATAATCATAATAATAATGCTTTCGAGTCTCTCCTATGTCCACGTCACATTTCTTTCCTTTACCTCCATGCAAAGAGTTAGTGTAATAATAATAAAAAAAAAAGAGATACAATTCGGGGTGGTCCTCTTTCTTAATTCCCTCTGGCTGGATCCATCACAACGCAACAGCTGTTTTTTTTTTTTTTTTTTTTCTTTTGATGTTTTAATTTATTTCTGGCGTATTTATGTTGTCGAGATTGTAGGTCATCAGTCACAGAAAGTAAAAATCAAATACGTTTACCTACAGCAAAAGAGGCTTCCGATTTCACGTTGATTAGCAGTCCCGTTTAAAAAAAAAAAAAAATGTAATGGCTTCCAAAATTCAAAGTGGCTATGTCTTATGAATCGCTAGCTTCATTTGCTGTGCTAGTAAAGAACAAAATAGATTGAGCCCAAGAGAAAATTCACATTTAAAAAAAAAAACAGCAGACGGTGTGATGGTCTAATGTATCCGGAGGAAAAGCGGGATGGAAAAAAAAAGGGGGACGGAAAAAGGAGATTGGACAAGTTAACAACCCGTTTCCGTTCATGTTTATTGAACTGGATTTACAATCTTTGACAAGAGATTGAGATTGCCGTCGCTGAATACCTTATAGCAAAACAACTAGTAACAACAAAAACAAACGACGTTACGTATACACAAGTTGTGAAACGAAATATCACAAGTCAATCTCTTTTTCTTTTTCTTTTATTCCGTCCACGCTCCCGTTACAAGCAAATCTCGTCTCGTTTCCCTTTTTTTTTTTTCTTTTTCTTCCTTTAAGGATATGATTATTGCATTTGGGACGACTGGTACTTCTTGTCCTGTTCGACATCATCTCCCTGAACGATCCTCTCTGTCTTTTGAGTCCCCTCTCTCTCGCTCCCTTTTTTTTTATGTATTTTTTTTTTTTTGTGACGTTTCCGAAAGGGGAGGATAAAGAGGAGTTAGGTGGAGGGCTGAAAACAAGCAAATAGATAAACGGTTGGATGATGTACGTTATGGGAGTCACGCTGTTGATGTCCTAGTCACTTCCGTACTGAATCCGACAGGATGCGGTCTCGTAGTACTTGTTTTTTTTGTTTTTTTTGTGTGTGGGCTTTGTTACGCACAGCAATGAATCACGACATGAACCTAATCATCCCGAAAAAAAAAAAAATTTTAAAAAAAATTGGTAATTTTTGATGAAGATTAGATTTTCTGAAGTTTGGTTTGATTTTTAGAGAATTTAGGCGGCAGAGGCATAATTGAAAAATGTGGTTTGCGGTCATTTTTACTTGGGCCGAAGCCATGCGTGGACGCGTGACTAAGTACCGGCTCGTGTCGACAAACACACATTTTTGAAATCAAACCAATATTTATTTTTCATTTGCTCTATTTGTCGTTTGTAGGTTCCGACCATTTCCCCCCTCATTCAAAATGTTTGACCGCTCCGGTTTTCTTTTTTTTTTTTTTTTATTTTATTTATCCAATAAGACAGTCGATTCAAGTGGACTTTCATATTTCCGGTATACTGCGCACATATTGCAATGCGCTACTGTAACATCAGAATAGTTTATAAATGATGAATGTGGACTATGCACTCCCCCCCCCCCCATCCGTCCAGATACTCTTGAGTCAAAAACAAGAATGTAGACGAAGGGATTCAGTTCTTTTTTTTTTTTTTTTCAATCGAATATCTCAAGTTCACTTGATCGGCAGTTGTTTGGGGCTTCTGGAAGAGATCCGTCTCGATGGCGCCGCGTCTCTTCTTTCCGTCTGCACCTTCTTCCTTTTTTCTTTTATCGATGGAGGCGAACAATAACAAACTTGTTACTTTGAGCATTTCATTCCCATTTCGGTTGTGTGTGTGTGTGTGTGTGCAAAAAGAAAGCAGTTGCCATGGCGATTGTTCTCCCCCCCCCCCCCAATGATCGATATGAATACCATTCCAGGTGCTCTGGTATCAATTGATTACCGAGAAATCAGACTCGGTTTGTTCATTTCACAGCTGACTATGTTTTGATACGTTTCCATCACATTTTGTGTGTTGTTGTTCCGTTTCAATTGGCCCCGATCTCTTCTTTTTTTTTTCTGGGTTGCTTCGTTTATTAATTATTTTTTTTTTTGGGAGAGGGGGGGGTAAGAAATGGAACGGTTTCAAATCCAATAGGTAAAAAAAAAAAGACATCGCAAGGGCGGTCTACTTTACATGTTGAAGTCGATGGGGGTGGTTTGCATACGGGAGGGGAAGAACACAGAGAGCTGATGGATTGAAAGAAGGTTACCCGCAGGTCAAGTAAACAAACATTTGATCATATATTAAAAGAGAACATCCCCCCCCCCCCACTATTCAGATGATGTAGGAAAATTAGAGATGAGGGTGGGATGAGACATCCGCTCTCGATTTTAATCTGCCGCATTACAAACTCCGATGGCCTTTTGACATACGCGCGCATTTCAATTGGTTGAATTTCGCTTTTTGTGGGGTTTTTTTTAGCGACAGGGAAGCTCAGACATTGATGCTTTCACGATAGTTTTGTTGATGTCATCTAAACGACTTTGACGTTACGTATTTTTCTTTTTAAAGCCAAATGATTGTGGCTGCTCGCGATGTGTACTCGCCATGTGGAATTCCTCGACATTACGACGGATCGTTTGATTCGTTCGAGCGATGAATGTCGCATCTTTTTTGATAAGGGAAAAAGAAATCTTTCTTTCCCTTTTGATGTTTTGGTGGGGAATAAAAAGGAATGTAAAAGAGAAACTGTTGAATGTGAAATTGGGTTCAGTCAACGATGTTTGGGCTTCTCGACGACATCCATAATCGCCATCTTAAATAAAGGGAGGACTTTTTTTTTTTTTTTCCTTTTTTCTTTTCGAATCGGAAGAAGATCGAAATCCCGGATTGGCTTGGAGGAAACATCTTGCGACGGGTTTGATTTTTCTAAAAAAAAAAAAAAAAAAGATCTTTTGAAAACGGGATGTTTCAAAGGGGATGTTTGCGAATGAATTCGGATGTGTATCTTTTTAAAGGCTATTTTTCTTTGAAAAAAAAAAGGAAGGACCAGTCGAATAGCTTCATCAAGCTCTCAACGAAAAGCTCATTTCACGCTGATTCTTTTCTCTCTACACACACAATAGGATGTAAGCCTTTACACAGCGATATCGGATAGGGGTTTGATGTAAAAAATAAAAAAAAAAAAACGGGCAGATGACGTATATGGTGGCGTATAATAAGGGTAGGTGTAGGTCACTAGAACCTAAGGGGGGGAGGGAGATTCATGTAAAAGCTCTTCTCAATCCCTCTCGTAGTGTTCCGATGAACAAAAATGAGGAAGAATATAGTCGACTTACTACTATGCACATTGGAGGGGGGTTTCCTTTGGGGGTAAGGAAAGAGGACGAGCGGGAGGGGGGAGGTTTGGGATGCGGGGGAGGTTCAGAACATCGATATCGATCTCTTCTTCTTCTTTTCCCTTCGCTTTCTTCTTCACTGGAAGGGGGGAAGGGAACTGCCGAATAAAAGTAAGGGCAAAAACACGACGTAAGAGTGATAGGCATTTATATGTGAAGCGAAGTTGCTCAAGCTTTAATCGAAGGATAATCAACGTAGAAAGTCGGGGTAACCGTTTGCGGAGCCAATCAAAGAATACCACCCCGGGAGAAGTGTGAACCCAATCAGTCTGCCCACCCACTCTCCTTTTTTTTTTTCGTTTCGTTCTTATCGCGTGATTAGGAATCGTTTCCCCCCCCCCCCTTTTTTTTTAAACGAAAAAAAAATATATATATATAGGAATTAATCTTTTGGGTGTAATAAGAGAGAGAAAGAGAAAGGTAGATTATTAAGAGATCCATCATGAAGGGATGAAAGAAAAATGGCTGTATCGATTTGGAGGGGGGTTCACTTGTAAAAAGAGTCTGCATGACTCACTCTCCTAAAAACATTGGCCATCACTTGAAAAAAGCGGAGAGATTGTGTAATTTCGGGGGGGGTAGATTCTACGATGGGGATCGTGTGTGTATTTAAGGCTAGGGAGGGTAGACGCGCAGGTCTGCAGGAGGCAGTGGATGTCATCGAACATTGGGGTTTTTTTTTTTTTTTTTTTTTTTTTTTACAAACGATCTCTATCCCTTATCATGACCGTACGTATATCTTTATAGAAAAGGAATAAAGAAGAGTATATGAATGTAGGGGAAGGTTCCGTTACTCACGATTTGGGGGGGGGGGGAGAGGCGATGTACAAAGACTATTAAATACGAGTGTAGGCGGAGTAGGGATCGAGAATACATAAACGTACTATTGTGTGTGTGTAAAGAAAAAAAAAAAAGAAAAGGACTGACACACAGTCGGCGAAAACTTTGTCTTCTATAATGGAACAAGAACTGGCAACAAGGTCGAGCACTTCTCCGACTAATTAAGAATTTACATTTCTCTTTGTTCTTCACACTCACCCGGTTAGACTTTTTGTGCCTATAAAACCAGAAACATTTCTCATTGTCGGGGGGGGGGGGGGGGGGGAGGTTCATTCAATTAGCCTCACGCTCCCGCATCGAGCAAAGATTGTGTGTCGCAAGTTTTTCAGATTTTTTTTTTTTTTTTTTTTTTTTGAGTCTGCGTTTTTCTCCGTGTCACGTTTGATATACGAAATGATCCCGAGTTAAAATCTTAGCGCGTCCCCGTCTGTCCGTTTCCCTTTTAAAAAATCCCCCCTCGTCCGACAGAGGCCATTCACTTTGACTCGGGAATTCGACTCTGTTGTTTGGCCTTTTACGCAAAACACACATGTCGTTAGTGAGTTAGTGTTACAGTTCCCTATGCCCTTTTTCTGTACGAGGCTCGTTAAGAAAAGCTTAGGCGCATTGCGCAAACTCTGCAGATAATGAAGCACGGAGCATTAATCAAACAACAAAAGCCGAAATGATTATAACAATAAATTTTTTTTTATTTTCGGCTACACCGATATGAAAAAAAAAAAAAAAAAACAACAATGTCGTGTCGAATTTTCATGTTCATTATTTCTATTGCGCATTTTCTTCTCGTTTGAAATTTTGGCCGGACGTGCCATTCGGCTCTCTCACGCTCATCAGTTGATCATTTGCCGCTATCGGTGGGAAAGGAAGAAAACGGTTAGATTTAGAAGGATAGTATCCCTCCCCCCTCTTTTTTCCTTGGTGCAATGGCATAACAACAACATTTCGTGTCAAATCCATCTGAAAGGAGATAATCGTTTTTAATACCGTTGCGTTTTTCTTTTTTCTTTTATTATTTAAAGGGAAATAAGAAGAGGTGGTCGGGTAGGAGGAGCTAGAAAAAAAACAAAACAAAAAACAAAGTCAGAGCGGTGTATGTATTACATGAAAGAAAAGTCTGATCTCGACCTTTTTTTTTTTTATTGAACTCTGAATTTGAGCGGATGATTTCCTTTTGTTTCTACGACAGAAACGAGGAAAACATAATTTTTTGTTTTTTTTTGGGGGGGGGGGGGATCATCATCTTGGACGATGTTTCTTTTTTTTTTTTTTTCTGCCTGCAGCGCAGCAGAGAAGAAAGAGATAACTATCCGTTTATTTTATTCTCGATACTTTTTGAGGGTTTTTCTTGTTGTCCCAGTATGGTTAAGGGAGAAACGAGAACCTACAAACAAAAGAAGAGACGCAGACACGGGTTCGGTCCTATTTGGGTACAAACGGTGGCTGTTAAAAAAACATTTCCCAAAAAAAAAAAAAAAAAAAAAACTCCATCTGATTGGATTGTTATCTTTGTTACCTTCTCGCAAGACAGCCAAACTGAAGAAGAAATTTTTTTCCACACACACAAAAAAAAAATAAATAAATAAAAGAAAACAACCCCACTTTCACAAAAGGATTCACAGACAGCCAAAACGCCAGCTGATATACAGCCGCAGTGGGGGCAAAGGGGCAGGAAATGCTGTGGCCATATTAGCCATCTCGTGTGCATGTGGTTCACAAAAAAAAAAAAAAAAAAAAAAAAAAACAGGGCGGAGGAGGCATCTTCAATGTTAAAGAGATGCGCATTCCAGGTGAGAAGGTCTTCTTGACCTTGTTGCCAGCCTACACAAATCACTGGGCACTGGCCACCAACTGGCTTCCCATACTAATCACACAGCGATGATGGATGGCGCTAGTTCACGCGATCTCTTGTAGTGTAGTTTTTTTTTTTTTTTTTTTTTTTGCTGAAAACGCAAGAGGACATTTCATTGGCCTTTGAAGCTGATGGCAATAAATAAAGACAGCGTTAAAAGCAGAGCGAAGATGAGGAAAAAAAAAAAGATTTTTGGTTTAGTTAAGGGCAGAAGACATGACAAGGCTGTTGGATTTATTCACTCGTAAAAGAGTTTTTTTTTTTTCTTTTTCTTTTTTCTTTACATATTTTCCCACATACTATGAGAAACAAAACTCTGTGGATGCTGCATTTTTTGGCGAGCCACCAGCAAACATTTTTTTCGTTGTCTTGGCGATGGCAATAGCGAATTTTTTAAATCCTTTTGTGTGTTTAGGAAAAACAAGAGAGAGAGAGAGAGGGGGGGGGGATATAATAAATATACATATTCAGATCAAGTCTACAAATTATTTAAGAATTCAGGATTTCTTTCGTCTGACTTGAGAAAAAAAAATAAAATAATATAGAGGAGATGATAATGACCGAGAGAGTGAGGTTGTTTCGCCCATGTCCAAATGATAAAAAAAGAGAGCCAAGGAAATATGAACATGAAGTTAGCCGTGAAACTGCTGCGCGTGCTCGGCGGGAGTCTCGTTAGTCGTGGACACAACCGCCGCCGCCGACGCTGTAAAAGAAACACACACACACACACAGCAAAAAAAAAAAAAAAAAAAAGATAAATTCTCTTTTTTTTTTTTTTTTTTCATGATTCTATTACGAAAAATTTTTGTTTATGGATATGTCGGTTCCTATATAGCAAGTCGACCGTGTCCCTGGCCGTAGGTTGAGAATCATTTGCATGTAGCGACGCCAGGAGGAGGAATTTTTCTTTTTTTTTTTTTTGTTATTATTATTATTATTATTATTATTTTCTTCTTTATATTTCGTCTCTACCTAATGGGACTCGAGTCTGTGGCTGTTGGCGTTTCGCCATTTTGTTTGATTACCCGCGATCGTCTTCGTTTGAGTTTCACGCAAGTTTTCCCCCCATGTCGTTTAGCATCCCGCAAACAACCCGCTCAAGTACATAAACGGCTAAATGTTTTTTTTTTTTTAAGACCGTTGAGTACTTGGTCAATGTTGCCTAATCTTTATTTAAAAAGAAAAAAAAATGGGATTCGGTTGATTGGTGTGAAAAATCGTAGACGCCGCCACCATGCGTCTAAAACCGGTTTGAAAAATAAAAGAA
This sequence comes from Daphnia carinata, assembly GCF_022539665.2. NCBI lineage: Eukaryota > Metazoa > Arthropoda > Branchiopoda > Diplostraca > Daphniidae > Daphnia > Daphnia carinata. The sequence goes on from NC_081334.1 coordinate 5,979,009, forward strand.
CAAAATCTGATGGATAATTAAGGCGATCTGTCTACGCTGGATTCGACTTTTTTTCTTCTTTTATTTCTGAAGGGGGGGTTGTTGTTGATGTTGTTATTGTTGTTTCACCTTAGATGTGATCTGTCGGAACGAATGGGATCCTCCCTTTTGCCAGTTGATGGATTTGACGGTCCCTTTTTTTTTTCTTTCTTTCTTTCTTTCTGAGATCGTTCTCCTTCGTTTTATTTTCTTGTCTGTCGATCTATGTTGCTTGTCTAAAAAGAAGACGTCTTCTTTTAACGGATGTACTTTTCGTCCCCGTTGCCGTATACCTGGCCCGTAATGGTTAATTAACGTGTACAGCCTTGGAGCTGGAATTAGCCAACACACCAGGTGATGCCGATCGACCCGCGTCGCTATTATAAAGATAGTTAACATCCTAACTTACACACAAAAAGCCAAGAAGAAGAAGAGAGTGCGCTCAGTCTGACGCATATGCCGCCGTTCTTTTTTTTTTTTTTTTTTCCTTTCTTTCTCGTGATGATGATGATAACAATAATGATGATGGTGGTTGCCAGTGTCTGATGATTTCTCCCGCCGTGGGTTTTTTTTTAACAGCTCGCTACCCTATCATCATCATCAAACGCGCCATTGGATCTTCCTCTTTACTCGGCAAGAAAAAAAAAAAAAAAAAAAAACGTGTTACCCATCCCGTCGTGCTAATATTTAAATGAGCTAATAACACACGACACACTCCTCTTTCTTTTTCTGCGTTTTTTTTTTTTTTTTTCGTTCGTTTTTGCGTTCAATTACTAATAGTAATAATAATAATGATTTTCGGAAATTTTTTGAATTATTATTTGTTTGGAATCTTTACGGAAAATGGAATTCTTTTTATGGGGTAGAAACTTGTTCTTTTTTTTTTTTTTCTTTCTTGGTCGTTGGGTTTTGGGAAAAAAGGGGGGGGGGGATCCCAATCACGTCGTTAGAGCCGATGGATCCATCACGCGACGACACACGCAGGCACTTGTCTGTCAATTGAGGGAAGAAGAAGAAAAAAGAAAGAAGCTCTGGCAGTGGGTGGAGTTGTTCGAAAGTCCACAAAGATTATGTCCGCGTGTCTCTCTTTTCTTCTTTTTTTTTTTTTATCTAACTTTTGTGTGGTTGGTGTTTGTTATTTCGGGAGTTTTTTTTTTTTTTTTTTTTCATGTGTGTGTGGTTTGGTCACGGGAGAGAAACTTCATCATCGGTAGGTGGGGGGGGGGTGTACTAGCAAAGAAGATGGAACTTGTTTGCAGAGTTGTAGCGAAAATAGGAACTTCGTGACCGTAGAATCTGCTGTTATTTATGTTTATGCAGACAATAAGTTTTTTTTTTTTTTTTCCCCTTCTTTTGCTGGTGCACCGAGTGAGGAAAAAGTGTTCGGCCTCTTTTTTATGTCCATCTTCATGTTCTTTTCACATCTTCGTCTTCATCTGCCAGTGAAATATGTCCAGCACTCCGTGAGCTGCTCGTGATTTTATATGACTCTCAGCTTTTTTCTTCCCCTTTTATTCTCTCGTCTGTTCCACACACACACACACATATAGTTGTCTTATCATTTTTCATGTCACGCAGTCGGAGCTGGTGGATAAGGGAGGTACCGGTGTTGAAAGTACCTCGCCGGGACGCCTCATTTTTTTTTTCTGTTTCATTTCTTTTTTTAAGATTTTTTTTTTTTCTGCCGATTTCTTTTCTTGTTCTTTTATTTTTATTATTATTATTTTTTTTTTCAAAAATTCTTTTTCATTCCCCTACAAATCCGTCAGTCCCGACCAGCGCTGCATGTTTATGGACTGTCTGATGATAACCTCTACAGTAACTAAAAACCCGCAGCCAGCCTACAAGAAACTTTTGTAGAATGTTTTATTTTTGGAAATTTACAAGATATATATATATACATATATATACAGTATGTGTATTTTTTTTTTAAAGGAATTAAAATTTTGGGAAAAAAGAAAATCAGGACAATCTCGACCAGGTCGCTGGGTTTGTTATGCCTAGTAAAAAATGCAAGGGACTTAGCTGAGGCCCGTTATAGAATGGTGGTCTTCGTTCCATTAAGCTAATCACTGATAATCCCTTGACTCTGTGTGCTTTAACTCCCCTAAACATCCTCCTGTTCATTTGTTTATAAATAAAAAAGGGCGAAAAAAAAAATAACAAAAAAAAAAAGAGGGATTTTTGTAGGCCCTGGCCATTACGTGACTCTCTTTTTTCGAGCAACTGGAATTTCTGGAGACGAGCAAAATTATTGGAATATTTTATGGTGGATAAAAAAAAAAAAAAAAGGAATCTGTAAAAGTCATTAGTTTTCTCCCCTCGGTCCTATTCATAGCCCACACAGACACGTAGATTGCACCGTTTGTTCGTCCTCGCTCTTATTTCTGAGGTTGATCCGTTGGTCTATCCCTCCCACCGCACCAGTGCGCATTTTTCGGGTGAAACTGCGGTTAGCGCACTAGTACAAGGGCATCAAATAGATAGGTGAGGATTCTCTCCCTCCCCCTTCAAAACGCGCGGGAAGAATAGCACAGGAATGTTGAACGCGGGATTCAAAAAAAAAAAAAAAAAAAAACTAGCGGAACGTCTCCTGGTTTTTTTTTTTTTTTTTGTATGTCCGTGACCCCAACCAAACTCAAGAGGGAAAGCAAAAGAAAACCAGACCACACACACACACACACACGCACATCATCTTTTCTTTTTCTTTATTATTAGAATGAAAATAATATTTTTTTTTTTTTTTCATTTCACGTTGAATAGGCTTGTGAAATTCGTTTATTATTAGACAAGAAAAAAAAAAAAAAAGAAAAAAGAAAGAGAACCGACAGCAATGGGTTATTTACCCGGATGGACGTTCGTTATTTCGCCATTGGGGTTTGAATTTGAAAGAAAAAGAGATGAGGAAACATTTTTTTAGCAAATAAACATACACGTGTCGATTAGTCATGTGTTACCTAGCACTTGTCCGACGGCCGAAAAGATCACTCATGTCGCAACAAGTTCTTTTTTTTTTTTTTTTTTCATTCTCAATTTTAATAATGACCAGTAATAAAAATAGGCCCCCCGGACTCACAGGGACAAAATGGTGTATCGTTTGCGAGGATGTTAGTCCCGCGGTACTTGTGCACAACATGTGACATAATGCACCGGCGCTAGACCTTGTGAACACGTCACGGCCAAAGAGAGACAGATTGTAGAAAATAGTTGTAGAGTCAAATGCTCTCGGCTCTTGAGCTCGTGAGAGAGCTGCACCCAACGGAATTGAGGTCGGCTTATCAAACACAAGACACACACACACACACACACACACACGGGGATTGAACACAAAAAGCCTCCCCCCGCCCCCGTTAAGTAAGTGTGCGTATGTACTGTACACGTTAAATGGAATTTCTTTTTCTTTTTTTCTTTTTGAACTTTAAAAGAAAAGAATCTCTTTGTGACAACGCCATCTGTTTTGTCCCGTATTTTTCGTTCATCTCTATGTGCCCTATATTTTCCGTTTTATTCAAATCTCACACGCTTTTGATGAAATCCCACAAAAGCTTAGCAGGGACTTGCGTGATGAAGACGATGGTTTAAATCTCAGCGTGTAGTTTCAGTATTTTTTTAATTTTTTTTTTTTATTTATGAACTCTTTTTTTTCGTTCACGATTCTTTCTTTTTTTTTTTTTTTTTTTTTTTATAGTGCAGCTGTGGTAGTTGACATTATATCTACGGTGCAGAGAGTTAATGAAGTGCTTGTTGTTGTTGAGTACGTCCATAAGTCTTCGTAATCCACTGCCTTCGGCGGTGAATGTAATTTTCAGGAATGAAAATTGTGACAGGACCAAGACTCTTTTAAACATCGAAATGTAAAAGTTAGGAAATCAAAATGAATGGATAAAAATCAAGCGATTGCAAAAAAAAAAAAAAAAAAAAAAAAAAAAGATGTTTTTTTTATTATCAGTATTTGTTCGACGTTGTAGATCTTTTTCTCTTTGACAGTATCATCATTCAATATCGGATCTCTAGTGTGTGTAGACGACAGATAAACGACCGGTATCTTTTCGATTGCTTGCAGTCATTTATTATGTGTTCGGTACCGCTGCTCATTCTTTTGTATTCTGTTTGAACTTTGAAATGTCATCAATCGTTATAGGTCGTAGATCTATCGAGATGATCATCATTTTGATCGTCGGGGTAGATAAAATAAGTGGACGACCCATGCGAGAAAATGAACACACACACACAAAAAAACAACAACTGGCAATGCCCCCTTTTATTATTATTATTATTATTATTATTCTTTTGAGGGATCTGCGGGAGGTCCTTCACGATACTATGCGACTTTTGGGCTCACCATTATAACCTCTTTTTTTTTTTTTTTTTTCTCTCGCTCTTTGAAGTATTTTCGTTGTATCTGTGCGAGGATAGAGATTGGACTTTTGGCCTTGTTCACACACTTGGCGATCTCTCTCTTTTTTTCTTCTTCTCTATTTTTAAAGAAGAACACAGAAATTCAAAAGGGAACGTTTGAATTTCCCGCGCGTTCAGGCTCGTAATTTTTTGATTAGTATTTCTACAACTGCTTCCCATTTTTAACTCTTTTTCGAATCGTTTTGAGGAACGTTCACGAGAAGACCAATTGGGAATAATTTGTTGGGCGCCAGTGTTATCGATCAACGTCACGTGGTACTAAAAAAAAAAAAAAACTAGCAAAAGATGAGGATGCCGCTCCTAAAAATGGAAGCCAAGACGAGCCAACAAAAAAAAAAAAAAATTCAAGTAGAAAAAAAAAAAAGAGTTAATAGACTCGTCAGGAGTTATCTCGCTGTGTGTACAGTACTACCGCTGTGAGAAAGGAGTGTGTAACATCTATATATCCCTCCCATACACACGTCGATAGTACATATATATATATATTTTTTTTTAACAAAAAAAAAAAAAAAAAAAAAGAGAAATGAAATGGCAATAAATTACCTTCGCCTAGATTCCCTCCGTCCGGTTTGCAACACCAATCATCCGCAGGCCCATGTTTTTCACTGGCGCGGTCGTGTGCCGACTCACGTTGAATTGCTCGTGTGTATTTGCAGCTGTTGACGGTATTAACTGCTCTCTTGGTTCCCACTCGGATGGGCTTGTTTTTTTTCCTCCCCCCCCCTTCTCCTTTTTCTATTTCATTTCAGTTACACGAAGTTCGTGTAAAAAACAAACACGTTTTCATTCAAATCGTTGATGAGTTTGCGCTCTTTCGACTTGTGTGTTCAACCCGACGTTCAGAAAATTGGCAATTTTAATCATTTCTCTCTTTTTTGTTGTTGAATATTTTAAACAGGCACGATCCGAACTCGAGCCGTGCTGGATCGTGAAACTACACCGCATTATTGGCTGACGGTCGTTGCCCAGGATCACGGCATCGTCACTCTTTCCGCATCCATCGAGGTAAGTTGTCGTGTGAACTTTTTTTATTTATTCTATATTTATTTTATAAAGCATTATTCACGAAAAACAAAAACAAATTTCAAAAAAAAAAAAAAAAGAAAGATGAAAGGAATAACTTTAAGCTTGTCCCGACCCTCACAATAGGATTCCCCATCCGCGTGCATTCCGATTTACGATTGGGAAGAACGATGTGCCGTGAGCAGGGCGCACCTTGCCGCTAAAAAAAAAAAAATAAAATAAAAAATACTTGCTACCATTATATTTTGTCTACCTTTCCAGTTTCATTTTGATTTTGATTTGTCGTGTATTAAAAAAGAAAAAAATAAGAAAAATTCTGGGTCCATGTTATTGAGAAAGGGGAAGGTGTCCCTTTCGTGACCAGGCATTCGAATAGAAGCACGTACACACCTGCCAGACACTCCATTCGCGTTTGTGGGTGGATCGAAAATCCCCTTTCTATTTTCACATTCGATTCTCCTTTTAGTGGCTAGTTGTTCCATCCCCCCCCCCCCTCCTCTTTCTTTTTATTTCCGTTTTATTTTTTTCACGAGTTACGAGAGGGTGAATGCGATCGCTTAGCAAGAAAGCGCTTTACTGAAGGATATAAATGTCCTCGAGCCACGAACGGGAGGGATTCCGAATAGAATTCAACGTATTTATAGTCGACAAGATAAACAGTTTTTCTTTTCAGTTCAAAAGCATCTAAAAAATTCTCTTTTCAAATGGGGGATCGTACGATGTCGTAACATCACTTGACAATTTCAAAAGGGAAATTTTATTTCACAAACCCGGGAGAGAGAGAGGGACGATCGACTCGGGAGAATCGGAGGGAAAGTTGATGATTTCGTGTTGTTTACTATAAATTAAGTAACGATCCCTCTCTCTTGCGTACGTGAAATCACCGTCACGAGTTTTTTCTTACATCGTTTCGAAGAATACTGAGCAAAAAAAAAAAAAAATGGAATTAATTTGATGGGATCACGAGGCAAATGGTGCGGGATCGTTACTTTTTCTCGGGACGTACGTTTACCTGTTGAAGGAGAAAACATTTGCGGGTGAAAGGATGCCCTCTTTTTTTTTTTTTTTTCTCTGTGAACATGTAATTCCATCCCGATTTTTTTTTTTTTTTTTTTTGTTATTGTTTGATTGAAAACGCGTCAAGTCACGGCGAGATTTATGACCCGTCAGGATGGATTTCTTGTGGGAAATTCCGGCACTAGCAGCTGTGACACGGAACGTGTTTCGGTGCAGTTCAGTTTCCCCGGAGGGCCGATGATCTTTGCGGCTGGGGATCGCCTTAGAATATTATTTATTATTATTTTTAAATACTTAAATCTACTACGCCGCGCTTTATTATGTATTCAATCGATAGTAATCCGTTACGAGATTAACTGGGTCGACTGGTAGGCCAAATCGATTAGCATCAACACATTTTTTCGTTTGATTTTCATTGGATTTCGTGAAATGCCCTGCGATGAAGACGTCGAGCGTGACCGCCTTGGCCTCTTTGATTTTCAAACGTTTCGTCCCCCCCCCCTCCCCTTTTGTTTTTCTTTTGAAATTCCAGTCATTCGTCATCATCATCGTGCCGTTTGATTGTTATGCCTGCACTTCATTTTTTTTTTTTTTTAATCGTGATTTTTATTTTAGGTGTTTGTCGAGGTGCTGGACGAGAATGATCACATCCCCCTGACGACCGAGCCCGTCTACTGGGTCCACGTCTCTGAGAATTCGCCGCCTCGGACGCCCGTCGTTCGCATTACGGCCATTGACGGCGATCGCAACTCCAAGTTGACTTATCAACTCAAGGCCGGCAATCCGCAGAGCCTTTTTGACATTGATCCTAACACGGGTATGTTTTTGTTTTTAAACATAATTTTTTTGTTTATTTTCTTCTCCCATAAATCATCATCTTCTCTTAAGAACATTTTCATCTCGCCACCCAAAACCCCTCCCCCTTCCCCTATCCGTTACTTTTCATCTAATAGAAAGCCAAAACCCGCAACTGAAAGTTGAATTCGCAATGTTCCTAATCAGCTCAAGAAGTTTGGCAACATATCCTTTTTTTGTTTTGTTTTCTTTTTTCTTCGTGTAATGAACGCGGCGGGGTAGTGGGATCGTGTATAAGCCCCGGCCAAAAAAAAAAAAAAAAAAGGGAACATTGCACAGCACTAACACACATACACGTACACATCTTTTTATTGTACGGACTCTTTTTTTAAAGGGGGGAGAGGATATAAGTAACAGGAACTCTAATCCGGACATGGCGCACTCTTGCTGTAGTCGACATCTTATTACTCAGTAAACGTAACTCGAGGATACGGAAGGACGGAGGGAAAATCCGGTCCAGCTTCTTCATTTTCCCCTACTCCCTTTTTTTTTTTTTTTTTTTTTTTTTTTTTCTTGTGATGGGCAAGAAGAAGAAGTAGAAAAGCGAGTTAGAGAGAGAGAGAGAGAGAGAGGCAAGAGACTTGATTGAGTCTTTACAAGTTACCCAAGTTTCTTTGTGGGGGTAAAAATCAAGGAGGGGGAGGGGAATGATTGACCCTGCAGGTAGCATCTACGTATCCTCGTGCCCGCGTGATGAATCTAATTACGCATTCGGACGAGTAGCAAAGGCAAACGCGTTTCCAGCTGGAAGCTTTTTTAGCCCCAAAGTTAACTGCAAAATTGTTTTTCTTTTTTTTACCTTCAATCGCTAAAGATTTTTTTGTATTCATTTCCTATTTCTTTTTAATTCTTATATATTTTTATCTTTTTTTTTTCTGGTACCAACGAAAATTGGGGAGAGTGACGAAGACCTTGTCACCCTCCTCTTTTCTATCTTTGTCGCCTCCATGTTTCGATCGATGGCTGTTACTACTCCCAGCGACGCTGTCTGACAACGTCGTGTTAATCCTATATCTAAATAGTGGGGGGTCGTGATGGGGGCAGGGAGGAGGGAACGTTAACGGAAAAAAAAAAAAAAAAAAAGTATCAGGAAGAACGTCGGGAGTGATTTGATATTACCCCTGTCCTCTAACACTATGCGCTGCAGGGTTTCTCTTTTTTTTTTCCATAGATTATTTTGTTTCGTTTTTTTTTGACATTTTTGATATATCTAAGAGTAATAACTCGATATCAATGCGTGACTAATAGCACCTGTGTTTGTTTTTTTTTTCGAACCGTAGGCAATATTACGACGACTGGAAGGCGACTGGACCGCGAGAATCTGACGGAACACATTTTAGAGGTAAGAGAGACAACAAAGTTTTTAAAACTTTTGTGTTGCGAGGAACAAAAAACGGAAGGCACACACAAAAACGCATCTGGTTTCCATTGAAACGTCTAAAAATGGTGTCTGCGGGGGAGATAAAGTCTTTTACTATCTAAATGTGGCTGGCCCTCTACAACCGTAGGCTTTGCCTCACGCTAGGGGACGGGGCGGGGGGTGGGGAGCGAGAGTCTAACAGAGGGGGAAGGAGGAAACATGGCGAACGGAGGGAAAAGTCTGTCGGATCCAATAAAGACATTTTTTTCTTTTCGCCGTTTGTGATTCCATTTTTTTCCCCGAGTTCTAGTGTTGACGAAAATTGGATTGATATCGAAAAGCATATTCACATACTCTCTCTCTTACTTCCCCATTTCTCTGACTAGAAAGGGAGGGGGAGGCTACAAGTTTACTAGTGCAAGGCTTTATATTGATTCCCAAAAGTTTGAGTTATGCGTTATATAAAAAAAAAAAGAAAAAAAAAGAATTGGACGTTCGTAAAGTGCGTAGGTCTAGGAAAGAATGTCGAATAGAACGATTATTTTTTATACTCTATCGAAATCAGACGATCGCGAGACGAGGAAAGAATGGAATGTTTTCGTCGCAACGTCGAATGCATCGTGGCATTCAGTTATGTTTCCGCCCAACAATCGCCGATAGACAAGCCGAGATGTTCGTTAGACTAGAACTATCGCTATCAACTCTTCAACAGGGAGGAGGCACGTTTCTAATTCAAAGCGACCTGAATTTTCGCTGCGAAATGGTTTTGGAACACTCGGCTGTACTGCCTTGTTCATTAGGATGAAACGCAAAGTTGATGAAAATTTTCCAAAAAATTAATAAATAAAAAATAAGGTAGAAGTTTTGCAGCCGAAAAGTTGATCCCGACGCAAAGTTTTAGGGCAGACGTCGTGAAAATTAGGAGCGTGAAAGATACCCCAAGTGTGTGCCGTGAGCTGTTGGGGAGGGGGGGGGGGGAGGAGAAACTGATTGTGTGCATCTCTGAAATATTCATTCGTGGAGCTATCCAATGTTTCTCGCCCTCGCTCTTCGTTCGACGCAAAGTTTCATTTATTCTTTCTCGGCTTCCGGCACGCGCGTGAGGGGATCTCTCCGCGCATCCCTCCCGCACGAGTTTCTTTTTTTTTTTTTTTTTTAAGAATAGAAGGGGGCAGGAAAAGAAATCCTGGAACGGAAGTATTCCCGCTGTTTCCATTTCGCTTCTGATGGATGCGTTTCCCCCCCCCCCTTCCAACTGCGAAAGGATCGATTAGGATTGTCGTCTTTGAAATGGTCGTGTGTCTAAATTTGCATTTTCTTTTTCAAATTAAAAAATGTTTTTTTTTTCCATTTTGACCGTTTGTAATCAACGCTCTGTTCTTCCAGGTGATGGTTATCGACAACGGCAATCCCACGCTCTCATCCAGCACGCGCGTCGTGGTGAAGGTCGACGACGTCAACGACAACGCGCCAGAGTTCCTCGAGCGCTTCTACAAGATTCAAATACCCGCCAGCGTCATCTCTCATCCGGAAAGCGTCGTCCTTCAGGTATGTCTATTTCATTCACACACACAAAAAAAAATACGCTATTCTCCAACCGTGTGTTTAAAAAACACCCGAAAAAAGAAGATCATAACAATTAATGGGGGGGGGGGTGGGGGGAAGAGGTTTAATTAAAATAAACAAATTTTTATTCCGGCCAGCCGTGCGGATGATGGGCCCACACATTTTGTGGGGCCAACCCGCGTCCGTTTGCTTTTACATAACGATCTTTACAGCGTGCCAAGAGATTAATCGGTCGTTTAATGTTTAACACACAGGGGAAACGGCTGACAGATAGAGAGAGCGGGAATAAAAACAACCCGCACTATACGTTACTCAACATAAAAATCCATCTCCGCTCACGATTTATTTAGAGCTTCTCTCGATGCTTTGGCAATCTGACAACAGGGAGGGGGGGGGGGGGGTTGGAATAGCCTAGTGATATTCAATTTGAAATACCGTGTCACGATTAGCTTTTAAATACCAGCACAAAACTGGGACGAAAGAAGCTTATGCAAACTCGGAAAAAAAAAAAATGAAAATGCGTCGTGCGCGCACGGCCAACAATAAAAGAAAGGGGCGGATGAGCAGTCACGCGTGAAACCATTTCTTTTCGAATTGGCATTGTCTGATGATGGCCCTTTTTCTTTAACAGACGTGAAAATGTGGGATTGTTTTCTTTTTGATTCAAGCAATAACGACGACCAACAAGCGCTTTACCTTTCAGGTTTTTTTTTGTTTTTTTTTCTTTTTAATATTCACGACAGTGGCTCGTGTCACGACTACCACTCGAAAAGAAATTCCAATTAAAAAAGAAAAAGCAATGGCAATCATCACGAAACTATGTACCGAATTCCCGTCACTAACATTTCGATGACGGACGATTTCTTTTGCGTCTTGTTTAGCTTACATTCTCGCCCGTCCGTTCGTAGTGTTATCTCATCCGGAATTTTTTTTTCCTTTTTATAATTTAACAAAAAAGAATGTTGGCCGGCTTTTTTGTTTTTTTTCGGTGGTTTGCCTGGCACACACAAATTGACTCTTGAATACTTTTCGGTTATCTACTCGACGTGTTTCAATTGAAAAAAAAAAAAAAAAAATGTCGTCGGACGGCTGATGTTCGTCGAGGAGTTTCGACAACTTATACCAGCACTTGAAACACGTCAAAAAGAAAGAGCTTTTTACCAAACAGCTGTGCGTTTCCCTTCTTGTTACGAGAGGGGGAGGGTGGCGAAGGATTTTGTCGGTCCTTGTTTTGCACGGTCGTGTGGAACAAGCCGTTTGTCTCGTCAAAATTTTTTTTTTTTTTTTTTTTTTTTTTGAAAAATAATCACAATCATTATGACAGTAATAACTTGTCTGTCGGGGAAAAGCTTGCAAGAGGCTCGCGTCCTCCCTGTGTCTCTCGCCACACAAAACATGACTAATGAGACTTCTTGTCTCGTAGTTCATCCCTCTTGCATAATTATTATCTTCGTCAGTCCTAACCCCATGAATAGCTATTGATTTTTATCCCTTTCAAAAAAAATCTTCTTATGCCTCTCTTTTAATTTCCATCTGGCACCGAGAAAAAAAAAAAATGGCAATTCAAATTCAATTAGCGGGTGCCACGTTGCCAAGTGGGAAGCGAGTAGGCGTTTATTTTTATTTTTCACGCTTCTTACGTGATCTTCAAACGCCCCGTCTCTTGAACAACGTCATGTTGAAGGGGGAAAAAAAAAGAAAATAAGAATCTTGAAGACAATAATATTCGCTCAAAGATTCTCATTTTCGTCGAGTAATCATCACACAGTGGCGTCGTCTGCTGTTGACGCGTGCTTCACAGCCATTCTTCGAATTCGTGTGAGGACAAAGTCTTTTTTGACATGTCTCATCCTCGTCATTTTTGTTGTTCTCCCCCTTTTATCTTACAATTATGTTTGATGATTTCGTTGGAAAAATTCTTGGCGAGGTGGTGGCAGGAATGTTGGCTCTTTGATGTTTGAATTCACCAAATAATTAGCATATGTGATATGGTCTGTGTCGACCTAGAACGAGACGGAGGAGTGGCTCGATCCAGAGTCCAACAGCACCAGTTTGTGGATCACATCGCGGCTGGACAATCTATTGGGAAGTCCGGTCTTCAGGGTAAGACAAGGAGATAATGAAAGACAAAACATTTGGATAATCTCATGTGTAGTTCTTCGCTAATCAAACTTCATTTCTTTTTCGTACATGGTCTCTCTTCTGTTGGCTTTGGTTTCCGGGTATTAATAGTTCTGGTTGTCATGTAGGAGGCAAAACGTTACCTTTTGTTTCAATTTTTAGTTTCTTACTTTGGACTGACTTTCCGGGTGGCATGAAAGCCTCTTTTCTCATAACCCATTCTCCTTTTATTTTTATTTTTTACATTGGCAAATACCAAAAGTGAACAATAGGATTGAAATTCTCAGAGAGGATGAAACATAAAGTTGCTATGGTCATTATTATTGTGCTGGTCGACGGCCAGACGACACACGTAACGATGAGAATGTTACATTTCGTCGTATCATCTCTCTCTAGTGGTGCATGAGACGTACATTTTTTTTTTCTCCTTCTTCTTCGGCTGTACCAGAAGCAACTAAGCAACGCTACATCATAAAAAAAAAAAAAAAGAATGAAAATTTTCTTTTCATCATGAAAAACTCCCTCCTCTTTTTTATAAGTCTTATTTCTTTTCCTTCTTCTTTTGTTTGGGTCCTGTCAAACTGTCTTCTCTTTTGGCTGCTAGTTTCTTTCTCGACAAGTAGCACTACAATGGGGAATCCGTGCGTGAAAGTTACACGCACACACTGCTGGCTACCTGAAAGAAAGAAAAACTATTTGGTGTCTTCACCTATTCACTTACCTTTCTCCATTACACATCCCTTTTTTTTCTTTCTTTTCTATTCTTGTTCCTTTTTATTTTTCCCGGATTTTTCCTTTTTTTTATTTTTATTTCGGTTCTTTTTAGATTGGCACTCTTCCCGGTATTTAGGTGTTATATTTAATTTTTTCTTTTTTAGACTCCGCTATTTTGTTCCTATTGTTTTTTCTTCCTTTGTGTAGTCACATTCCTCTTTCGGCTGCGTGGAGACAGGGGAATTAAATAAAAATAAAAAGAGGACGAATGAGCCCCAATCACACGATATTTGTTTCGCGATGGTTGGGAGCTCGACCGTCTCTCGATGCTTTTTTTTTTTTTTTTTTCTCTCTTTCTTTTGTAGTTTTGAAAGGAAATTCACGCGGGAGAAAATAAAACAAATGAATTCGGGGTGAAAATGAGAACAGAATTAATGGTGTTTGCACGTACAGGTGGAAGCATTCGACCGCGATACTGGCGACAATGGCCGTGTCGAATACAGCCTAATGGAATCAGCCAACACTAAAGGACGCTTCCGGATTCATCCGCACAGTGGAATCATCTACGCCCAAAAGAGCCTCTCTGCCGGCCAAGAATTCTCGTTCAACGTGAGTATTGAATTACGTGCTGTGCCTTATACAAACGTTTATTATGAAAATCTAATTTTGAAGTATCCCTTAGTCGCATTTCAGCGTGTCGGCAAAACTTCAATTATTTCTTTATTTTTTTGCAATGGCGAACGGTGTCAATTTAGCGGAAAGTTCTCGAGTTTTTGGCATTGACTTAACGGCGTCGGATGGCCGTTTTGTGTTTGATGTCGGACAAAGTCTCCATGTGACAGCGGCAGCGCCATTCGCGGCGAGTTATTGGTCGCCTTGGAGTCTTTACGATCGGTTTAATGAATCCATTCAATGCTAATAGACGAGAAAAAGGAGGGGGGGGGAGAGAGAGAGAGAGTCCATTTTGTTCAAAGAAAGAGGTCGTTTCGGCAGACCAACTCGTTGACTAATACTGATAGAAATCGATCCGCTATTTGGATTTATTTTTATTTTATTCTTTCGAGTTTTATATTTTTCTCCCCTTTTGTTTGGAACTATCCAGTTGTGTGTCGTTTCCTTTTGTTTTTATTCGGGACCTACATCCCAGCACGCCATTGTTGTAGTCGTCCTAATGGCGTTATTTTAACGAACGATCCGCCTATAAATGTATGTAGGTCCGAGCCAGCGACCGAGGCCGTCCATCACGTAATGCTACCACCCGCGTTTCGGTGGCCGTCATTGGAGTGCCGGCGCAATCGCCCAATCCACCCGAACTAAGCACGGACAACAGCCGTCGAGCCGACGTCATGGAATCGGATCCCGTCGGTCACGCCGTCGCCTTCATCACAGCCAACGACCCGGATGGCGACATGCTTTGGTACAAGATCGAAGGTCGGTCTTTCTTGCTGAATATGTTTTTCGCCCGTTTTTTTTTTTTTTTTTCTTTGTTTCCCAAATTCCCGTCTCAGCTTTCGGTGTTTTTATTTCCGTTTTCAGCCAAAAGTTTTAGATTTCCCAGAATTCGCCCATGTTGTTTTGTTATGTGAATGGAATTATTCATGTCATATTTCATTTTTTGTTTTGTTTTTGATGGACAGATGGGAATATCGGGGACAAATTTGCAATGCAAACGACAGGCAATGGCAAAGTTTACGTCGCTCAGCCTCTCGACTGGGAACAGCAATCGTCTTATTTGCTCAACATTAGCATCACTGACGGCCATAACACGATTTACACTCAGGTTTCTATTTCTCGTTTATTTGATCGAATTGCATTTTCGCTCGGCGAGGACGGGCTTGGTAACTGAATATCCTCATGACATTGAAATCGCTTTTCGCCCAGTTGGAAATTACCGTACTGGACGTCAACGATCACCCGCCCGTCTTCTCGGAGCAACACTACCGGGCCGAAGTCTCTGAGAATGCCGAAGTGGGCGCGGAGATTATCATTCTCAACGCGACGGACGCTGATCAGGACAAAAGGGTCTTTTACGCTCTCCACGCGGCCGCCAGCGCCTCGTCCCTCCGTAAATTCAAAGTGGATTCGATCCGGGGCGTTGTCACTTTGGCCGAGAAACTCGACCGGTAAAAGAAAAACGTTGTGTTAGTTGCAATCCATTTTTGATGTTCATTTCTGTAACGCGCGATAAAAATTGGCTCGCAGGGAAACGATGGCCCAACATTTGCTGACCGTGTCCGTCAAAGACCAAGGCACTCCATCCAAACGCAATTTCGCCCGCCTCATGATCGACGTCATTGATCACAACGACCACACGCCCGAATTCATGTCGGAACTCGTCCAGGTTCGCATCTTCGAGACGGCCGCTGTCGGCTCGGTGGTCACGGCCATGCTGGCCATCGACAAGGACCGCGGAGCCAATTCGAAAGTGACGTATTCCATTAGCTCTGGCAATGTGGGTGGGACGTTCGTTATCGAGCCCGACTCTGGTCTCATCCGCGTCAATCAACCGCTGGATGTCGGCACAGCGCACGAGTACATGCTGGTAGTGAAGGCTTCTGATGGAGGTTCGCCATCGCTTTCCACCTCGTGTCGAGTCCACATTCTCGTCACAATGGCCGAGAACGATCCCCCCAAGTAAAAGATTTTATTTTATTTTTATTTTATTTTTTATTTATTTTTTTTTTTTTGAAATTTCCGCCCTATTTTTTCTTAATTATATTAAATCGAAACGTGTTTATTTTTTTTTTGCTTCGCATTTGCAGGTTCTTGCAGAGCGAGTACACTGCCGACGTCTTTGAAGACGCCACTGGCGGGACTTTTGTTATTCAGGTGGAGGGTAGATCCATCTCGAGCCTGTTATTCGAAATCACCGACGGCAATAGCGACGGCTCCTTCACCATCAATCCCAGTACGGGAATCATTGTCGTGTCGCCGAGAGGTGGCCTCGACTACGAGACTACCAAACACTACAATCTGAGCATCAGCGCCATGAATATGGTACGTTATCTTTGCTACTCGCCGCCATTGTCTGACCTTGTTGCCACGCCCTAATTATTCACCCTTCCCTCTCCTTTTCAACGTTTTAATTACAGGCCGGCTCGTCAGCCCGATGTCTTGTCCATGTTCACGTGTCCGACGTCAACGACAATTCGCCGACGTTCAGTCAGGACCTGTACGAAGGAACCATCTCGGAATCGGCTCTGGCCGGCTCGCTGGTCTTCCAGCGTTTGTCGTCGGCTCCGCTGGTCGTGTCGGCCAAAGATCGCGACGCCGGAGTCAACGCGCTCCTGTCGTACGACATTGTGGAACCGCGAGCGGCCCAGCTCTTCGCCATCGATTCGAACACGGGCGCTGTGCGAACGCTGGCGCCGCTCGATCGGGAGCAGCTGGCCCGAGTCGAGTTCACTGTCCAGGTGTCGGACCATGGCCGCCCTAGGCGCAACTCGGACCAAGTGGCCCGTGTCAGCATTGTTATCACCGACGTCAACGATTCGCCGCCGAAATTCACGGGCCAGCTGCCTTACAGCGCCTCGGTGCTCTTGCCCACTTTCGCCGGCGTGGCCGTCTTGCGCGTCCGGGCAGAAGACCCCGACGTCGACATCAACTCGACTCTCACTTATCAGATCAAAGGCGGCAATGGAGCGGGCAAATTCGCTATCGACAGGCGCACGGGCTGGATTAGCGTCTCGGACACGGACGGCTTGGCCGGCAATAATTTCTACACGCTGGAAGTTGGCGTCAGGGACGGCAAGTTCAGCACGGCCACCAAAGTGGAAATCCAACTGGAAAAGATGTTGCCTTCCGGTCTGGCCTTCGCCCAGGACAAGTACACGGGTTACGTGACCGAGAACAGCACCCGCGGGCCGTCGACGATCGTGGCCCTCAACGTGCTGGGCACGCATCTCAACGAGCACGTCACTTTCTCCATCCTCAATCCGCAAGGGCTTTTCCAGGTGGGAAGCACTTCCGGCGTCGTCCAAGCTATCGGCCTCGTCCCGTTCGACCGCGAAGTTCAGCCGCGTTACGTCATCGTCGTCGAGGCGCGGAGCGAGCGCGGCGACGGCGAGAAACCGCGCATCGCCCACACTCGCGTCGAAATTGAAGTCACGGACATCAACGACAACCGGCCCGTCTTTTTCAACCTGCCATACTACGCCGTCGTCTCGGCCGAAGCGCCCAAAGGCAGCGTCGTCACCAAGGTTGGTATTTTTATTTATTTGATTTTATTTTATTTATTTTTTTTTTTTTGGAAAGGCCATCAGCAGCATGACTGTGTTATTTATTTATGCAAGTGCAACCGCAGCCATTTTTTAATCGAATCATTTTCAAATTAGGTGCAAGCGATGGACAAGGACGTGGGCGAAAACGGTGACATTCGCTACGAGTTGCTGCGCGGCAGCGGCGAATTATTCCGGGTGGACCGCCGCACTGGCGAAATTTTGCTGCGTCACGTCCTGGAAGGACAACATCACAGCGACTACGAGCTGGTGGTGGCGGCCTACGACGGCGGCACTCCCCCGCTCTCGTCGGAGGCCTTGGTCCGCGTCAAGGTGGTGGACAAGAGCCAACCGGTCTTTGGCCAGCAATATTACTCGGCTTCGGTGGCCGAAAGCGCCGATCCCCTCTCGCCGGTGCTCAGCGTGCAGGCGTCTAGCCCCTCGGGCAGGCAATTGATCTACTCCATCGTGTCGGGCAACGAGGGCGAGGAGTTTGCCGTCGACTTTAACACAGGTTCGTGTTCGTTTTTTTTTTTTTTTGTGTGTGTGTGTCTTGTCTGTTCTTGTACACATCCGTTCATCCATCACTCGTCCGCTTCTCTTTACCTACCCCCCTGATCAACTCCACCCTTGGGTCTGCGTGTCCGTTCCAACCACAATCACCCTGGGTAGAAACGTTGATGCTCGCTGTGTGTAGAGTCGAATTTTTAGAAACGAAAAAGAAAGTAGCTTGGCTGTTTTCATCTACATGTCGCACTGGGCTACGGCTGATTTATTTATTGTTGAATTCATCGTTGGCGTGCACCACGAGCTGGCCAAGTCGAAAATGAAGAGAGAGATTACCACACACCTCGCGTCTTTCTTGTCAGCATCCATCAACGTTTTGTTCTTCGTCGTCGTCTTCTTAATAGATCAACAACCCTGGAACAGAACAGAAAAGAAAGAAAAATAGTTTTTTTTTTTTTAAGGCCACCTCAAACTCTTAAAGCCCATCGACCCTCCTTCTTCATTTTGTCCGTCCATGATCGATGAGGTTGATCGGAGGCTCAACAACAATGAATAACATGGAAACAAAAAAAAAAAGATGATTATTTTTTTTTTGTTTTTGTTTTTGTTTTCATCGTTTTCTCCGGAAAAAACAAAACAATTCCAGCCGTTCCATTGCGGTGGTTTCATTATGGAAGTGAAAATGCGGTTACATTTTTTCCTTTCACAATTATTTACAGCCGATATATAACGGGCCATGGCCGGTTAATAAAACTATCCCAGATGCTAGTGTCGTTTTGAATTAACCGATTACCTCGCTTTCAGGACAACTCCGCTAACACAAACGTTAACACTCTCATCTAATAATTTAAAAAATCATATTCATTTAAAACAAACTTGAAAATTGATTGTTTGTATTTTGTTTTATTTTTTCCTATTTCGCCTTTTAAAAACACTTCTGTCGAACTTCAGCCCACAACTCGGAAAACGGGCCTTGTAAGTAACTTTTAAAAAAACTGACCCCACTTATTTTTTGTTGAAAAATTCCTAATTGCTGCGCTATTATTTGATGATCTAATCTTAATCGCCCACTATTCGCTAGTTGCACATTATTAGTTCTTAGTTTTTATCCACTTCTTGCTTGCCACACATTTCTGCAGTACGCACCCACACCACTTTTCCTTTCTTTTTGCTCACGCCCAGCTTATTCCTCATCTGTTATCCTTTCACTTTTTTTTTTTTTTTTTTTGCAAGCCTAAGTTTCTATTGTCGCAATTTTGGCCAGCCAAGCGTGTTGTTATCTGCTGGTGGCGATGAGAAGCTTCCCACACACACACCTTGTCACGGTTTCACACAAGGCGTTAGATAGTTCTATTTATTATTATTTACGTAATTCATTTTTTTCTTTTTTGCACGAAGCTTGCCTACATCTATTTTGATCTGTGTCTATCCTTGCGTGTATGTGCCTAGTAACCGGAAATCATAATATGTACGCCTATGCTTAATGTGAAGCATTTTTTTGTGTGTGTGTCGGTCACAGGTCTCATCTATATCGTCAACAGGCTGGATTACGAAGCCAGATCCAAATACGAATTGCTCGTGCGCGCTACCGACAGCGTATCGGGTTCGCATTCAGAGGTGCCCGTCAGTGTCAGCGTCGACGATGCCAATGATTCACCGCCAGAATTCAGCAACAACGAGTACAATGTCACGTTGTCGGAAGCCACGCCTTCCGGTACGGTGGTGTTGGCTGTCAGCGCTCACGATCTCGATTCCGGTACAGAATTTATTTAATAAATAAATAACTAAATAAATAAGACAAATGAGGCAAAAAAAAAAAAAAAATATTTAAATTTTTCTCTTCCTGGTCGGTGCGTGTTATAAAACCCAATTTCTGTGTTGCTTCTGGTTAGGCATCAACGCCCAAGTCGTTTACCGACTGTTACCGGATACCACTGGGGGACAAGACGGGCCAGCGGTAGTTGCCGCTCCGGCCGAGTTCTTCCACATGAACCCGGAAGACGGAACGTTGATTCTGGTGCGTTCTCTGGACCGTGAAACCCAGTCACAACACCATCTGCTCGTCATGGCTTCTGATCAGGGCAGCCCGTCTCTCTCCAGTACAGCACACATTTGGATCAGAGGTTTGTAACCGAAAAACATAAACAAAGGAAGAAGCGAGAAGACGTTTAACACATGTTTTCTGTTTTACTTTTTGCGCAAAACAGTGGAAGACGTAAACGACAATCCTCCGCAATTCGAACAACGTTCGTACCGTTGCGTTCTGAGCGAAGATGGCAAGCGAGGCCAATTCGTCACGATGGTAACTGCAACAGATCCGGACGTCTCCGATCAGACTCGGTTAATCTATTCGCTAACGGGCGGCAATGATCAGCAAATGTTTAACATTGATTCAAAACGAGGTATTTCATTTTGCATAACAAACCGGCCGTAGACATTTTCACGGCTGTCATTTGTTTTTGAAGGTACCGTGACGTTGGGTAACTTGCATCGCTTTGGAGAACAGCCAAATTACTTGTTGAACATCAGCGTCAGCGATGGCGTATTTACAAGTTTCGCAGCGCTCCAAGTGGACCTCCTTTCAACTAATCGGCATTCGCCCAGCTTTTCTCGCCCGCTTTACGAAGTGGAAGTGCTGGAAAATCTTCCGGCTGGCACGTTGGTGATCCAACTCAACGCGACCGACCTGGACAGGGACGATTTCGGACGCATATCGTACGCCATTTTGTCCACCGTCGCTTCGGAAATGTTTAGAATCGACGAGGAGACGGGAGATGTTTTCACTCGGCGGCCACTCGATCGTGAAGTGCGCAAAGTCCACGAGATCCCAGTGGTGGCGTTCGATGCTGGTGGCAAATCGGGTCACGCTACGCTCCGTGTCAAAGTCGGAGACGTCAACGATAACCGACCGAGGTTCCTGCTGGCTGAATACAGAGCCAACATCCATGCCAATTTCTCTGTTGGGCAACCATTCCTTAAAGTATATATCTTTGTTGTTTTTTATTAATTTGTTCCGCAAAGATCTAATGTTCCTTCCAAAACAAATTTTTAGGTTCAAGCCATGGATCTAGACGTGGATAGTAACGCGAAATTAAGTTACTCCATTTACGAATCAAATGGAACTAAAGCCTCAGACACGTTCGACATCAACTCATCTACTGGAGAACTCTTTTTAAAGCTGAATGCACTTGCCCTTGGTATTATTTTTTTTTTTTTGTCTAAATTCCGTATTGATCTGATTTTCTTTATCTAAACGCGTTCTCCCTGCGCTTTTTCTAGCCAACGAAGTGTTTCAATTCTTCGTTCGAGCAGAAGATCACGGCTCTCCAGTATTGGGCACGGAAGCTCCAGTTGATGTCCTCATCCTCGATCCGCAAGAGCGAGCGCCTACATTCGAGAGGACTTCGTCTAAATATTTCATTTCTGAATCCGCACCAGTTGGTAATGATAACAAATGTCCCAATTATGCCTTTTTTTTTTTTTTTTTTTTTCAGTACTGAACGTTAAAAATTCTGTGTCAGGCACGACGATTGCGAGAGTAAAAGCGGTCAGTGGCGGCGAGCAATTGCATTACACGATCGTTCCAGCTCCGAGAAATCCCGATTTAGACAATGGAAGCAGAGATGAAGACGTGGAACCATCTCCCTTCTTTTCTGTGGACGATCAGGGACAGATTTATTTATCCCTTCCGTTGGATCGCGAAACGTGCGACATCCACATCATCACCGTCGTTGCCTCAACAGACACCTCACCTCCCATTATCGCCTTTACGGAGGTCATCATCCAAGTGCTGGACACGAACGAACATCCGCCCGAGTTCGAAAGCAATCCGTACAACGTCATAGTAGCTGAAAATGCAGAGAAAGGCACCAGCGTCATTCGAGTGTCGGCTTTGGACGGAGACCGTGTCACTGGAACGTACGGCGATCTTCGCTATTCGTTCGGCCACAGCATGGCGCCGGAATTGGCCAATATATTCCGCTTGGATTCCGTGACGGGTTGGATCACCACGTTGGGTCTTCTCGATCGTGAAGAGCGTGATCGCTACATTTTGCCCATCATCGCCAGCGACAACGGAACGCCGGCCAAATTGACTTCCACGACGGCGGTGGTAATCGAGGTGCGCGACTACAACGACAACCCGCCGCAATTCTCTCAAAGTCACTACGTTGCGGCCGTCAACGAAGAAGCCCTTCCGGGCACGGTCGTCGTCCGCTTGACCACCACCGATCGCGACAGGGACCAAAGCCGGACAGATTCTTCTTCGGCGCCGCAGCAGCCCCAGTTGCAGTATTACATTGTCAGCGGAGATCCACGCTCCCAGTTTGGCATCCGACAAGGCGAAGTTTATGTCGAAAGAGCGCTGGACCGTGAAGAAATCGGCTCTTATAGCCTCCAGGTAAAACACGTAAAACTGAAAACTGTGGTTTTTTACAGTCGTTTCACGTTCGCATTTTTTAAAATTTAAGGTACTTGCTACTGACGGCTTCTTCACGGCCACTACCCACGTGACTGTTGACATTTTGGACGACAACGATCACGCTCCTGTTTGCACTCAGCACCGTTATCACGAGCTCGTTTCGGAAGCAACTGCTCCGGGCACGTTTATCGTTCGAGTCAGGGCGACCGACGCGGACGAAGGGCCCAATGCTAAGATGAAATTCTACCTGACGGGCGAAGCAGCCGATTTCTTCTTTTTGGACCCTTCGTCTGGCCAGTTGAAGACGCTGAAACCTCTCGATCGAGAGACTAGACCCACGTACACGCTGACAGCTCACGTTCAAGATCGCGAGCGGCCTCAGTGGGAATGTACTTCCGAAGTCGTCATCGCCCTGATGGACGTCAACGACAATGCTCCGAGTTTCAATCAAGATTGGTACACATTCGCCGTTCCGGAAGACGCGGAATTGAGGACCATCGTGGGCAAAGTCCACGCTACCGACAGCGATCTCGGCCTCAACCGGAAGATTAGATACAGTCTCCTAACATCGACGACCTCTTTGGCCGGCCAGAACTCGTTCGCCATCGACGCCGAGAGCGGAATTGTGACGGTGGCCAAAGGTCTGGATCGAGAAACTGTATCATCCTACAACTTGACCGTGTCCGCCATTGATTTGGGCACGCCCGCCTTGGTATCTACCGTCGTCGTGACGGTGGTCGTGACGGACGTCAACGACAATCCCCCGCAGTTCAGCCGCAAGTTGTACGCAGCGTCGGTGGCCGAAAGTTCGTCCGTCGGGACGGAAATCTTGAACGTGCTGGCCACTTCGCTGGACATTGGTATCAACGCCGAGATCAAATATTCCATCGTTGGAGGCAACGAACATCGCCATTTCACTATCGATCCGCTCTCCGGCGTCATCAGTCTGGCCGAGCCGCTGGATTACGAACGGGCTCGAGAGTTCTACTTGACCATCCAAGCTCTTGACGGAGGTGTTCCTCCTCTAAGCAACCACGCTGCCGTTAACATCACCGTGCTGGACAGCAACGACAACCCGCCCGTTTTCACTCAGGCCAGCTACAGTGCGGCAATCCGCGAAGACGCCATGATTGGCGAGACCGTATTGCGACTGAACGCCGTCGATTTAGACAGCGGTGATAACGGCCGGATCACTTACACGCTTCTCAATGGCGACCGTCATTCTCAGTTCCGTATAGATGGCAGCACGGGTTTATTAACGGTGGCCGGACAGTTGGACAGGGAATTGATTACGAGTTACATGCTGGAAGTGGAAGCGAGGGACAATGGAGCCCCGTCTTCTCTAGCCGGAAACGTCCTGGTCTCGGTGGAAATTACGGATGCCAATGATAATCCCCCTGCCTTCTCCCAAGTCAATTACACGGCCATCGCCCAGGAAGACAAACCTCTCGGATTCGTCATTCTCAAACTGCAAGTGACGGATGCCGATGGACCGTCCAATGCCGGTCCTTTTACATTCGAGATCAGGACCGGTAACGTGGACAACGCCTTCCGTATCGATGGCAACGGTTCGTTGCGCACTGCCAGGCGCTTCAACCACAAAGTGCGCGACCATTACAACCTGCAGATCGTCGTTTTCGATAACGGCAGTCCGCCGCTTTTCTCCGACACTTGGGTTTTGGTCAAGGTGATTGAAGAGTCCAAGTATCCTCCCATCATCACACCTTTGGAGATCAACATCAACTCCTTCCTGGACGAATACGCTGGCGGAGTCATCGGCCGTGTTCACGTCAACGATCAGGATCCTTACGACACTTTGGTGTACTCTATCGTCGAGGAAAAGGCTTACCAACACTCGTCGGTGGCCTTGTTCGAGTTGGATCCGGAAGATGGAACACTGATCGCCAAACCGGGCCTGGATGTAGGAGCCTACACTGTCAACGTATCCGTGACGGACGGCAGGTTTTTCACCTATTCGGCCGTCAAAGTCAACGTCGTCTTCATCTCAGACGAGGCGCTGCAAAACGCCATCATCCTGACGATCCGCGACATCACGCCCGACGATTTCGTCACCAGCTACAGGAAGAACTTCCTCAAGGCCGTCCGCAATATCATGAACGTCCGGACTAAAGACGTCTTCATCATCAGCATCCAGCCGCAAGTGGCATCACCTACCGGCCAGCCGTCGTCGAAAAGCAACCGGACGAGGCGCGGAGATGACACGTCGCCGCTCAGGAAGTCGGCCGCTGTCACGAGACTGGAACCCATGTGGCGCGTCCGCGATCCCGCACGACAATCGAGGCCCAACGTGGACATCTTGTTCTCTGTTCAGAAGCCAGCCGGTGGGTTCTATCCTCCGTCCATTGTTCGCAAGCAGCTGCTGGACAACGTGGCAGAATTGGAGGCCACCATCGATCATCATCGCATTTCCGGCACTGTTCAGGTCTGAATTTTCTTACGGCATCATCGTTTTTTGAATGATTTAGAAATCAATTGTTCTATTTATTGTAGGGTTTCTGCACGTCCAACTTTTGCGGCGTCAATGGCAAGTGCTACGATCGAGTGGTGCTGGACGACACGATGACAGTGGCCATTACCTCCGACATAAGCAGCTTCGTGGCTCCTCGCCATAAATACAAGCCGACGTGCTTGTGCAAAGACGGTTACGGCGGAGAGAAGTGCGACGTGGTGGCCAACGAGTGCGCCCGGAATCCGTGCCCGGATTCACGCATCTGCCGGCCCGAGTCGGGTTCTCCTGGCTATTCGTGTCGCTGTCCCGAGAACCATCCGGGATGCGTCAACGAATTGACACAGATCACTCCTTGCAAAGACGCCACGTCTGGATGCTACCAACCCAGTCATCCGATCTACTTCTCCGGGAAGTCATACGCCCAGTACAACCTGGGATCTTCCATCGAGCGCCGTCTTTTATTGACCCTTCGATTCCGCACTGTCCATCAGACCGGAAGCATCATGTTTGCCAGTGGTCGTATCGATTACAGCATCCTGGAAATCGTCAATGGCGAGGTACATCTAAACCCTCATTTACATTTTGGAATTTATCTTTAAACGAAGTGTGATTTTTTTTTTTTTTTTTTTTTTTTTTTAAGGTTCAATATCGATTTGATTGCGGAAGCGGAGAAGGACTTGTACGAGTGACTGGTTTAAGTGTCAACGACGGAGCTTGGCACGATATCCGAGTGGAACGTCACGGAAGCGTGGCTGAAGTGACGGTAGACGGATCGTACCGATCTCAAGGAGCAGCTCCCGGAGTCAACGATGTCCTCAACCTGGAACCAATTAGCGATCACGTCTTTTTCGGCGCGGAAGTTCGCACGTTGGACGATGTCCGCATGGGCTTTGTCGGATGTTTGGATGACATCCGTTTGAATGACAACCTCTTGCCGCAACACATACCCATCAGTTCGCCGGCCTCGTCTTTGAACAGCCTCGGTTCCAGTCACGGCACGTCGGCCAGTCCGTCCATCACGTTGAAGAGGTTTACCAACGTCGAATTCGTCTGCAGAGTCCCGCTCGAAAGGCCTGGCATCTGTGGCAGCCAGCCTTGTCTGAATGGTGGCACGTGCACTGAAATGGCCGGTATCTTGCCCGGCTATCAGTGCACTTGCCGGCCTCGTTTCATGGGCTCCCGCTGCGAGATTGACAGCGATCCTTGCGCTTCTTCGCCCTGTCTCTTTAACGGCCGATGCTACAACCTCAACAACGACTACCGTTGCGAATGCCCCACCCGTCTCAGTGGAAAACGCTGCGAATACGGCCGCTATTGCAACCCCAATCCTTGCAAAAACGGCGGCATCTGCGAGGAAGGTGGCAGCGGACCCATTTGTAAGTGTCGCGGATTCACCGGCGATACTTGCTCCGTCGACGTCAACGAGTGCGAGCCTTCGCCTTGCCAGAACGGCGGCACTTGCGTCAACATTGTCGGCAGCTTCCAGTGCCTCTGCCCCAACAACGTCACCGGCCATTACTGCACAGAACTGGCCTTCAAAAACGATTCGATCACGTCCGATTCGTTTTTCAGCAACTTTCCGATTCTATGGATTTTGATCGCCGCCGGCCTCACCGTTATGATCCTGTTGATCATCTTGCTAGTCAGCTGTTTGTGGAGAAGGAACAAGCGTTCGCGGAGCGGCAGTCACCGATCGCACAGCATGAACGACTCTAACGGCAAAGAAATGGTCCCTCTCAATTCTAGCCGACCGATAGATTTGTCGGAATTCAAACGCGGCTCGAAAATGAGCAACCTCGAAGCCACCAATCAGGTAATTTCTTGTTTTTCATTTTGCTATTCTGCTAGTTTTTAATTAATTCATTTCATTTCGCCTATGTTGTTTCAGGTACCGCCCATGTTGCCGCCGCGTCCAGCTTCGTACACGCCCAGCATCGGAGAGCCCACGTACCTTCCGCTGAACAACTTGGACACGATCCGCAGTTACGGATCGGCCGCTGACGAACTGGAAACTTATCCCATGTTGGGTTTGCCGGCCTATAATGGGAACGGCATCGGGAGTGTGGGTGGTCACAACAATCCCGATTACCATCCGAACTTGAACCGGCCGACGGGTGTCGGCATGGCTTCCAATGGCGGCACGGTGTTGGCTTCGCCTCCTGCCCACCTGGCGGCGCACGACACGCTTAGCGACACGGATAGTGTACACAAGCCACGCTGGTCTGATCTGGAAAGCAATCTCAAAGGATCTTATTACGAAGCAGCCAAAATCCACAACGGTACGTCGTATATTAAAAACTTGTTTCATTAGTCTCAAGTTACAACCTCTCTCCCAACTCTTGATACCCTCTCGCTCTCCTTATTACCTCTGCTTCCTCTTATTCTGCTTGTTTTATTATTATTATTTTTTTTTTTTTTTTTTTTTATCTACTTCTCTATCCTTCTGGATAGCTGGTGGCCCGTACCAATTACTACTTTGGGGGGAGGGGGTACTGCCATCCGTTTTATAACTCCTATCTTGGTCGTTGGCCTTTTGATTCGGGGGGGGGGGGGGGGATCCTTTTGTTGCAGCTCTAATGTTTCATTATGGATGTCGGATGAGACTTATCGTCTGCTTTGATCTGTGATATCGCAGTGGCGTACTTTGCGAGTCTCAACGTCAGACGCTGTAATAATACGGCCGGATGACTGGCTTTGATCCATGTTGAATGAATTATTGTCCGACAACGGAGTCTGCTGGACTTTTTGTTGATGATTAGTTTCTCCACCCTCCGTATGCGGACATTATGTACCTTTGTCCTCGTGCGACATCCTACCAATTGTTGTATGAGCCTTTGAAATTTGTGCACATGGACGGGGGGGGGGTGACAAATGGGAGTTGGTGGTAGTATCAAGCGTCTGATCTCATGTCTGTGTGTCTCATGTATCTCCAAACTTGATAGACCTGAAAGGGAAATGCAGCGAGACGGGATCGACGGCCAACCGGATCCACCATAATCATCACCATCTGAACGGCAGCCACTACGGCCATACCGGAGGTCTGATGCTCAGCAACGTTAAAAGCACAAACAAGGACGCGATTGCCTCGGTTTCTACATCCGTCTCTGCCAGCCTCGACGATTGTGCGCGTACGTCTAGTCCCCAATCACTCAGAGCTATTATCGTCTGAAACATCTTCTCTACCTTTTTCTCTCTCTCTCTCTCTCTCTCTCTACCCCACTCACGCAATCTATCGTCTGAATTTCTTCTTCTTTTTCCTTGTATTTTTCGTTCGTCTCTTCGGGTCGATCTTTTCTTCTTTTCAAAACATTCTATTCTTTCACCTGAAAAATTCGAAATCATTTTCGTATTGTGCAAAGGGCAGAATAACGGGGGGTTTAAGTTTGATTTCTTTTTGTTTCTTTTTTTGGTTTCTTTGGTTAACGAAAAATGGCGGAACGACCACGAAACGATGTTTAAAAAAAAAAAAAAAAAAACACACAAAAAACAAAAACAAATGAATAACTAAAGGTGGACAGCGCGGTGGACTTGCATTGGGTACGTCGAGCCCCGTGACGCTCTTACCTGCTGCGGGAATTTCCATACAACTGCTCCATGTCCCCGCTACCCACCCCGCCTCCCAGTCCTCCCATCATTCCGCCATTACCTAGGGACTATGCCGAATTCGAATTGAGTCTACAGACATTGATGAGGCAAACCGCTCTGCTCAGCCGGCCTTCACCGAGTACGTAAACAAGAAAGACGAAAAAAACAAAAACAAAAAGCAATTGGAAAACAAACATCACATTTTTTGCCTGCGCACGCGTTTTTATTTTAGTTGTGTGTTGTATTTTGATTTACCCCTCCCTTTTATTTTGCGGGATCACACCAACACCAAGGCTTCCCTTTTTTTTTTTTTTTAGAAAAAGGTTTCCGCAATCGAACGGGATTTAGAGGAGCAGTTAGTTTTTCCCCATAGCGCATCTGTTTTTGGAATTTTGTTTGCACCTTCTTGAACCGCACCTTTGATGCGGCAGGTCGTGTTATCCGCTTGCGCTTTTCGTTCGTTTACGTGTTTTCTTACCTTTTGTTTTTTTTTTCTCTGTTTTGCACGCAGTTGCACGACTCCGCCCGAAATCCGTCCGCCTTACAAGTGCGTTTTATTTTCTTTTTTTCCCCTTGCTTGTTCGTCTTCGCTTCTGCACATTTTCACTCTTTTTAAATGCATGTTACCCCCTGCCACCCACCACCAATTCTTTGACTTTTATCTTTTCTCGAAGGAAAGAAAAACTGATAGTCATTATTTATATTTTTCTTCAAGCTTTAACAGCCCCCTTTGGCAGCTTACAGTCGGCACGCTAATTAATGCAAAGTCCCTTTTCCGCTTTCAATATATATGGCAGCAGCTCTTTTGATTTCCTCAGGCTTGCAAATGCCCAGCTGTACACACACACACACACACACATTGGGTGAACAGTAGAGCTGAGTCTTTGAAGTTCTTGAGATCAAAAGAAGCCTAGCTTCATCAGCTTTTAGCGGTGCTAGGGAACATTTGCAATTAGAGACTAACTATGCATGTTGCAACAAAAAAAAAAAATATGAATGAAACTTGCCGCTAAGCTGGAAGTTCATTGCCCAAAAATAAATGTATACGCGACAGCTTAAGACATTATGCGCTACTCGCTCGAGCGTCGTCGCCTTGTTGACAGACATCTGACATTCTTTTTTTTTTGTGTGTGTGTTAAAAATAACAGGTTATCACTGGGACTGTTCGGATTGGGCCAATCAGAGCCAGAACCCGTTACCTAACATCACTGAAGTACCAGGGTCCGAGATACCCGACTCTTCGAGTTTCCATAGCAACGAAAGTAACGAGTCCAATGGCAACAACCATCAACTCGACACCCTGCACAACGGTACGTTTTTCGATCATTAGTCCGAGCTAATAGTCGATACGCTTTTCTTTATTTAACGACCACGTCTATGAACGCTCCGATTACCTTAGTCATCACCATCCGGAATGCATCCGCCCTTTAATACGAGTTTTCCTTTCTCTTCTTTTTTTCAGGGATGATGATGACAATCAGTCCCGAACGTGACCTGGATACGTTGGTGGAAGACCCGAAACCTGTCCCGACATCGAACGGATTCAGATCTTTGGATTCGGATTGCGGTACGGATGTTGAGATGGGATCCAACAGCACCAACCCGTTCCGAACATGTCAACCCCCGAGCTTCGAGGAAATCCTCGCCAACAGCGGACTGCGCCTGTCGGATTTGGCTGTCGTCTCCATACCCAACAGGTAGGTTTTGCATTTTGCATGTGTGTCGCAAACGCTTTGCCGGATATTGACACGTCTCGCACTTTATTCATTGCCAATAGCGATGGAGGATGTAGCGACAGTGAAGCACCGTCAGAGTCATTACCACCACCTGGCAACTACTCTAGGCATCCCAATCATTATCTACCACCTTACAGCATCGCCAGCGAAACGGAAGCGGAAGATTCATCGCCCGTCCGCGGCGGCAACAACAATGGACGCAACGTCTACGGCAATCGCGGCGTAACGAACAACGACGACGATGACGACAGCAGCCCATCATCGTCGAGCTCGTTTGCCAGTCAAATCCGTCGCCCGCTGACCAATTTACGGGCCGTGGGGAACGGAGCTTCCGCCGCATCGTCTGCTCACGATCGCGTTTCGTCGTTGATGGGCTCGTGCAGTGACGTATCCAATTTGTGCGACATTGAAGATTCCGAGTTTGAAGCCGAGGACGTCAGGCCGAGAATGCCAGCGCCGATGACTACGATCCATAAAGCGGGCCAACCGATCCAGACAGACGTCTAAGATATGTAACTAAGCAGCTAGCAACTAGACATCATCTCGGATCGATGTCGCCGAAAATCGAGGACGACAGATGTTATCTACGGCCTTGAAGTGCCTCGGCGTTTTTCCTCCCTCCGTTCTTTTCTATTCATTTTCCATTCTCTGTGCACTTTGCTGGGCGGCGCGTGATCCAGCCCATTTGCTTTCCCGGCAATCTATTTGCCAGTTCTTTTCTTCGTCGTTTGTCGAGCGCTCCGTTTCCCCGCTCTTTTAGCGCTTGAACGGCTGCAAACGGGAAGACGATCGTCATCAGCTCAGAGATTTTATTAAGAGCTTCACTCGTTTCACACTGCGAAAATGTTTTTTAAATGTTGGAAGGGAAGTGAAAATTCAATTGAAAAAAATGACGAAGTTTAGCAAACGCTGTACTGAGAGAATTGTGTACGCGTCAAATTGTGCCACTCACCTCTGGAACACACGCAACTTTTAAAAACTGTAAAAAGTAATGTATGTAGATTGGCTATCGTGATTCAAACTCCCCCCTCCTACCACTGTCCATCCTCTTTTTCATTCTTTTTGTGGATAATCCCGTGGAAGTGGAGTGTGTGTGCGACCTCTGCTTCGTTATGTATGACGTGCAATGTTTATCTTCTATTTTTCTTGGTCTCCATTTTCGTTTGATCACGAAGCAAACGCGGTCCAGCTCGTTCGTTGTCCTCTTGTTTTTTTTTTTTGTTTTTTTACCTCTCTTTCTCCTATTTTTATTGTTTGATCTGACCTTTTTTCTTAGTCGGTTTCATGTATTCCTTTAGAAAACAAAAGGTTTTGTCGCGTCTGTGCGGGGTTGCCTTTTGATTTTATGATTTTTTTTTTTAAAGATAACGAAATGTTTGATTTCGCGTATACCAACAACATATTGTGTTCTGGCAATTATCAATGCACGTGGCTTTTTTTTTTTTTTTAATCTTTTGAATTTCTTCTCTTTTGTTTTTTTATTTTCATTTCCTTGTTTTTCGTTCCTCTTGTTGTTTATATTTTTTTCTTTTTCCTTGTTGCACAGGAAAATTAACGAGCTGGCGGCAACAAAAAAAAAAAAAGAGAGACTTGATCCAGCCATATCTAAAACTGTTTGCCGCAATTTGTGTTTTTTCTGCCTTCCCCAAACCTCTTTTTACACAGACATATATATTATATAAATATGGAGAAAGAGAGAGAGATTGAAGAGAGGCATTTTTGGGGCATCGTATATTACAGGGCTTCGAGTAATATTTTTGCACCTACATTGTTCGCTTTTCCTTCTCTTTTGTCCAGTTTGTACATTAAACGATGATCGTGATGACGACATGGCAACGGTGTAGCAGACAACAACAAAAAAGTGTTTGAAAAAAATTGAAAGAAAAGTGTTGTACAGTTTTACCTTTTTAAAAACAACAAAAAATATGATTTCATCTCTTTTGTAAAGAAAATTGTGACAAATACACAGAAAACGCATGTTTATTTCATTGTACACATTTCATATTGGCTATGAAAGATCTGCAGTGATTGGTTGTTGCTAGTTGTGTGCTGCCACCGTACGGTGGCCATGGCGAAAATTAGCATAGAAAGAAAAGTACAAAAATCAAAAAAGAAAAAGAAGGGAAGGGTTAGCATTTAAGCATTGTTTTAAGCGGGAGATCGAACTGAGATCATTATAGTCTTACCACGTGCGGCTGGTGCACGTCTATTGACGCACAGTCCTACACAATGCGTTATTTGCATGAAAGCTAGATTTCTTTGTCGCAGTGAATTATCGAGCCGTGCAATCTTTCGACTTTTTTTTGTCTTTTGACATCACAGTTTTGCTATTTAACTAACAATCGATGCAGTAGAAATTCTAAGAAAAGCTAAGACGAACATGAGAAAGGACACACACACAGCATGGAGTTGGCACATGGTCGCGAGAATAGACGTTAAATCATCGTGGAATGGAGCAAACAATCGGAAAATCGATCCAACAAGTCTCGGTTCGTTTCAATCACGTGGTAGTGACGTTCAACATTGTGTGACTGGTTTTTTAACACGACGGCCAAGCAAACGTCGTTTTTCTTCCAAAGTTTCGTGCATCTGCTGCCCCACACACACACACACACACACACATTAACTTTTATTTTCGTCGTGGTCGACGACTTTTCAACGCTCTGGTGAACGCCCATTTTGATCCTGACAACTGGCCATCAGAGAAACCGCGTGCTCTACCCCATTTGCTGGCCCACCTACGCTAGCCCCCATCATTATCGAGAAGGATATGATCGTTTTGGACAGACGATCGAAAGGTAGGAACCAAAATGCCCTATATTATTTCTCTCGTTTTTTTTTTTTTCGAAACACGCCAACTTTTCTCGTGCCGTGTCGTTCCCACATCAAATTGTTTCGATCGATTGTTATCGAGTTGAGCTCAATTCTTTCGTATTCTTTTTATGTCCCTTTTTTTGGCTTGTTGTGCTCAACTTAAAGTTACAATCCTCGTCTAAAGCCGAAAGCGTTCTTTTTGATGTAAAGAAAATGGCGGACATCGAAGCTAGGGCCCAACAACATCGAATTGGTTCGCTTGTTGCTGCCGGATGTCCCATGACATTCTGAGTTGATCGGTTGACTCTTTATTTTTTTGTTCCCCCATTTTTTTTTTTTTTTTTTTGGAGAGGGATATATTCGTATCCGGCGTATGCCATCATAACAATGGCCTTTTATAACAATTCTGAGGCTCATGTGATGTGTCCGAGAAGATGGACATCCATGTCGGAAGAAAGGAGGGGGGTGGGAGATCTTTCTGGAAGGCAGAAAAATGTTGGTTGTACTTCTCTAGAGACACGAGGTATAAAGTTGACTGCCGCCATTATTCGTTTTCTTCTTCTTTTTTTGCGCTTTGCGGGATCTACTCCCGCGGACAACAAAGGAATGGGAAGGAGAAGATCATCATCATCGTCTCTAGTCTTGACTTTCGAGTTCCAGCTGTTTAGGGTTTTTACTGCAGACGGACGTGATGTGACTGTCAGCTGTTTTTCCTTTTATTCGTTCTAATGGGATGCAAACGTTCTCAATGCTCCCCCCACTTTGACGGGCCTTGTTATTGTTGATGAAAATGCTATTATCGTCGTTATTGAGAATGTGTGTATTTCTTTTCTCTTTAACATTTTGTCTACAATAATTGATTGTGTTTTATCGATTGATCCGTTTGCCGAATTGAAGTCGGGGCAAATTTCTTGTTGCGACGTTGCCGTGCTTAGTTAATTGGATTTTGGCGGGAGAAAAAGTTTTTGTCTTTAGTGTAGGGTCGGACAAAGGGCGGATTTGAGGTTGAATCGGTTGACGGTGCCATCTTGAAGTTGGGCGACGCGACCGGCGTATTCGACGACGGCTTCGATTTCCTCTTGGCCGATATCGCCGTCGATATTGGCCAGATAAGTGTACATCTCGATGAAAGTGTCGACGGGCAGCGAAGATCCGCCATCGTCGTCCGTTGTCAATATCGTGCACAACGTTTCCATAGTTTCCCCCAGGCTCTTTTATTTATTTAGTTGCGTGAACGGAAAGAACAAAAGAAAAATGAGCTTTTAAATATTTGATTTTTCAATATATCAGTAAGTTAGGAACGAGGCATACGTGTTCCACTTTGCTATGCCAATCCCGAATTCCTCTTTCTATATTGTTTTTTTTTTCTTCTATGTTCTATCCCTTTCTTTCGGTTGCATTGTCATCTTATGAGAGAAAGGGGAAGATCAATTCGTAACGGGGAAGACACGCGATCGTGACGTCCAGCCGTATCATTTTTTTTTTGTGCGTGGGTGGGCTACTAGAGCGTTAATTTTACATAGCACTTAACAAATTACGCGAATGTTTCCACTTTTCTTTGTCTTTTGTTTTTGTTTTATTACAAGAGGATGTTTCTCATCGTCCACGAGAAATGGATTGTGCTCGTTTAATTGTCGGGCATAATCGTCTTTGTTATTGCGCCACTAGAGTTGTTGATACGTCGGATTTCGCGTTGAGTGGGATCAATGATTTTGAGATTAACGTAAAATATCGATCGAAATAATTTTTAAACTGATTGATGGTATTTTGCATACTAAATTGTAACTTAACGCCGAGAAAAAAAAATTGACACTTGTTCTTTCTTGGAAAATGACTGGGGGGATTGAATTAAAAAAAACTGTTTTATTCTGCCTCATTAAACCACTAGGGTTGCTGCTGTCGTTGCCGAACGATGATTGGCGGCAGTGACAGGCCTTATATCCTTATCAAACCTAATGATGTAAATGGGGGGTGGAACGGGATCGAGTCTGTCGTTTCAGCCGATTCGGTTCACTTGCATTGACATGTTGAGTGATGGCGCGAGAAAAAAAGGAGAAGGATCTACTATTATACTGTTTTGCGTCCTCCATCTTCGTCTCTTTGCGTTCGTCGACGCTTGGGCTTTTCCCTATTTAATGAGGATGAATAATGGAGGGAGCCGTTGGACGTTGCTTGCGTTTGCTCTTGCCGTCTTGCCAGATAAAGGGCCGCTCGAATAGAAGATGGCCAGGGAATCGGGTAGCGAAGCTGCTGGGCCATTTGCCAACAAGTTTGAAATGGACGATGCGCAAACGTTTTTATAGAGTTCTCGGGCTTAGACGCTTTTTTTTTATGTAAGAGGGAATGACTATCTAAAAGCTAGAAGAGAAAAAAAAAAAGGAACTTTGTTTACATCGCCAAGTTGTCCGGCTGCCAGCGCCAAGAGTTTGTTCCAGTCGACGACGGTAGCTGGGTCGTAGTTGCGCGGCGGCTTGGCTCCGTTCGGTTGGCCGTCATTGTTGTCTCTGGTCTCTGCGTTTTCTTGGGTTTCTAAATCTTGTCCGTCGTTGAGCGGCGGCGTCGCTATGGAAACTAACTCGAGCAAGTCGTCCAAGCGTTGACGTTCCAAACCCAACGTTGTCCAAAGTTGGATAATGTCACCTAAATTGACATCGTCCGACGGTTGACCGCCACGACCGCCACTCAACTTTGTTTGTTTTTTTGTTTTTTTCAAATGGAGACATAAACAAATTTCAAAATGTTAAATCTAGTCAAACATCAATTTGCCAGTAACGTTAAAAAAATGCGCAAAAATAAAATGAAAGGAATTGTTTTTCGGGAGTGGGGGGGGAGTCGGCAGTTTAAAAAAAAAAGCGTCTGTACGTGCGGGCAAAATCTGGCAATACACGAAAGCGGAAAAGAGAAATGGAGGGGAGGTAAATTCTGGTTGTTTCGTCGTTTTCGGAAGCACCACAATTTAAGCCAATTGGGCAGCAATGGTCGAGAAAAAGGGACTTCGAAATCTTTTTCTTTTTTTAAGAGGATTGCGCCCAAAGTGAAGGCAAACCAACAGACAGAGTAGAACGTACTGTTGCTGTGCGGTCGGCTGAGAAAAATAAAAAGGAAAAACTTTTTTTTTTTTTCCCTTTTTTTGTGTCTTTCTTTGTGTCACGAAAGGATAGACGGCCATTATTCCTCGTTATGTTTTTTTTTGGGGGGGAGGGATTGAGATATTTTCATTCTTCTTAAATGTAACGTGTGTAGCAACATAGGGAAACCACACAAAAAGGAGGGAAACTTTTATTTTTAAAGGGATAAAAATTGCCTTCCTGCGAGACCACCAATCTTGTGGTCGGCCATTGAGCTGTCGCATCCGATAGCTTTTTCTTTCTTCTTCTTTTTTTTTGTTGTAAAAGTTCAATCAGTCTTGTCGAGTCCAGGCAATTCTCGTGTGTGTTACGTAGCGATGTGCAGCTACTGTAGTAGTTAGTAAGGAAATAAGAAAGACGAAGCCGCTTTGACTCCATATGTGCAGGGTAATAAATAAGTCTATCGGCTGGCCAGGACAAGTGATGTGGGGTTTGTGGCCGGCTTATTAGACAGTTTGGACGGACCGCTGGTGTTTTTGTTCTTTTTTTTTTCGGCTATTTTGTGAGAGAAAAGGAGATCCAAATGCGCCATTAGTTTCCAATTTGGTCAAAGAGATTGAAGAAAGAACAAGAAGGAGCTTTAACGACACCCAAAGCGCATTGTCCGTCTTTTTCCTAACGTTGTAAACTTTTTCTTTTCTCTTTTTCTTGAAGACGAACGGACCGGGAGGTTATCAGAGAAAATGGGAGACGGGGGAGGGTGGTCAAAGAGGCTCATTCAACGACAATTGCGGTCGTAAAGTTTGTTTTGTTTTTTTGCGTACGAAGGAAACGGAGTGGAAAGTAGGAAGAAGAAAAAAAGAGCTTAGGCGAAGCCTTTTCTTTTTTTTTTAAATCAGGATTTACATTTGATAAAAGTGTACTCGTGAATGCAGTCGATAGGCTTATATACGTACTTGCTTGTGAAGGAGTCTGAGCAGACCGACGGTGATTCCCGAATGATTGTCGAGGGACGTTACCTCCTCCCAGCGATCCTTATCTAGCGGCGCGGACCCGCGGGACAGAGCCCGGAAGTAATCCCTCGACCTGAAGTCCACACAATACATCAAGTCACAAGCATTACACGCATATTTTTTGTTTCGCTACATTTTGATGGTAAAGAAAATTGCAAACTTAATAGTTTAGTTTGTACACTTTCTATGGGATTGTATGTTTTGCTCGACCTCTTTCTGCTCTGATTTCAAAACCTACATCCATTGCGTATTTTTCTTTTCAGTTTGAGTCTTACAAGTGCTGTTGGTGACACATCAAAAGAGCGTCCTACTCGGATGTGGAATAGAGAAATGAAAGAAAAAGAGTTTTGAAAAGAAGCCGAGCATTTCCTGATACGCGTCACTGCTTTGAAAGGAAAGCTGGAAAAGGGATGACCGCTACATTGTTGCTTGTATGTTTCTAAAATACTTTTGATTTTTTTTTTTTTTTTAAAGAATTTAAAAGATTGTGGGCAGGAGCTTTCTGAGCCTATTTTCTAAACAAACCAAACTGTTTTCTGTCGATTTTTTTAAAACGAAATGTTTTGCTACTTGCCATTGAAGGAGATCGCGAGGATCCGTGCGGATGGCGGCTTTGGCGTACTCTTTGAGAATGCCGGGCAGTTCCGGCTTGAAGTTGGTCCAATTACCGATCTGATAGGCAGCACCGTTCAATCCGGGCATGTTTTTTCTTTCTTTCTTATCTCCTTTTATGTCGTCCCCTTTTTTTTTTATCCTCTTTTACCTTTTTTTTTTCGAGAGCTCTTTACTTCTCTGTGATGCTGGAACACACACACACACAAGTAATAGAACGTATGCACGAATTTGAAAAGGACAGACAAGGTGAAAGCCAACCTGGTTTTTTTTTTTATCCTTGTTCCTCTTTTAGCGAACGTAGCGTCTAACTCTTGGGCGTAGGGACGAATCCACAACATACGACGTCGATGGATGTTTGTGTTTGGCTTCGTTCGGTTGTCATGGCAACCGATGTGTGGTGCTACCGTGAGTCTTGTCCCGTATCAACCACACGACACGGAGGGGTGGAGTTTTGATTCCAATCAATACCTGGCCATTTTCATAGATGATGCGTTTCTTTTGTTTTCCCTTTTTCTCTGATACAGAAGGCCAGTCCCGTCTTGTTTTGCTTCGCGTTGATAAATGTTGATCTTTATTTCAATTTTTCATGTTTCGTTTTTGGAAACATTCACGTTTGACTTGAATTCTCTCGTCATCTTCGATGAATTGATGAAGGGGAAAATGAAAATAGTGTTAATAGAACAAGTAACCGCAGCTATCAGATATATATTTGTTCGTTCAACAGCCGATTTCTATTAATTTCACAACAGTGGGTTACACACACACAACCAGATGCGCACCGTGTTTTGCTCCAGTCTTTCTTTCGCAATTTGATTTTTTTTTTTTTTTTTTTTTTTGCAATTATACATTGATAATATCTATACAGGTTAACCCTTTCACGTTGGGTTTTACATATGGCAAGATTCCATGTTCAATCTTCATTTTTTTGTTTGCCTGATTTGCTGTAAATTGCATCCATTTGCGCTTGCGCCAGTTTGCCAACTCGGTCGCTGCTCTAAAACATTTGCCAAAAATCGTAAACACTTTGCATTCGTCATCACCGAGGGGAATGATGTCAGACAAGAAAACTTGAAAATTTTGCCAGCTGGTTGGATAGGAAACAATTGGGGTATGCGCAAGTTTTCGAGTGGGTTCGAGAGAACAAAACAATGGATAATGGAGGGATGGGCTATGTCGCAGTTGTTTGTGTGCGTCTTTATATTTTTCTAAAAAAAGAAAATCGCGACTCTTGCGAAAAATCGGTTCGTATTGTTCCTGAAACAATTGGATTCGAGAATGTCGTTACCGGTAATAACGAGGAGGAAAAAAAAGGCACGCAGCGGAGAAAGTGGGTGGGGGAAATGAATCAATTGGATGTCATTCATTATACAGATATATAGAGATCAGGCCTTTTCTTGTTTAAACAATGATTTAATCACTTTGAATGATTCGCATTTTTTTTTTGTCTATCATTCAATTAACATTCGCAAAAGGAGGATGGGGTTGTTTGTTTTTTTTCACGCGGGATATACAAACAGATAGCCGTGCAATAGAAACGAATATTTGCCATCATCTTTGTTTGTTTTTTTTTTTGTTTTTTTCTGATTGTCTGAATAACACTCTTTGAGCGAGGGCAATTCAAGCAAAACAGTATCACGATTC
Source organism: Daphnia carinata (assembly GCF_022539665.2). Lineage (NCBI taxonomy): Eukaryota > Metazoa > Arthropoda > Branchiopoda > Diplostraca > Daphniidae > Daphnia > Daphnia carinata. The sequence goes on from NC_081334.1 coordinate 6,018,188, forward strand.
GGTCGTAGCTGTTGCCTGTTGCGGCGTTAGCGGACTGGAATTGTTGTTGACGTTGGGCTGGCTCTTGGATCTGCCGGCCACCAGCTGATGGAGTCGATTCAGATTGGTCAGCGTGATGCGATCGTTGGGCACCAACCGAAGGGCTAGTTGGTAATTGTCTTCAGCTTCGCGCCATTGGCCCTTGACGTGCAACAGGGCGCCCAGGTTTCGGTAGACGGTGACATCCTGTTGAAGACGGCCGTAATAATTAAAAAACAAATTTTATTCCATTTGAAATGAGAGGTGGCGAGGGATTCTCTTACGTCAGGTCTCAGCTGGACGGCTTTGCGATAAAAGAGCTCTGCTCTGTCGAGTTCTTTGACTTCTCTCAGTGTCGTTGCGGCGTTGAAAACGGCTTCGAAATCGGCCGGCGCCAGGTGGGCCGCCCGTACGAAAAATTCAGCCGCTTCACGCGGTCTTGAGGCTTCCAGCAGGAACTGACCGGTGAACATGTAGACGGCCGGATCGGTTGGAGCCATGAGCTGGGCCTGTCGAAAGAGTTGCTCGGCCTCGTCGTGACGACTGGCCTGCATGTACGCGCGCCAAAACAAATAATATAAAATAATAATGGAGGGGGGCTATACATTTCAATTCAATTTCCCCCGCCCCGCCTTTGGTTGTCTGTCGTGACAGTTCGTCTGAAAATATCGTGAAAAACTTTTTTTTTGTTGTTTTTTTCGTTCGGTCAGTTGCGTGTTTATCTTTTTGGCTTGTTTTTTTTTCCCCTTTTTTTTTGTGTGTGTGTGTGTGTGTGTGTGTTTGGGTATGGGTGGAGGAGGGAGAACCCCGTGACGTTTGGATGGATGAATAAATCAATACTCGATCATGGGGAGGGGTATAAAGTCAGCCGGAAGAAGGGGAGGGGGAATCGCGGTGTAACGGAGAAGGGAAGAAAAATCAGACTTGCAAACGAATCGAATTGCACTTACGTTTTTGGCCAGGAAACGGGCGTAGGTCAAATGAGCGGCGACTTGATCGGACCGGCTCGTTTGTAGGCCGTCGCTTCCGCTCGACGCTGTTTTCATTGTCCGCTTGTATTGTTGCCTCGCGTTCGCCTGTTGTTGCTCTATTGAATGCGATTCTTGGACTTGATCGACAGCCGCTTTGAACCATCGCTCGCTCTCCAAGTAATTGCCCACCGATTGATAGGCTTCCGCCAGCGAATGATACACCAACTGTTTTTTTTTTGTTTTTTTGTTTTTTTTAGAAAAATGAGAGAAAAGAATATTTATTAACATTTGTCGGTCCGGGGAGGTGATGATGGGATGGCGCGTAAAATAACGGGAAAGTGGCCATTTTTTTGTTGTTGTCAAGATCTTATATTGTATGCATTATGCACGAGTTTGGCCAAGCGTGAACGGAGGGCCTAGCGAGAGCAAACTGCTACCACGTCCAGTGCAGCTGGATTGATCGGCTAGCGGGAAAATTACTGACAAACCTTTTCCGCATTCATGCGCATGGATTTTGATGATGATGATGATGGCGGTCATCCGTTTTTATCGATCGGTGAACTCGTACGGTCGCATTTAAAAATTTTTTTTTTTTTTTTTCTAAAAATTACGTCATTGAAATGTGGGGGTGTTTACCTGGACTTGTTGAAGATTGGTGGGTGTACGCCGGATGGCTTGCTTGTAGAGTTGAATGGACGTTTCGGGATGGCCACTGGCCAGTTCGAGTTGGCCCCAACTGACGAGCGCTTGAATTTGACTGTGCCGGTGAGCTTGAGGATCTCTGACTCCCGATCCGTCCAACTGGGAGCAAGCGCTCAGCCAATGAACTGCTAGCTCGTGCTGGCCTTGCTGTTTGCTCAACAACAATCCCAAATTGAGATAGGCCGCTAGGTATATTGGGGGGAGCACGAGAAGAGAAGAAGAAGAAAGTTTTTGTTAGGCAAACATTCAAGACATTCTTCTCCATCTTTCTTTCTCTCTTTTCCACTTAAAGTAATACATAACAAGCGAAAAAGAAGAGTGCATCAGAGAAGTGCTTTTTATTTCTGCATGTTGTGCTTCGTGTGTGCAATCGCTTGTAGTAGTCGTAATACTGAGGGGAGTAAACAAACCATAACCATTAGGTGTTTCTTGAGGCTATTCAAAATGCTCTCCAAAGAAAAAATATGGGATCAAACTCTCTTCTATATTTTTCTTTGCATAGCTGCTCGAACGTGTTTTTAACTCTCTGCATACAAAAGCTCGGCATTCTCTCGGGTTTGTTGATAAAAAAAAAAATAAAGAAATCTCTCGTGTGTCTCGCCTTCTAGGTACAAGCGGCAAATCAGAAACGAGATGGAACAACAAAGAATCGGTTCTATGTTGTTTGATCTCTCGTGTTCTATAAGGCGTGGGAGAGATGATTGCGTTGTTTTGTTTGAAACTAAAATAACGGGGGAGGGGGGCCGAAAATCTATTGGGGATTACTAGCGAACGTTAGCGTGTTTTGCTATGGTCATTGATTGTAGTGTTCCCATTATCGAATAATCTTTTTATTTTTTATTTACTCGGCCCTTCTGCGATCCGCCATCGCTCACTCGTCCTATCCAGCGCGTACTCATCAATCGAATTATTGAACGAGTAAAAACAGCAAATGTATGTGTACGGTGTAGGCTTGTATCGTTGCTGGGAGGGGGGGCATTGCATCGTTTGACAAACAAAAGGGAACGCAGGGGGTGTTCAATACTACTCGTTTTCTCTCTCTACTAGTCGATGCTTGTTTCCCGTCATTTCTCGCCGTATACGGTAGATCAAAGATCAAACTCCACCCGTGTTTGGTTTGCTATTGCGGGATATCGTTATGTTGGGTAATGCCGGGGATCTCGTGTAAAACTCCATCGGGAAAAGGCACATCTTTTTTCCGATCGTGAAATGTTTGCCTTTTTTTTTTCTATCCTGCCGTCTCCAATTTCCGAATAAATTGGCATTCGGATCTTGTTGTAGTTGATTTATTTATTTCTTTTCCCCTCTCTGCTTCCTTCGCTATTCGTTCATGAGTATTCAGCCGTGCGTAATGGCTGGTATTTTTCCGTCGTTTGGTGCCCGCCTTATATAACTTGTCTCATTAAAGACACACGCGAAATGTGTAAAAGGGGAGCACCGACATCGCACGCTGTGCCTATTATGTACGTAATAAATCATGACCATCAGCAGCCGCGCGTCACCTCCTGATGCTCCTAACTTAACAAACGATGTAGTACAAGCAACTTGTATGTAAGGATAGGAAAGGCTCAGACTGGGGAAAAAAAAAGAAATGCTCATCGGGGTGAGTGTTTTTTTTTTTTTTTTTTTTTCTTCTTTGCTGATGGCCGCGACCAGTCAAGAAAACACGAGATCGATTATGGCTTGTCTGTGTAAGGTTTTGCCCATTTGCTCGAGTAGGGCCGTCAATTTTGACTCTTGTCTCTTTAATGTTAGCAGCGCCTAACTGTATGTATCAAACAAATGCGATTGTCTCTACGCACAAAATGTAATCAAGTATTGATAAATTGAAAAAAAGGGGGAGGGAAGAAGACTAAGAATGGGGAAATGGATGAAGAGAGAGAGAGAGAGAGAGAGAGAGAGAGAGGAGGGACGGGCCGATGGCAAGAGAAAAAACGCGGGACAATCGACTTACCCGCTAGATTGGGTCGATAATGGATGGACTGGAGGTAGCTGGACGATGCCTCTTGATGCCTCCCTTGGCTCTGCAGCAGTAGCGCCCTGTCACATCACATCAAAACGTCACACACACGAAAATGTTAGACAAGAGTTCCGAATAGGCATCACGTGAAAATAGCATTTGGGCGCTCGATTCGATTTTCTCTTTTGTTTTCGACGTCTTTTTATATTTTTGTCTCTTTGTCGTCACGGACTTTATTCGATGGCCGAAAATGCGTTGAATTTCAACGTCAAAAACTTGTGTGTGTGTGTGTTGATGGACAAACAAAAAAGATTCGATCGTTCCAAATAGGAAGAAAAGTCTTTGTCTTTTTTTTTATTATCTGATGCTTCCCCTCCCGGCCTTGTCAACTTTCTTAGACAACAGCTGAGCCAATATAAGGGACCTTTAGCCTCTGGACTGTTAGGTCTTTCATATAAAAGTATAGCAAGAATCCCAAGTCATGACAGCAACGAAAGATGGATCCTTGTTTCCCGTCTTCCATCTTTTTTTTTTCACGACCTTGTTCTCTCGTCTAAACTGTCGTGTCTTTTATTTTTATTTTCTTCTCCCGCTACAGCCAAAATGGATTGGGATGACGTCTGTTGATTGAGCTCGACCTCGCCTCCTCTTGACATTAGGGCGTCAGTGTATACGTGCGCGTCTGTACTATTCAACTAAGAGTTGGGATGGCAAAACAAAAGTTCGAGGTTTTGCTTTTCGATTTGGAACTTTGCGAAACATGCAAAGTCGTCGAGGGGCGTCCCAAAATTGAGATGACAGGGTTCTTTCTTTTTCTTTATTCATGAAATAATTAACTCTTGTTCTTCTTGTTTTGGTGCAGCCCCTTGTCAAATAAAAATGACGAGGCCACTGATAGGCTATGAGGGACGAAGGAAGATCATGTGCGGAATGTTTGAAAGCTTGAACAGTTCCTCGGAAAACAGATTCAATAATGAAATAGTCGGATTCTGTGCGCTTCACTTACAGATTGAAATGCGTCTCTGCCATGTTGGGTCGGTGCGCCAGGGCTTGGCGGTAGGCGTGTTCCGCCTCGGTTTGTCGCTGCTCCCTCGCCAAAATGGCCGCCAAATTCCCGTAAGCTGCACGTCCAAATTAAAAGATTATTGCTTTTTATTTTTCATTGATTCGTAATCGAGTATTAATCTATTACTTTACGTAATATGTTTAAAAATTAAACCAATCGAATGTTAAAAACAAACAAACAAGTGGTAGATAAAGAGGCTGTAACTTCAGGGTCGTGTAAAAACAAGCTGGAGGACTCTTAGGTGCGGGTACTACCAGTATAATTGCCGTACATCTTTCATTTGATGTCTTTGAGCTCCAAACTGGGCCAGTACCTTCTCTCTCCTCTCGTTCCCAAATGATATTTTTGGGTGGTCGGTTTTAATACGTCTGGAAAAAGGGGGAGGAAATAGCCCGAATGACGCATTTCCTTTCTTTTATTCTGCCCCATCTATACTTTGTCTGCTCCTTTTTTTTTTTTTTTTTTTTTTGCGCTATATACTCCTGTTCTGGTTGTGGTGGGTGTTTAATTGAAATTCCTTGCGCTGCTGGGCGAGGGCGTGCAGCCCCTCGTCTCTTGTTCTCGCGACTTCTCGTACAAGAGCCGTTCAATTCTTGGGGTAGAAAAGGGCACGACAGAGAGAGAGAGAGACGCTGCCATCTTTTTTCAACACAATGATGACCTCGTATGGCGCTGAATCCTTGTCTAGCTCGCTCAGTTTGTTGTTGATGGGATTGCGAGCTCATCCGTAGATGAGAAACTACATAATAAAACAGGCCAGCTTCGATGTAATTAAACGCCATTGTCTTGTTCGTCGCCATTCTCATTCCTCGCCTCCCCGTGCGCGATTCTTCCGCATTTTCTAGTTGAACGTGCAGTCGTCTCATTTTCTTCATAACCGAAAATTGCGCATTTTGTTTGTTTGTTTTTTATCTCTGGAAACAGCGCGCGTGCCTCTCGTCTTTTGTTCGCTACGACGCTTTCTGTTTTCCGAAATTTCGGCGCGGCTGGCCAGTGTTGATAATAAACAGGGAAACGGCTCGGGGGGGAGCGCTCGCTTGGGATAGTAATGGAATGATCCAAACAACAAATCTGTGTATGTGTGAGTGTGTGTGTGTGTGTGTGTATGTGTGTAACATTGCCAATTCAATCGAATTTTGGCTCTTTGTATTTAAAAAAAAAAAAAAAAAAAAAGGCAGAAGCTCCATTTTTTTTTTGGAGTTTACCCTTTTGTTGATTGGCCCTTTCCCCCTATCCTTTTTATTCTCCCCCCGTATATCGACTGATTTTTATCCAAGTTTTTACTACCCCAAAGGTCCTTTTTTTTGTATTCCGCATTGCCTTTTAAGTTCCTTCTGTTTTTATCGGTTTTTTCCTGCATAGTTTACGTAGTTGTTGTTTTTTTTTTTGGAGTTAACTTTTTTTTTTTTGATTACTTTTGACGGACCCAGTTTTCCTCCAAGCCTTTCATTAATTAGCGAAATCACACAACTTATAGGAAAAAGGGGAAGTACCTTTGGCGGGGTTGATGGGAATGCCGGAACGGTACAGTTGCTCCTCGCTGGACCAGTCGCCATTGCGCTGGAAGGTGCGCACCGACCACATGATTAACGTCGCACCGAAACACGTGGCTAACATTAAACGAATGAATTTTTCCCGTTTGATTGATCCGCATTTCTTGGATTGCGTGAGATCCATGGTCTTTTCCAGTCCGGCGCCGAGGAGGAGACAGAAGCCTATTGAAGGCATGTAGAGGACTCGTTCGGCCACGACGAAACCGACGTAGAAGAAAAGGTTAGTGGCGGGCAGGAACGGTAGGACGAGGAAGGAGAGGGCCGTTACGATCAGCTTTGTGTGTTTGCGGTGTCCGTCTTGTTGTTTCAATCGATTTAGCGTTTTGGTCACCAAAACGGCCAGTCCGGCGTAGAAAATGAAGGTGGCGACATTTCTGGCGTCGTTGAATCGTGTGACGGGCGAAATGGAGTCCATGGACCAGTCGAAACTGAGCCAGGCCGGCCACAGGAGCAAGCCGAAATTGAAGGCCGGTAGGTGAAGGAAGGTTAGGGTGCGGGTCAAGAGGGAGGCGTCGCGGGAGACGGGATTGTCGGCGGCGGCGAACCACGGCAGGGCCGTCGTGGACTCACCGCCCAGCATGTACATTCGAAGTCCCAGCTGGCCGGCCCAAACAGCCCCCAACAGGCTTAGATTTCTGTAGGCCATTGTTTTCTTGTTTTCGCCTCGCTCCTAATTCACGTGAAAAAGGAAATGCCCGAAAAATGTTAACACGATTGAAGATGTAATCAGTTCCGCGAATCAATTCTACTTTGGATGTGCGTTTGCGAGCGAGTGTTTATGTGTCCCCTCCCCCTCTCTTTTAATTATGTCGTGTTTTGCTTGCTCGATCATCGCGAACGGTTGCACTAAACGGGACAGGGCAAAACAGCCTTGAATTGAGCGACTCTTTGCGTTAAAGAATAACAACAACAGCGATAATAATAATGTTGAAATGACACAGTTGCACGGCTCCCTCCTATCTTTGTTTGCTCGCAAACTTGGATTCGATTAGCAACTTTCCACTCAATAAATCAGTGAGCGACTGTGTGCACGCGCGCTCACGCCACCAACAACAAAAAAAAAACACGGAGAAAAAGAAAAAGAGAAAATGCTGAAAGCGTGCGCAAGTGTTAGAAAAGAAAGGAAAAGGAAAAAAAAAAAGAAGGAAGTTTAGGTCCGACGTGGCAGCTAGAAACAGCAGCTCTAAAGCAAACAACTACTTTTTATCCTCTCTGTTGAATCCTTGATGAGGACGAAGTAGTTTTCCGAGTTAACGCGAGATCGATTCGCTCCTCACGCCAATGCCTCCGCAGTTCAGCCTTCACCCAACACCCCCCCCCCTCGTTGTTTGTTTCTTTTCCAATCAGTTTGAAAGCATTTATTTTCATCGTCATTTGGTTTTTACCCTCGCCCGTTTTCATCAAATGAATATAGCCAAGCTCTTTGTGATTTGTTTTGATTACATTCACGGCGTGGCTCGAACCTGCGTCAAAGAGCGTGAAAAGCCCACCGCCCCCTCCCTTTTTTTAAACGCCGATCGGTTTTTGTTTTCTTCCTTTCTGTGAATTAGTTTTGAAAAAAAAAAAAGGAGCTTTGCAAACTTGGTTATTTAATAATAAATAACAAGAGTATCAAAACGGATGCTTCCTTTTGTTATCTTCTGCTCGTCAATCTAGAACTTCCTAGAAGCGACCTACTTATTTTTGATTTTCTTCAAACTACTTGATCTATATGTTTTTTTTTGGGGGGGGGGGGGGGGGATTCGGCGAACGGTCTAACAAAAAGTCTCATCTTGCGTGGATGTAATCATTACATGTGAGTTTATTGATGTGAAATAACTGGGAAACGCGGATGTCGTTGCCGTGTTACTATAGCGGACGCAATCAATGACAGATGGTTCAGGGTCTCTCTTTTTTCTTTTTCTTTTTTTACCTGAACAAGATGACGATTGTTGCGATCGCTCGACTGACGGTTGCTAGGAAGTTGACGACGAGACGGGCCGACTTGAAAATGCTGGGTGAGCTCCATGACGGCGCATAAGGGGATGGCCACCATGCCCGTCTCTTTCCATAAGATAGCCAAGGCCGCGGCTGCGAGCGACGTCCAAAGATAGGCGCAACAGCCGAAGCTTTTTTTGATTTGCGGCTCATCTTTTTTCGTCTTCTTTTTGTCGTTGGAACGCCATCTGTTCCCCGACAATTCGTCGTCGTCTGGTTGATGATGACGACCGTGTTGTTGGTCACGTTTGTGGACGTTATTAGACGCGGACGTTGGCGACGTGACTCGATATTGGATTTTCTTGAGGGGATGCGACCAGCAGCAACAGATGGTGACCCGGCGGATGAATAGTGACAACGGGCTTTGTCGACGCTGGAAAGGATTCCGGCGCGCTCGAGTCGATTCTATCAAAGGCTCGATTCGCTTTCGTTTCTTGCCTTGCCTTTCTTCGTCCTCTTCTTCTTCGTTTTCTTGTTGTTGCCGATCTTCTTTTGTGTTGGACGTGGCTTCTTTATTTTCTTGATATCTACGTCGTCGACGACGTCCTCGGGCTTTCAGATGAGCCCGATAGGCCAATAGGGCGACGAGCGTGTGGAGCGCTGCTCCCAATTCCGCACGTCCGACGATCGAAGCCACGGCTTCGCAGTGGATGGGATGGACGGCGAATGCTAAACTGACGATCCAGCGGACCCACCGACGTCGGATGATGGGCTGCACTAACAATGTCAGGCACAGCGTCACCAACGAGTGCAGCACGATGTTAACAATGTGATAGCTTTTCGGGTTCAATCCTATTTCGATGGGTTAAAAAAAAAAAAAAAAAAAAAGAAAAATGGTTTTCAATTTTTCCTTCTGTCTGGGTTCGATTGACTCTTTAGCTATTTTCCATTTTTCGTTATGTTTGATCGCGTTTCTATTTGAAATTGTTTGTGTGTGTGTGTGTGTGTGTATGTGTCTCACTCGTTGTTGTCCGTTGGATTTTGAATGTTTGATAAGAGATCTTCCGTTAAACGTGGTCGTGTAGAGGGAACAGAATCGGACTGTGTGTGGTGGGTTGATTCAATCATTCATGCGAGTCGCTGTCGGGATTGGACCGTGCAACACGGCGCCCAGCAAATCGTTGCGTTTTTCACGTAATTGAAACGTAAGGATTGCGTCGTGATGGAGGGCGATGCTAATCTTCCCTGTCCCACGCTCACAACATTTTTATATGCGGGTATTATGTCGTAATCGCACCGCTTGGTCATTCGAGTTGCGTGTCGTGACCAAACGAACGATTAAGACTAATAAAAAAAAAAAGCAAACGGTGGGGGGTAAAGAAAGTTGTACCGAACTTCTTTTTGACGATCAAAGAATAACGAAAAGAAAATGGAACGTGAAAATGGGAAAGTATTTTTGAAAGTTGGCGTGTCGTTTGAAAACGGTCGTCGTTGTTTGATTTTTTTTTTTTTTGTGTGTGTTTTACCTGACCACGAGTAGTTGAGACGAAAAGAGAGGACGCAGAGAGGACGCCAAGACTGATGCGATCCGGCGTGATCCAGCGGCGTACCCCAAAAGTCGTGACGCCACAAATCCAGCCAAGACGAAGACGGTCGTAGATCCTCGTTGCTGACGATGGCTCGACTAGAGAGAGGGAAATAAAAAAAAACATGGGAAAATATATATATATATATATACAAATGTATAACGTCATCATTTGCGCTGTCTTTAACAAGGGCTGTATAGAAGTCGCGTCGTAACACGACTCGCTATTGCTACTTTACGCCGTGTATTGTACACACGATAGGCAATCGGGACTCTTTTGTCCCGCCCGTTTTTTTACGATCTCGCCGTCGTAAAAAATAAAAGTGTACTAAAGGTATCCCCCCCTTGTATTTATGGTACGTACCTTATTATGAAAGTATACAGTCGAGCAATAACTTCTTCTTTTCAAGAATAATCTTTTTGCTTCTTTATATACGCGCCTATTAAACGTTGGCCCCCCCTCTACGTCTCGAAGGAAATCCGACCAATCGCGATTGCGTTTTGACGTCAGCTTTTATTTTATTTATTATTTTTTTTTTTGTGAGATGGGATGCTTGTTAAAATGTCACGCGTTTATTCCTAACAAGAAGTAAACATTTTCTTTTTCTGCCTTTGTTTTGTAAAACTTGGATTCGAATCGTCAATGTCCTTTGCCCTATCCGAAATTGACGGCAATGTCTTGTTTGATGTGCGAGGCCCTGCTGGCAATGTCTATACTAACGAGGGTTTTTTATGCCATTTTTCTTCTTAAGGGAAGGCCCCCTATAATTCAAATTTCTTTTTTTCTTTTTTTTTTTCATTGCATTTTGAACTTAAAAAAAAAAGGGGGGGGGGTACTCATTGAAACTGAAAAGCCGGTGATTGCAATCACGCAAGAGTAAGGGCGGGGATCGATCGATATGTCTCTCTGGTTTGTATTGGCTTTGATAAATTCTAATTAACGGAGAGCTTGTACAGACAATATACACCGCTCAAAGAAAGGGGCGTGGGGGGATGGGGGGGGAGGGGAGAAAGGCAGCTCTTGGATGACCCAATACGTTTTAAATGCTCTCTTATTCTTTATACTACCAGCGGTGAGCTTTGGGTTTTTACTGCTGTGTAAGGAAGGGATTTACCCAATCTTGTTTTTAATGGCGTCCCCATAGAACTTTGCGATCAGACCAGCAGACGCCACCCGTTTTCTCTTACAACGTTTGCACAGAGAGAGAGAGAGAGAAGTGACGTCTGCGTTGAGAGGGGGGGGGGGGGAGCTTTAACAACGTCGACTGGCAGCCCCTATCTTTTTCGCGTAGTGGCTTAATGCGCTTTGGCTAGCGGGAGATAAATCGAGCAGGAAACTGGGCTGTTTGAGTTTGATCGTATAACAGACTTGTCCCTTTTATTATTCCCCTCCCTTCTAACCGAACAAATCCGAAAACTCTGCGCTCCCTACCGAAGGCACCCGACGGCCGAAACGAAAACAAAAGCGGTGCCATTGTACGGGGGAAATGAGGGGAAAACGTAACAGGGGAGATCTCTTAAAAAAAAAAAAAAAAAAAAAAAAAAAAAAAAAACGAGAGTGTATCTTTTTGATGTACTGTATATTCTAGAAAATTGATGGTGACTCACGGCGTCGTCGGTGCGTTGGTGGGTGGGGAACGCGAGGGGGTTGGGGGGAAGTCCACGAAAGGAAATTCAAAACTACGAAAGAGCCAATTTAGACAATTTTTTGTTAAATGCTAGGCTGCCTTGTACGTGCTTCCATTAACTTGTAATCATTTATAGCCAATCTGGAAATTGTTTCGTCAGCTGTTGAAGCTTCTTCGTTCGATTATTGAACGCGTCATCTGTTGAATGGACGGAGCGCATCGGCTGAGGTTCGGAAAAGAAGGGGGGAAAAAAAGACAATTAAAGTATCGATTGATTGGCTGATTCGCTTGTCGGTCCGTTTCATTTTCCTACTTTAATTTGATGGTAAAAATTGTTTTCGAAAGTGAGCTAGGATTTCTTCATGTTTCCTCCAGTTCGAATGCGCTGTGTGTTCTTTAACCCTCTCTGCGATAGTTCAGTTGCGCATAACTAATCGGATATTGGGCTGATATTAATACCACTCCACCGGCAAGATGATGAGCCGCTTCCATCACACGCATATCGTTCCCCCCCCCCCCCCCCCCCCTTTTTTTCCTGTTTTTATTATTTTTTTTTTTTCTCTCCTCTTTCGACGAAAATCTCCTGGGTGACAGTGGCATTCGCAGTAGAAGGTGGGGAGTTTCCTGAGTTCCGTTGAAATTGAATTTGGCGGCAGTGGGACGGGTCCCACCAGCCGGCGCGAAACTCTAATCAAATTGATATTGGATCTCTTATCTCTCCTCTCTTCGCCTCAACTCTCCCTTTCTGTCTAGTTCGTCGTCTTCTGCTTTGGCGCGTAATATCCAAACATTTAAATTGAAAGGAAGAAGAAGAAAGAGAAAAAAAAAGATCAGATATTTTATTTGGAGGTATTCACAATATGCATTGAATCTCGTATTGTGTACACCTACTGGAGGGGAACGATTCCGACGATGGCATCATACGAGACGATCAAAATAACTGTTATATGTAGATATTTAGAAGGAGAAGACATGTCGTCATAAAGGCACCCCAATCTCTTTTCATATTGGCTGACTGCTGTTGTCGGAGGTACAACAGCTTTATTTTTTTTTTTTCTTTTCTGTTGTTTCCTCTTTTATTAGTTTATTTTAGAGGAAGGAAAGAGAGATTGGAAAAATGGTTGATTTTATTTATAGTCGCATTTTAAGAAGAAGTCTGTGCCGTTTTAAAGGAAACTTTGAAATTGAAAGAACTGCACGCCAAAATCAATAGCTTCTCGCAGAGTGACAAGGAAAAATAAAATAAAGCCAACAAAGTTTTTTTCTGCCCTTTCTATTTCCCCCTTTTTTTTTTTCGTGACATCTTTCCTTGCGTCGTTCAATTCCCAATCGTTCGGCGCAAAAAAAAAAAAAAAAAAAAAAAATGGGGGGGAAACCTGACAAGCGGCAACGTTCACCATCACCTGTCCTCTTTTAATCAGTATCCGTCTTTATTAACATGTGCGGAAGGAGAGGGGGGGAGTGAACAAAGAAAAGTCTCGTTTCTCGTTCAATCTAAACATAACAACCGCTTCGTTTGCGAAAATCCAATCAAAACGAGGAAGGATCGTTCGCTTCCTTATTTTTTTTTTTTTTTTTTTTTTTATGAGGAAAAGCCATTTTACGATTTTTTTTTTTTTTTTTTTTTTTTTAATATTCGTTGGCTCGTATGTAGGCGTTTTAATTTATGGAGCGCGATATAGGATCGTGACTGTCAGTAGTTAAATCCGCGGAGAAAAGAGGCTGAACACTGTGTGGTTCTATAAGACTTTCGGCCGAGCTATACATAATGACGCAGCAAGTTGTTTCTCTCTCTCTCTCTCTCTCTCTTCCTTCTTTCCGTATAAATGTATGTGCGCGTTCACATTATATACAGGAGAAAAAAAAAAAAAAAAAAAAAAAAAAGCCGACGGGGCCCAGGCCGGATATTGAATGCTTTCCTGTAGGTTGTTGTGAGTCTGTACGGCCGTAAAGTAGATGAAAGACCTCTATACTATGCACACACACAAGCATGTGTCTGTAGAGAGAGGCCTGTAGCTTAGGCGACCTCATATACATCTGATGCTGTATATATCTAAATTGTGGTTCGACGTCCGCTTTTTTTTTTTTTTTTTTTCTCTTCTTCTTCTTGTTGGATAAAAACTCGCTCACGGCTGGCGGCCAGGGATTCAATTGATTTTGTTGTTTCCCCATTTCCTCTCCTCATCTATTTATTTTTTTTTTTTTCCCTTCTGGGTTTGTACGTAGCGGCCCTGGATAGAAATCATTTTTGTTTTTCTTTTTAGACAGACGAAGAGCGGGTGGGGGGGAGTTCGTTAAACGTGTGTCAGAGCCATGCATGTTGTGACGTCATTGGACCTGTCACTCGCACGTCTCCTCTCAATTCTACGTGTACGATTTTTTTTTTTCTTTTTGGGTAAGGTTTTCCCTTTTTTTTTATATTCCTCCCCATTTCCTGAGTTTGACTTGTTGGAGAGTATGAAGGAGTTGGTTCCCCCCTGAGAATCTCGTCGGCGAGGAAAGAATTTCCGTTTGTGTGTGTGTGTGTGTGTGTAACAGGGTCCGTCGCGGTCCCGCTTCGTCCGAGCTGCATTTGATTTATTTAGTGGGCAACTCTGGCGTCTTTACAGAGCTGTCAACATTCATATACTATGTACCAGGAAAGAAAAAGAGAGATGCAGTTTGGCTTTCTTTTTTTTTCTTTTAAAATTCCCTTTTTTTTTGTTTTTTTTCGTGTTTATTCATTTGACGCAACGCGCGACAGATGAGAGGAGATGGCCGGAAAAAAAAAAGTCTAAAAGGGGGAAAACAAAAATTCGCAGCTGAAAATGTTTGGAAACATGGAATAGGTGTCGTGAACAGATGGAGCGTGTGGAGTGCCGAGTGAATAACGCCTAAAGAGGCGCGGGATCGGTACGCATCCATCCGCGCGTATTTATTTAGAAAAGAAAAAAAAAAAAAATGAATCTTGCGGTACAAGCGTGTGCGTTATAGTCGGTTTACGCTAACGACCCGAATGGTTTTTTTATGAAGTGTGTTGATTGAAACGAAACTGTCCCCAAACCGACGAAATAGCGGGACCTGGACGCAATAATAACGTAGAACTAGAGATCCTATATTTAGACTGCGCAAACATGATAGAGATTCCCCGTCTGTTTTCGAATTGCAATCACCCATTTCCCTTTTCTTTTTTTCTTTCGTTTTATTTAATGTTAAAAGATGGAGTGCATTAAAAAAGGTAGTTTTAGTCAATCAAAACGAGCTCGGCTTGGTTTTTAATTCAGTATGTACATTTGGATGCAGACAGATGTGTACGCACGTCTATCTAATCCAGATATATGTGCGTATATATATATAGATCTACTCTCAGTTCAGGATATCTTTTTGCTTGGTGAATCAGATGAAAGTCCCGCAATGTTTATCAAATCTAGAACAACAGCATTTTTTTTTTTTTTTTTTTTTTTTTTTTTGCTTCGCTTTTTTATTTTTTTATTTTCTGGCCAGACGAATCAATTCGTGTTGTCTGAGCGCTCTTGTTTTTCCCTTTCGGTCGTGAGCTCAAAAGTCCTCTTTGTTGTTGTTATCTGCGGGATTGTGTTTTTCTCTTACGTTTCGTTATCTCTCTTTCTCGTCGGACTTTGTCTTTGTTGTCAGAGACGCAATCCTCGAGGCACTGACGTAGTGACTTGCACACACATTGAAGTCTCAACTTTTTAGACCGGGAAAAGTATTCGCGTGTAAAAACCAACTGGCCAGTCGATCAATTTGTTAGTTTTTGTTCCCCCCATGACGACGACATGGGCCGTGAGATTGAGAACTACACCAGGTGCTTGGCTCGGCCTACACAAACTTTCCCCCCATACGATATTCGCTACGTAAGAAATCAATCGAGTGTTCATTGAAAAAACAAGACTACGGAAGATATTTTGAAATAAGGCCGTCACGATAGAACTTTTCTCTTTCAAAAAATAGAAAATGAAATATTCTTCTCTTCGCTAGCTGCATCGAACATTGTCGCAAAGATACCCTGCCCAAAAAAAGTTTGTCATCGAACATTGGTAGGGAAGAAAGTCTTGACGTTGTGGAGGGAAGTAAAAAAAAAAAAAAAAAAAAAAAAATGGGGAAAGATGTCGGCGACAGCAACACCCACCTGTCGTCGTAGACGAAATCGCCTTGCCACGTGTTGGCGAAGAGCAAGGCGGCAACTAGGCAGCACACGAAGCCAGAAATGTTGGCCTCCATTTTTTTGCCCGCCTCGTTCCCAACTAGGAACTCACTTTGTATGTTTTCAACTGCCTTCGGGATTTGCTCCCACCGGCCGTTTGTTTTGTAATCACTGTCCTCTCTTTCTCTCTTGGCTCTCTTTTACTGTTTGCGCGTACTCTTTTACAACAGTAGCCTTTCAAGGTTGTAGGCAATGAAATGCATCCGCGCTGGATCGCCGTTTTCCAGCGGTGATTTCAGGATTCGTTTTCACTTTGATCTGATTTAATCGTTTGTTTTCCTGGGCATTTGATTGTCAATCAGGACGCACACAGAGACGCACTTGACCAATTGCAAATCCAGCGCATGGGATGGCGACTGGATCCTGCGATAGTGGAGGATCGACTGAAGTCGTCCAGGATAAAAAGTCTGGATTTAAACGCACACACACACAAAAAAAAACAAAAAAAAAACAAAAAAAAAAAAGGTGGGGCGAAGGGAGTGGAGGGGGGGAGACTTGGGGGTGTGCGGAGTGCGCGCTACCCTCCAGCCGACTGTCTGTCGGTTGATCGTCGAGCAGAGTAGTAATGGCACTGCCACTCGTCCCGCTCGTATTTTCTGATGGCTCGATGCGGCAACGTCGCTTTTTGGCGGCTCTTAGCAAAAAAAAAAAAAAAAAAACACGAAATAGACGGAGCCGGACGCGGCCACCACGACACTGGCAAGGACGTTAGCGATACACCAGGACGGGAATGGAGAACAGCTTGTAACACATGTGAATGCGCACGACTGAATTTTAGATGCTTAATGCTGGCCTCCTGCTGCTCTATTTCCGGGGGGGATTGAAACACTTGCAAAGCCCTTGCCGTTAATCTTTGAAAAGAAACATACACACACACACACACACGAAAAAAAAAAAAAATTTACAATAAGGTCCATCAGATATGTATGAGTGTTATATAGGGGGAAGAAGGGAAGGGGTCTGTTGCTGGCACAACATGACTTGTGAATTTGATTTGAATTTTTGATGAAGTTTTTCTTTTTCTTTTTTAACACCATTTGAACGAGAGGCTCCTCCTACTTTGACGATGTCATTGCGCACTGGTGTGCCGCCTCTCACGAGTTTTCAAGTGTCACATTTATCGTTTTTTTTTTTTGTTTTTTTTTTGTTTTATCCGCTAAAGCGCCTCTTCGCTGCGAGAGAGAAAGAGAAACAAAACATAGGAGTGAAATAAAGAACGCGAAAAGTCAGACAGACAAAACTGTCACTGGTTTCATAATGTCTGGAAATTTTTTTTTATTTTTTTTTTTTTTTTGCTGGCCAAGTAAAGAAAGATTAGTAGGACGAGACGACAGTAATACTATCGCCCAGCTGCGAGTTTTTCTTTTGTTTCTACTGCTTTATCTCGCGCCGTGCACACGCTGTTGTTGTTTTTTTTTTCTCCCCCGTACGTGAAACTTGTGCACACTGTCTCTTTTTTTTTTTTTTTTTTTTTTTTTTGCTATTTCATTACGTTTTTATCTTTTGCAGAAGCTCAGTTGATTCATTTTGCTATTCGACCGAGAGTGCGTAGGTGCTAATTGCGTAACTTTTTATTATTATTTTTAAAAAAAGCAGAAAGATCTATTCGCCATGCAGTTGTAAAAACGTTTTTATTTCGCAATGTTATGAGTGCATTTTTCAAAAGTAAAAGTATCATGGCAAAAAAAAACAAAAAACAGAAAGTAGAACAAGAAGCAGAGGCGGGGAAAAAAGTCAAGTGACGCCCTGCCCATTAAAAAGTGAAGTTGAGAAGGCAACTTGAGAGGTCTTGCAACTAATCAACTCTCCTTCCTTTTTTCCTCCCTTCTCTTTTATTCAGTTTTTTTTTTTTTTTTTTCAGTATATATTTTTTTTCCTTTTACGAAACGAGTTGAATTGAAACCAATGCACGTTCCAGGAAAAACCACCATTAGCTGTTCAATGGTACTATATATCTACTCAGTATATATGCTGCCATACGAGTCTGTTTTCTTTCTTTAAAGTAGACGTGCTTGTCCACGGGTCTTTGCTCGTTCAACGACCAAGTCTCGTCGCTCATTATACAACCATCTCTTCAAGAAATCTATTACGCAAGCAGTTGGGCTTTAAATGTGGTTTTTTTTTCTTTTTTTTCAAACGAACGCATTGACGTCGGGTCTTGTAGGAAAGGACATCGATTTGTTCGTGGGCTCTCCATCCACGTATAACATCAAACGACAAATGGCGAATTGTGCGAGTTACATACGGACAAAGTAGTTTTTATTTGGACTCGGACCCTTTTGTTTTCTAACAGTGTTGCCGAAGTCCGAGATTATCTCGTTGGATTTGTATAGGTCTATATAGCGTTCATACGTATATATAAAAGAAAAAAAAAAACAGAACATATCTTGGTAGGCTATATAACATAATATAAGGAGACGGGCCCAAAGAAAAGCCATTACTGATGTAGTTTGTTGGCTTATGCGCGTGTTCCCAGGGTGTGGGGCTTCACGAGAAGCGAAAACATGGGCGCTGCTTCATCTACAAGAGTGCCCACTTGTCTTTTTCTTCTTCAACTTTTTTTTTTTTCTTCCTTTATTTCTCAACTGCTGCTGTCATAATTCTCTCGAGAAACGTCCGCGTTCGACCAACTTCTCTTCATCGTCTGTCCGTCTTCTTTTTCTCGTCGTCTCTTCTTTGACGTTTGCGTTTTCTTTCGACCCATCAAGACAATTAAAACGAATCGCTTGAAGAGATCCGATTTTGTGTGTGTGTTTTCTTTTTGTTACTAACGTCGTCTTTGCCCTCCCCAGAAGGTTCCCCCCCCCCCCCACGGGGCTCACCGGAAGATTTGGAGGACCTCATTTCTTTCTTTTTTTTTTTCCCGATGAGAATGACGAGCCGAACTCTATAGTTTTTGATAGAATTCTGATGAATTACAAGGAAAAAGAAAATGATCTATTTCATTCTCTCCTACGGAGCATAGGAAAGAAAATAGGGAACACGGAAATCGATAATGCTATCGTTTCTCCCGCTTTTTTTTTTTTTTTTTTTATTTTTGTTTCATTCCTCATTTGCGTGTGACAATTTTCATTCGAAACTTTTGAACAGTTCCGCCTTTATTATTTAAAATGAACTGTAGGCTTTGTAATGTTCAACTGCAAAAGACGTTGCAAGTTGAAGCTGGTCGCAAAAATGGGAAGGCCGTTCATCACGGGGTTACGTCTCCAAAACAAGCGCCCATTCCTTATGTCGACCGAGTCGCATACATCAAATTGGATGGCATCCTCGTTTGTTAATGTTACATCTGTCGGACAGAACGGCTGACTGATTTTTTTTTTTTTAAGTAATCCTTTTCTCTCCGCCTAACATTAAGATGATGATAACATCCATTCGATCGATAGTAAATAATATCAGCATAAAAGGTGTGATGGTTGAGGGCAGTCATTATTTTTTGAAGAGACATGTCTTGTCTTGTTTCGATTTTGCGGCTTCAAACTATCGTGTGTCTGTGTGTGTGTGTGTGTGCTGATGACGTTTGTGCTTTGCGCTACTCACTGGGCCTTGATTTTCAATGAGGATTAACGACGAGAGGGATCGGTGAATGCGATGAGAGAGAGAGCCAAGTCAGTCGATTCCCAACTTTTTTCTGGGCGCTCCGTTCTCTTTGCCCTTTTGCTCCACGACGTTGTGCCGTAGAAAGATGGCCGTTCTATCTGTCTGCACACTTCTCGTGTTGGCTTTGCACGCTCTTAAAGCCGCTTACCTTCTTTTCTTCCCACGGAAAGAGCCATCAATCCCTTCTTCTTCTCGAGACTTTGAGCGCACGGCGAAGGAAATCAACGCGTTCTCTATACGCACAGATTTATTCCCACTTGCTTCAACGATTTAGCCCCCCCCCCTTTTTTTTTTCTTTCTTAAAAGATTTTTTTTTTTTTTTTTTTTGTTGACTTGTTCCACCGTTGCCTCTGACTGCTTAAAAGCTACTCCCATTTCTTTTTAAATGTATCAATCGTTTTCTCGTAGTCGTTTTCGATGTTTTTTTCGTTAAACTTGCATGTAACACTTAAAGACTTCCTGAATGAGGGAAACAACAAATGGGCAAAATGTAGCTTTTTTTTTTAAATGTATATGGATACGTGCTATGTGTTCCAGCGTATACATATTGAGTTCCATCCGACTCGTTCAGTCGTATGTGTCCGGAACCCGGATAGGAAAAACAAGTTTTGAATGCATACGACAAGCCGCTTTTTGTATATCAGAAATGCTGAAAGGCACTACACACTGGAACATTTCGCTACACTGTGTCCAAAACTATTGAAAGAAAAGCCTGTATTGAAGATGGGTCCTTTCATCACTCTATACTTTCTTAATTGGAAAATGTTATGACAAACGTTGCCTTTTAGCATTTCACATATAACCTAAAAGCTTGACGCAATTTCTCGCTTTTTTTTCAACAGAGTGCAAAGTTATCCTTAAAATCCATCAACTAAAAACTAAAGATTTATAGACATCACACTGCGGTATAAAAACAAAATTGGGACTACGTGAAAAAGAAGACTGATGACATCGCTGTCAACGACGCCGTGTTTCTCCCTGTAATAAATTTGCGTCCTCGATGGGAATAGAAGCGAAAATGGGCACTCTCTCTCTCACTCTCCGTGTGTGTGCTACCGCCCTCAACATTTGAATACAAATAACAGGATCATCTATATAACATGCAAGTGCTTTTCCCCTACGTAGACTTTGGTCCACTTTTTTATGTCTCTCTCTCTCTCTCTCTCTCTCTCTCTCTCTCTCTCTCTCTCTCTCTCTCTCTCTCTCTCTCTCTCTCTCTCTCTCTCTCTCTCTCTCTCTCTCTCTCTCTCTCTCTCTCTCACTGTCTACAGAACGCGAATGGGTATAATGGCAGCCGGGGGTGTACATAGCGTTCACCGTATCTCGAGCAGAGTGAAAATCCGTGTTACCCCGACAACGACATGTAACTGTATTCATCCCTGGGATTTAATTTCTTTATTTTATTTACTTTCTTTTTTTATTTTGGCTTGAGGATGAGTTTCTGTTGAGGGCGGCCAGTTCAAGAGAAGTTTTAAAATGTCGGAAAATGCAAGTGAAAGTGGATGTAGATAACAGAATGGATTGCGTTCACCGTTTTCAATCCCCTTTTATTTATTATTTTTTTTTTTTATCGTTAAAAAGCATAGGAGTGGGTGGATTTGGTTGCCCAGGAACGTGGGGGATCTCTGCGAAAAAAAAAGGTTTGTTTGTTTTTTTTCGTTTTATCCAATGATCGATTTTGGTCTTTGACCTTTATTTATTTATGTTTTTCCTGTCGAAGGCGCAGTAGTTATTCGTGTGCAACTTGTGATTGTAAACTTGACAGACACAAACTCTGCAGCGAGCTATAGAAAGTTGACTTGTTCCGTGTCGAATCGCCAAACAAACGCAGGCAGTTGTCTACAAATTGCCGTCGATTTCTTTTTCGTCAAGCATAGTATAGACAACAAATCTAAAAGAATATCTAGGACGCACCAGATAGGCATCTTGACTTTTGATTGGATCATCGTGTTCACTTGATATAAGGATGGCATGTCTATATATCAGTAAAAAAAAAAATAAATAAATAAAAAAGGTCGACTTAATACTGACGTAATATCGCCTACGCTCGCGCGCGTGTGTGTATGTGTATAGTGCCAGTATATATATCTGTACGGTACGCCCATTGGTGTGTGATTGTCCAACTCGATGATGAAGATAAGGTCGCGTGCCGCCGTCTCAAATCCCATCCATCTTAGCCCAGCTCCGGTGACGCTACGCTCCACAGCTCACTATCCTCGACTCCAACTCTATTAAGGACTCACCATCACTGCCCCTTTTTTTTTTCTGTTGTGTTCGATAGCTCTGCTAGGCACCTCTCTTTCTTAGGACTTTCTTCGTTGAACAGTCGCTCGCCGCATGTGCGATACATACGTAAAAAATAGATCGGCGTGCGTGTGATTGCGTCGGCTACCGGTAGAGAACAATCGTGTTGGGCTTTTGGCGTGTAAACGAACGAAAATAAATAAATCAAAATGTTTATTTATTTAGTTTTTGGTGTGAAGGACGTCAACGAAATGGGGTGTTCGCTGATATCGAATAGATTCGATGAATGGAGAGGATTTTTTTTTAGAGGGAAATTCGGAATTGGTGGAGGAGGGAAATGACCGGCAGTGAGGCCATTAACTTCTTGGCATGAGGACGGACGACAACAGCGGGTTCGATGATTTCTTTTCCAGAGCCAAAACAAACAAGGGACCGATACATTATTGATCCTTTTTTCTTCTTTTTTTTTTTTTTTTTTTTGGCTTTGCCCTTTTCTCCCTCTTTGTCTTCTGTATATAAATGACGCCACAAAAATATATAAAAGAAAAGGGGACGGGGGAAACAAGCGGAGGGGAAGCAGACATAGGAGCGACGGATATAGATCCGACGAGCCATTCCGGTTTCGGCCTGTTGGCGGATTTGAATGATGATGATGGTGGCGGTGGTAGTGGTGATGGTGGTGTTATTATAACAAGGACCTTCTCTCCCCTATCCCTTCAGGCATTCCCTTGTAGGATTCATCCAACGATCTACCGTTCTCATCTTTTTACTGAACCATTTTTTTTCTTCGTCTTATTTATTTTTTTCTTTTTTTTTTTTTTTGCTCCCTCCATTTATTTGAATCCATCGTAACTATCATAACGATGGAAAACGAGGAAAGACGAGAAAGTGAGAGGGAGAGAGAGAATAAGATTGCTATCCGTGTTTAACAGCCTGGAACCATCCAGCCCACTGGCTCCGGCTACGAGCAACAGCGCAAGAGGAAGGGTGGTGATGACGTGCGCAACGTCACTATAAAAAAAAAAAAAATTTGGGGTAGGTTTTATCATCGGGCTGTGAGAAACATGATTTTTTTTTATTCCTCGTGGAAAAAAAAGGGAATTGCGAATTTTTTTATTGCAATGGCATTTGTTTTAATGGCGGATTAGATTTTTTTTTTTTTTTTTTTAGAGGTATTATCGTCTTATTGGGGTACGATTTGTGATATGCCGTTGGCTTGTGCAACGTGAAACAAATGCGATGCACAATAAAAGGACATCAAAGAAGAAAAGTTTTGAATTTTGATAGGCTCCCGCCAATAGGAGAAAAATCGGGTACTAAATCCACCGGAAGGAAATGGAGAGATGAGAGAAACTCGTATATAAAAAAAAAATGGATGGGACTGGTTGTAAAAAAAAATTTGGTCCCCCTTGTAAAAAAAAAAAAATAAAAAAATAAAGAAAAAGAGTTCGGCTTGTTGAGGGATAACGGGGAAGGGGGCCATCTTATTTCTCAAGATAAAAGACTCGATCGATTTTTGTTGTTTCTCCCATTTTATATTTTTCTTTTTTGCACGAATGAAAATCGTCTTCGACGTCGTTCACATGCCGATTGTACGACGGGGAGGAAAGGGGTGAAAAGCTCCCCCGTTTGATGGCCTCTCTATTGCCCTATAAAAAGAGAAGAAAAAAAAAAAAAAGAACATCACCGGGGCATATCTCAGCTAGTCTCAACATCTTCCTTTTGATTTTACCGTGTTTGATGGCGATGCTGTGCCATAGTATGCGTGAGTTCCAGCAGCAATACAGGGACTCAAAAGCCCAATGGTTGAAATAGGCTGGAGGCAAGATTGAAAAGACACAGTAGAAGGACTAGATGGAGAGAGCATGCGATCTTTAAATTACATGTTCCGCATTTATCCCGCCATCCCCTTTTTTTTTCTTCTTCTTCTTTTTCCGCATAATTTACGAAGCCCAGAGATGGAGATGATATCACGATAAAGGAAGGAGGAAGGGGTCGTTCTCTTTTCCATCTCTGTCGCCAAATCGCAGTAAAGAATAGTCTGATATATATTCTTTAAAAAGAAGGGGAAATGCAACCCCCCCCCCCCCTAAAAAAAAAATAAAAGGCAAAAAGCCCGACATGGTTCCCTTCTTGCCTCCTTGGTAATATATATACATATAAGGGAAGACCCTCCGCTTCGCTGAGCGTGTTCCATCTTCCAAGTTGCACAGACACATATCCGTGCACGCAGCTATAGCAGTTCCCTGGGTAACAAGGTAGTATAACAAACAAGGTTAGAGAATATCAAGTGGAGCAAAGGAGAAGGGGGGATCCTTATATTTTTCATAATAATGGGCTGCAATATATCCTTCCGCATGTGGCTGTCTTTTTTTTTTTTTTTTGATTTCCCTTTTCCAAAAATGTTTGATCACTTTCCTTTTTTTTTTTTTTTGCCTGCCGGTGTTCTGCTTTCATTTGAAAAGATGCACAACTTTTGGATTGGAAATTGATTTCATACTAGATTCTAATTTGAGAAAAGAAAAGCGACTCTGTATACGCCCACCGGCAGCATCCCGATGTGCGTTCTGCCGAACGTAAAAGGCACGTGTGTTGCCCTTTTATCACTCAAAAGAGGGCAGAAGAAAGCCGTCGATAGAGGGAAAAGGTAAAAAAAGGAAGAAGTTTCAGGATATTATGAAAAGAAGGAAAAAGAATAGATCAAAGTGTGGCTTGGTTGGCCGGTGTAAAAAAAAAAAAGGGGGGGGGGGGGAAAGAAATTCACCGGTAGACTTAGAATGGGAAAAAAAAGGGAATGTCGAAGAGCATTTTTTTTTCTTTCTGAATGGAATGAAAAAAAAAATTGAATATCATCTATGGTTATAGGCGGTGAAAGAGTGTAGCGCATAAAAGAAGAAGAAAAAGTAGCTTTCCTTTTGGTGATTCGCCACCATTTTCTAAGGCTATTGAACAGATAGAAGCCGATATACATATGCCCTATGTATATACTATCTTTTTCTTTTTCTGGAACGAATCAAAGTTCGTTTTCTTTATTCACCCCTCTCTGCTATCCCGCTTTCCCCCCCTTTTATTGGCAAAGGACAAAATGTTGCAGTGGATCTTCGGGAAGGATGTCCTCAACGGACAGCCAATGTCTTGGGCTGTGGAGAGGACATACTCTTTTCTCTTCGATTTAAAAAAAAAAAAAAGGGGGGGGGGAATCATCCATCTGGAACCGTCATCTATTGAGAGGGTCTTGTAATGTTGATGCCCCGTCTCTAGAACTTTTTCTTTTCTTACCCCCATCCGTGCCACAGTTTTTTGAATGAGAAGCAATCAGTCAAAGTCGTCAAGGCTTCTATTTCACCTAACGCCCCGGAAAACTTTTTGCCTCGCTCTTATTGGTGTAAACCTTGTTTGCGTTATTTTTTTTTCTTTTTTTTTTTTGGCTCCGACTTTCCGTGCGGGGAGGACCTTGATGACAGCCCTTAGATCATCATCGACGATAGATATATAGCAAGCCTTATTTTCATTTTCCCTCTTTGAGGGCATGAAAGACAAGGATCTCTACAATTTTTCCACTGATGCATAAATGATGTAGTTGGACAGGTTAATTCTAGCGCCATCTCTGATTATCGTAGCTATATGGACTTTGTGTAGAAAAAATGTGGGTCTATATTTATCTTCTAGAAACAGGATGGAATTATGAGATACGAGCTCGTACATCATTTAATGTAATGATGTTATGTATGAGCTACTTCTCTGTTCCATTCGAATATTTATATCTTGTGCTTCAACACTTTTTTTTTGGAAAACGTAGCGAATGACGATTGAGGAGCATCGCATTTCGCTACCATAAATTTTCGCCCCGGTTCGTGTTAATCGGATAAATATTAGACAATTAGGAAGCAGGGGATATCCGTCTTTTGCTTTCGTGGAAGGGGGTTAGTCGATGCAGCTGATGCACACGAATATAATCTATGAATGATTGTAAAAAAATGTATCTTTGTGATATTCAATATAGCGTATAGACATGTTGGGCGTGCTCACATGTTTTTTCCCCCTTTTTTTTCTCCTCTTTATCCAGAACCAAATCGATAACAGTTTTCTTCTACGTCTTTGTAAAACTGGCAAACGTGAATGATAAAGTAGGGTTTTTTCCTCTTTTTTTTTTTTTTTTTCCTTATATACATTATCCATCGGTTTATGACTTAGCTCTACCTCTTCTATCCATAAGAAAAGAGGCATATCATAAACTTGTGCTGCGTGATTTATTTGTCTATTTCTGAAATGGGCTCGAACGGCTGTGCGCGTGCATTATCTGAAATGGGGTAAAGAAAAAGAAAAAAAAAAAAGAAAAAACCTTTGCATATCCTTTCGCGTTTGGCACTCTTCAGCCATTTTGAAATAATTTGTCGTGAATTATTTATGAGTTATTTGTTTGAAATTCGATTGAACGATCGGGTCCCATTTTTCATCGGCTAAAAATGCGTGTATCCCAATCGGCATGCAACTAAATGGATGACCTTCGGAAATGAAGAAGAATGGCCGGATATCGGATTTAAATTATAACTGACATGCAGTGAGTCATGTGCGTTATTCCGTACCACTCGATGTTAGCTTGTACAGCAGAGTTACTTTTCCCCTCCCTTGCTCGTTATTATTTTCGACCAGTGCAGCTGCACAATTCCCGATGCCCTGTAGCGTCTAACATCTATCTGCGTCTATCATCGTTCTCGAATTTCCTTTGAGATGTGGCAGGTTTTTTGGTAGGGCGGAAATGAGATCGGCAAGACAGCACATCTAAGCTGATGATCTCTAGAGGTATTACGTATACAAACAAAAACATATAACACAACTCACTAGAACCTTTTAATGGGATGCCTAACAATGCTATCCGATACCCTGGGCATCAACAGAGACGCTCCCGAACAACGAAATACGTGAGCTGGGTGCTGGTGGATGCTCCTGTTTTGGCCGGTAGAGAGATCCATTTACGATAAAAAGAAAGGCCATTTATATATATATATAAATTTGTTTTCTCCCTCGACAGAGTGCTGCTTTGCACGTATATATAGAACTACAGTTCTTTGTTTGCACCGTGAGTTTTTCTTCTTCTCATTTTTCTTGGCTCTTTCTTTCATCTTCTTCGGCTCTTTGTCTAGTCTTTTTAGATCCGATAGGTTTTTTTTTGCCACCTCTTGTTCCCCTTTTTTGTGCGAGGGTCTCATCCGTCAACCTGTCTCGTTATAATACCTAATCCGGAATGATCAAGCCGCGGATGCAAGAAGGGAAATAAGGGGGGATAAAAAGCAAACCTTTTACTGGCTAACCAGGAGTTTCTTATTTGATTTCCCAAATGGTCCGATCCATCTTTTCTTTTCTTTTTTTAAAGTTCACTCCTTCATTTCCTATTTAATTCTTTCGCCACTTTGTTATTTAAACCTTTTTCGCAATTCGATTGCAGTATCAAGTTGATTGCGTAAATGAGTATTGCTATTAGGCTCTTACCCGAGCAGCGCAAGTTGAGAGTGGCACGCTGGGAATGGAGAGCGTACTTTGGTTTCATTTAGTCACGACGCTGCGCGTTGCCATGTTGTCAGGTTACCGTTTAAGAAGCTATTACAAAGTGAAGTTAAGGCTTGATAGGATCGCTACGTTGTGCTTCGTTTTACATGGATAACTTTCCGGAGACTATTAACTTTGCCCTTTTCGCTTTTTTTCACGACTTCAAAGGGGAGGAGGAAATTTTGTAGGCCATTATAAACGAAAACTAGGCGGCTGCAAGATAGAGCTTTAAATATTTTAACGCTATTTTTTTCTTCGCCATAAACGAGTAATACTAGAAGAGTGGTCCTATGTGCTACTATATTGGCTAGTGTGTATGCGTGTGGGCTCATGTTTTATGAAATAGGATCTTTTTTTTTTTTTTTTTTTTGCCTGTCGGCTTTCTATGGCGTTTCAGATGCGAATGCGATGTAAAAAGCCAGACGGCGGGGAGATATAGAACGGGAGCAATTTCTCGTTTGGCGCTGCGGTTCACACAGCCGCGAGAAAGCTCGTCGAAGTAAAGCTGCTTGATTCGATTGTATATCATTGATTATATTCAAATCACACGAGGCACTGTCTTTGCTTCCACACTGAAAAAAAAAAAATCCTTT
This sequence comes from Daphnia carinata, assembly GCF_022539665.2. NCBI lineage: Eukaryota > Metazoa > Arthropoda > Branchiopoda > Diplostraca > Daphniidae > Daphnia > Daphnia carinata. The sequence continues at coordinate 6,045,773 of NC_081334.1, forward strand.
TGATCTCATTCTTCTTCCTATAGCTCTGTAGATGCTGCTGGATATATGTGTATAAAGGCATTGATCCATCAGTCCCCACCCCCCTTCCTTGTGCTTCTCATTTTTTTTTTTTTAGCAATCATTTTTTTTTCCTTTTTTTATGTCTTCTACTTGTGCTTTATGGCATAAAAGGAGATGGATCTTTGTTGTTGTTAATGTCTGCATCGAAGACCTAGCTTCCGTCGACACCCACCGCAAGGGCGCTATAAGGGTGCGGCATAATATTACTAGTCTGTACCGCTTGATTTGCGTCCTCTTCAAAATCAAACAAATGCCTCATCACGGCTTCGTCGACCGAACGCCACGCAAACTCGATTTGCTTGTACTTATTGGTGTGAATCGTGTGTGTATTGTACTATAGCGATGGACTAGTCAGCTGTTTTCATCATCTTTGCGCGTATGTTTTTTATTTTTTTTTTTTTTTTATGTTTTTGTTTGTTCCGTTATTCATCTGCTTTAAAAATCAGGGGGCCTATTCTTTGCGCAAGTGACGAACTTGCGCCATTTTGAATCACGGGGTTCATCGGGAGTTTTCGTGATCGAAAAGGATCTATAACGACACCTCCATTCTTTTTGTGTTTAAGACTCTTTTGTCTTTTAATTTTTAAGTGATATTTTTTTTTCTTTTCTTGGCTGATTGAAATTTTTTTTTTTGCTTGTGTGATGTTATACAACACAGCTCGTGTTTGCTTGGCTGGCTATCACATACAAACAAGAGCAGTATATGTTTTCCCAATAGAAGCAAATCAATAGATGCATTTGTATGTTTATTTAGAAGGGTTTTTGTATGTGTGGGACCTCATTACAAGACTGATGGGGAACGAACGTTCAGCTAGCGGCACCAGCTGTTCACGTTTCTCGCCCGTCAAGAAAAAGACAAGGAGATACAAAATAATAATAATAATAAAAAGTGAAGGAGAAGATTCGGTTGGTGGGCGGACGGGGTTTGGCTGGTTGTGTTTAGTTCGCGCCTCATTAGCATTCAAGTTGGAGGATGTTTGGCGGTGGCGGAAAGCCCTCTCCGTCATTAAAGCTAACGAAATTTTGAATCGAGCGCTCACACGCGTGCTCGCTCGCGTTCCGCTTTGCATCCACTTTGCATAAGCTCGTTCTACCAAACCTTTTTTTCCTTTCTCTGCTGAGAGAGAAACGCGACTTGACGAGACTAGAATATTTAAATAAATAAATAACCAAGTCCCAACCTTCGACAAACCGGGATAAAATTTAAAAAACAAAAACACAATCCTGGAAATTGTGGGAGAATAACATTCCCTTAAAAAAAAAAAAAAACGCGGAATTGTTGCTTCTTATTTATTTGAAGTGTTTAATTTTTTTTTCCGATCGCGATCACGTTTTTTAAATATCGATTTATTGATTTCTGTCGCTCATTGTTGTGGTTGCGTCTATTAATAATATATATATATTTATATTCTGGTGTGGATAAAGAACATGTAACAACATTATCGTTTCATGTTTGACCGAGAGGGGAAAGAGTTAGAGCGACAGAGCGACATTAGTATGCAACCAATACGCCGCATACGCAACATAATCACACGCACACAAACGTAAATTCAAAAGCAGGCAGAGGCAAAAGGAAGTGACGGCAGGATAGATAAACATACACAACTTGCTCCCTCCACGCGAATCGTTCACGGTGACGTTAATAACTGAGACATTGTGCGTTTTTACTCCCGATTTTCTATCGGCCGTAAAAACAATGCGCGACAATTCAAAGCGACAAGAAGATTTGCCACTATTCTTTTTTGAAATAGTTGGCAACAGCATTGCAAAATAAAGAAAGTGCTCATGTGTGCAAGGGTATTAGTATAAGGATCGGCACGCAGATTTTCATTGTAATGAGATCTACAGTACGTTTTTTTTTTTCCTCCCAGTGTTGCAAACGATCAACAAAAAAAAGTGATACGAACAAATAATAACAGTGCGGTATGAGAGAGAAAAAAAGGGGGGGGGGCAAAACAAAAGATATTCGTGGCGGAGGAAATCGTCTTTTTGACGTTGCACTGATCATTTTTTACGTGTTGCATCGTATTTGCATATCGTTTCAAATACTCCTATTGTTAATATCATTTTTTTTTTCCTTTTCTTTTTGTCAATTTGAATAACTTTTTTTCCCCTTTTTTTTTTGCTTGATTGGTACGAGAGAAAACAAAGAAAAAAAACCCGTTTGAAATGTTGAACAATTCGATAGAAAGTGGCGGTGGCGATCGGTGGCGGATTCGTTCAGGTACGGCTCTTATTCGAAACGTGCAGAGCCAAAACAAAACAAAAAAATAGTTATGCAAATATCAGGAGCAGATCATCGTTTTTTCAAAGCGTCCAGGAATGGGGCGGGAAGAGCATCAAATCTAGATCTTTTGTTTTGTTTTTTTTGCACTGTTTTTATGGTAGAAGAGAGCTGAAATGTGGCGGTAGGATGGAACATACGGTCTCCCTAATAAACTTCCGACATGAATCATTTGTTACCTGTGTGATACAACACGTAGATGAAACTGGAAATGGTTGATGCGGTTGGCTTGCTTTCATTTTCTTCTTTATCTTTTTTTTTTTGTGTGTGTGTGTGTGTGTGTGTGTTATAAAAACCCTTTTGTCGAGTTGCAAGAAACCGGTGCTGGACCATTAGTCGCCAGCGTAATCGGAGAGAGTGCTCCGTTCGAACAAACACAGCCCGCGGTGAATAAACTCGTACTGTTCGGCTGTCTGAACCATTCCTCCTCTGCACACACACACATACGATCCGCCATAAAAAGAATGACGGATTCGAATAAGCGACAACAAGAAAAACAAAAAAAAAAAGGGAAAAAAGAAAATTGTTATTATTGTGCGGTCGTAATGAGTGCAGTTGTGTCGTCAGCTGGTGACGATTGCTGCCGACAATAATAATAATGATAATAACAGGAAGGAAGGAGGGGGCGATAAAGGGAAGAAGAAGATATACAAACTACCAACGCAAAAAAAAAGAAATCAGCTGATGGTGTAGTTTGTCGTACGAAAGAATAAGAAAGAAAAAAGGGAGGCCGGCAAATATTTTATCGTCGACTCCGAAAATGGGTAGGCGAAAGTAATCAGTTGTCAAGCTCGTATAAGGTCTTATACTTAGATATAAAGTGGAAAGCGTCCCCCAGTGAGCGCGCAAAAGGAGAGAAAGAGAGGAAACTGACGGTGAAGCACGTCTCGCTAAATTACCTGTCACAGCGTAGAGCGCAAACAATTCCAAGGATGTCGATTTTGTCTTCAGCTACGAGTTGACTCAGACCTTGGCAAATGGCGATAAAACAGCCAGTACGACCAACTCCGGCACTGCAGTGAACGACGATCGGCCCCGATCTGAATGGGCGGCGGTGTGTGTGTTTACCGTTCAAACATCAACCAAACGGACGGAGAAGAAGTGGGGGAAATACATTAGAAAAGCGTGATGAGAAAAAAAAAACGTTTCTTTTCATACTCGATGGGCGGTGAAGAAAGAGGAGACGACAAAAGGAGACAGCTCCTTCCGCGTCGCATCGATTCAATAGTTACAGCCAAATCGACCAACGTTCGAGGATTGTCGGGTGTTTTGTGATCGGGCCAGTCGGAATACCAATAGTGAGTAAGGTGATGAATCTCTTCTTCACCATCACGCTAAAATGGGGAGGAAAAAAAAGGAACTCCGTCAATCAATCGTTTCATTTTTTTTTTTTTTTATCTGAGGCGTGTTAAGGACAGACCTTCAGCGACAGCTGGCGTACAGTACATCCGGAAGCTTCCTCGATAGAGTCTAAAGTAACGATAACATCACCATAGCGACTCGTTTCGCCATCTGCTGGAAGATACGGCTCGCACTTGGCTTTCCCAGATTCCACCAACTTTGTGATCATTACGATGGCTGGCGCCCGTTCCTCCCAAACCATCTGCCAAAAATCACTGATGGTGTTGTTCAATGGTCCCTGCGTAGCTATATAAGCGCGTGCATCTCCATTTTCAGCCTGAAATATGCGAGGTTCACAACGCAATTCCGTTAGCATTTTGTTTTCAATTCGATTTTGACGGACTTGAATTTTGGAAATATTTACCCTGATGTAGTTGGCATTAATGTAACCGCTAGCGAGATCGCATGAATTTGTCGTTACGGGAAGCTTGACACGACTTTGGGGATTGGGCAATACGTAACGGTAGCGGTTTTTCACCGAGCAGCCAGACACCTGTTCAGAAAGTTCAGCTGCATTGTTGGGAATGGACCAGAATTCGGCATGTAGACTCTTAACGTCTTTCAGACAGGACTGAAGTTGCCGACGATCCATGCAATTACCTGCCGTCAAAAGAAATTGCGCTGCAGAGCTGCAACAAAAACAGGAATACAGTCATTTCACGTATTTACTGCAATAGTTACAGTTAGAACAAACCATTCTCTCGGTGTGACGACAGTTGGTAAAATATTCGTTTCGATTGGCTTGTTCACAGCGATGGTCAAAGAATGATTTGACCCTCGCCTTTCTTGCAACTTGCGACACTTTTGCGGAGTGCATGGAATACTGGACGTGCTCATATGTTGTTGCTCTAAAGGAGACGAATCGACCAGCTGCCCGTCTGGTCGTGGAAGTAGCTCGTCGACGCTTCGATTAGCTTTGAAACACTTTTCACGCAGCTGAGATCGGCTGCGAGCTTCGTCTAAACTCTCCGACTTGGTCAGGAAGATGTCGGCGTTAAAGACGAAATGGTTCTTTTTGGACTTGAAACTGTTTCTGAGCGATTCCAAACTTGCATCACATGGGATGGGAGTCGTAGGCTCGGCCGTTGGGTGCAATTCTTCCGATTGCGTTTCTGTTAATAGTAAAGCTGACATGTCTGCTGCGAAGTTCTGCTGATTATTCTGTTCGGTTTCGGTCCAAGACGACTTCATTTTGGTGTGTTGTTCATCTGGGCTCGTTTCCGAAACCCAGGAGCACAGAACAGCATGTTGAGCAGGGGTAGAAACCAAGTTGGGTTCAGGTTCAGCACTAGTAACATTATTGTGGTTGGTTCCAGTCTCTGCTGTGAGCAATGAGTCCTGGCCAGATTGCTGCAGCAAAGGAAGATGCACCCATTCTTTGGCTCTGGTGAAGAAATAGTTTTCTTGAAAGTAGTTGCTCCGCAGAGAGCAACTGAGCACAACTAGGATGATGATGACTCCCGTTAGAAGACCGATTAACCAGATGTGGTCATCAACAAGTGTAGAGATGAACTTGTCCACCCCATAGTCTTCTTGTAAACTTCCTTGAGTGAAGAGAGCTTGAGGTTCATTATTTGAGTCTACCATGGAGGAGGATGAATCTTTCGGACTGGTGAATTGTTGGTCGGGGTTGGTGGTGGCTAACGAGTTGGCAGTGTCATGACCAATGTACAATTGGTACAAGCTCAATTGGCTTTGTGTGATTTCAGGTTCCATCCAGTTTGGCCACAAGCTGTACGAAACATCAACGATAATATGAGTTAGTTTTTTAAAAATGCAATTAAATATACCGTTGGCACTGTGTTCAGGTAAAACAAAAACAAAAACAAGAGGTGGTGACTTAATCGTCGCCGGCCGTTCGAGAGCTCAGAGAATGGTTTCAAGCGGAGTAAGTTGTAGGGAAAGGGTGAGCAGCGAATGAATGAACAGCTTATGAATGAATCCCAAGGTTCACTGCCAGTTTGTGCGCCTGGGAGTTGCGTACGCGCGTAACCACTTTCATCGCTCACAATGGCCACCGCACACTCGTCACGTTGGCTTGGGGAGCCCTTCCTAAAAAGGATGCCCCAATAAGATTCACATAGGCTGAGGTAATAATAAAATTGGTTTGGTTAATGTTTTCTAGTTGACAAGTCTCTCCTAAAAGACCCGTCAAACAAGACATAAACAAATGGCGAGCAGAAGATAATAATGTCTTCTGTATAACATGAGCCCTTGGGCAACAACAACTATCACACAAAACCCATCCCCCCGCTCTCAACCTTCAGAAAAATCGACATTGCCAGTCCACATTTCTGTGCGTCGGGTTTCAGCAAAAAGAAAAAAAGAAAGAAAACCAATTATCGATAACGATCAAACATCGCTGTTCACTGCCTTTTTTTTCCAAACATTCCAGTTAGTAGATATTTTGATTGAAAACTACATGTACAAAAATCGTGAAAAATGCAGGTAGCTTTTGAAATAGTAAAGTAAGTTCGCTGACCTCCGGGCACTGGCGCACATCGCGCGGAGCATAAAGCAAACGAAGAGGCTTCGCAGAAAGCAGCGCGCCAACTCTACTGTCTACGGTTATTTAGACCCTACCTACTGTAACGCAGTCTGTATCTGACCGGCAAATAGGGTAGTATTGATTTTACCAGCGTGTCGCATGTCGTGTTTCTTCTACCTCTGCAAGATACTCCAGCATAGGCATTGACGGTCGTCTTTCCCAGGGAAACTCCAATAAAAATAGAGGTATTTATTCGCTGTGTTCAGTGTTTCGTAAGATTTCTTTTCTGTCATAAACACTCGGGCGTTTAACTCAATCGAATCGAGAACCGGTTCAAGAATTTTCTCCCCTCCATCTTTCGTCTGTAAAACTCTCACAGTGAGGCAACATTCTTTGAGGCGTGCTGCCATCTTTTGTTTTAAGCGGCGTGAAAGTGTGTTATGCGATGGCCATCGTACAAAATGAAATAATATGCCTCATTTGAAGGCTACACTTTTATTTACCTGTTGAGGTTGTCAACAGCTATCGTGTTTCGCCGTGTCCTTAGGTAAATGACTGAATCCATCTTTGGGGAAAATGCATACTTGTGAGTTATTTGATCCCTTTGACCCCGGAATAGGGAAGAGGTCACAAAACAGTTATTTTTTTTGTCCACCTTTTTAAGAAGACAAATTCTTCGGAATTAAGCCCTCACCTACGTGCTCCAAACTGTTTCATTTATCTTGTCAACGATGCCATTTTTGTACTTGTTTTTGAAGCTCAACAATGCTACTTGTTTATTTTGTTGCTAGGGCAATAGATTTAGCAAAAAGTAATCCTTTGAACGTTTTTCTAGAGAAGTTTAAAAACTCTGATTAAAAGAACGAAACGAAAAGAAATGATCAAGTAAAAGATGGGCACTCGAATTAAACCTGTAGCAAACTAGGTCAACGCCTTCTTTCTGGCTAGTAGCCTTGGAGCTACCTTTTCAAAGTTGATCATCAGGAAGCTTTATAATTTTTTTTTTGTTTTTCTTTCTTGTTTTATTTCGTCGCCCTCCAAGTAAAAAACGTTTCAGCAATAGAAATTCAAAGCACATTAATTAGAAACTTCCATCAATTTTGAAAAAAACAATTTTTTAAACGAACATTGGAAACAGATGTAAACTTTCATTTTTGTTGAAGAGATCGTTTCAGGCTAATGTGCTAATGAAAACTGGATGGTAATAAGATCAAATATGAAAAACAGGTAACGCGTAAAGATAATGCCAGGAGAAAGTTGTTGTGGGACTGGTATTACGGAGATAAACTTATTTTCAGATAACCATTAGAGACATGCAATATTCACAATTGGATTGCATATCTGTAATTTGAAAGGCCAATTGAATTTTTGGAATTTGAAACTGCAACGATTGGAGAAAGATTTGGAATTTGTTTCTTTTGCTATTTATATGCCGGATTTTTTGCTTTTACTTTGTTGCACGTCTCATACTGTCACGGAGTGATATTTCGTAACGAATAGTGAAGTACTGTTGAACCAATGAAATACGGGAAAAAGAAAACGATCGTGATTTTTATTCATTTGGTTTTTCTTGTCATGTTGCAGTTAGTCATCAATTTTAACATTCAAATTCCTGTCTTTTTTTAATGAAATGCTTTGCTTTACTTTTCTTTAAAAACTTTTGTGCTTCGAAGAATTAGAACAATGTTCTAGCGATTGGTACAATCAACTTTTCTGAGAAAAAATGCATCTACAATTTTTAATTGGCCGTCGTTATTAAGAAGATTGTGGACGAATTTCATTTCTCTTATTGAGGTTAAATAATATATATTTTTTTTATTTTTGAAAAAAAATCCGTAATGAAAGATGAACAATGGATGCCAAAAAAGTAGGAAATGTAAAAAGGGACGACCTTAAACTTGGCTATCTCAAACGAAATCTTTTTCATTGTTAAGGCTTAGATGAAAAAGTAGACCATGTTACGTTTCAAGAAAAGACCTGTAAGGCTTCGAGAGTCCCAGGCATAGTAGCACCGCATGCCGTAGTTGCAAAACTACGCCCCGCTTGAAATTTTTGTTGTTCATTTCTTTGTAGGTCGTCGGGAGAAAACGACTTTCACCTCGACCCTGTCTGCCTATTTTTGTTTGTCCTGTTTTTGTTTTTTGTTTTTTTGTCGGAAAGTCAACAATTTTGAAAAGTTTTTTTCTTTGAATTTGAAATGTTTCTGAAGTGCGTCATTTTTCCCCCTACGTGCGCATTCATCCCTCGCATCCGCCTTTGCGTGACCGTTTCACTGCAGCCACATCCGCGTAGTGTGCGTACAAACTATAAAATGCTGTCTCGGAGGCAAATCCCGCTCCATCAACATTATTGTGTTGCTCCATCGAATTTATTCATTACGTCACACGTGTAATTTCAACTAAAGTTCCGTTTTCCTTCTTGGGGTGTTAGCGTGGACTTTTTGCTATTGTTAGGCGGGGAGTTTTGGCTTTTGTACATCTTTCCAAAAGACGCCAACAATGTTGACTGTCTTCTTTTGACACTGCTATTTCGTCATTGTCAAATTATGCTAATTACGCAAGCCTGGGACGATTAGAATGCTACGAGTTATTTTAGTATTCGCCCTTTGCGTCACGGTCGGTTATTCAACTACTGAAAATTGCAAATAATTGCGGATTTTTTCTATTGGTGAAGAAATCTTTCGTTGTCACCACTTGTTGAAAAGGGGAAGGCCGTGTCCGTTGAGTACACTGTTTATCTTGTATTATTAGCCAAGTCACTAGAAGGTGTGCTATGTCATTTGTGTGCTCATCAAATCGTAGGTAGTTTTGGGCCCATCGGCAATCGTCCTTCGCACTCGTGGGGTAACGTTTATCTTTATCTTTCTGTCTTCACAAGCAGTTTACCTCGTACTCGAATGGATGTTTCACACTTTCACCCTGATATTCTATGGACGGGGAGGGGATAAGTCAGGGTTATTTGATCAAAACAAATTAATTGTGTTTGGCAAAATGTGTGGTACGCTAAAATTCCGCTTGGGCATTCCTTTATAGTAAAATCCCTCACTCCCTCAAGAGGAACAGGTAATTCAACGTCTTGGGGAAGGGTACTGGCAAAAAGTAGGGCGCATCCGGTTTGTTATACGTTTTGTCGCCGCTCTCATTTTTGTAGAATTTTGTTTATTTCAAAAGTAGGTCGAATTTGTTGACGTCACTACACGTATGGTATTATCGATCTCCATATAGTGTAATGAGATTCAAGAATGATTTGCGTTTTAAACATGATTGAATTTTTTTTAGCTTTTCCCTTTTACACCTTTCTGCCTTTGGGTTGTCATTTTTGAAATCCACGGGATGCCTACCTGTACTGTAGATTTTCTTTAATGAGCCCTTGCTTCAGGGTATGATTCGTTTCACGGCCACTCGCAACACTTTTCCCTAAGCTTTTGTTGAATGAAAATCTAGACATGGGTGTTTCGTACGTACACACGTGGCATCTCAGGTTGAGGCATAGAAGAAAACAGTGGGAAAAGGGATAGGGAAGAAAAAAAAAAACGATAACTCAAGAGAAATACAGCCACATTGATAGCCTTATATAGACCTCGCCCTGAAAGATCATTTCGACCGAGAAAACGACTAGACGGCCTTCGTATAACCAATTGCCAAGCATTTCCATTTGGACATGCCTGTGTCAGAAAAAGAAAGACTTTTTAAGAGTTGTCTGGTCTTTGTGAACTTTCATCGGCCGGTTGGTGGTGCTGTTCTTGGGACCGAAAGGGAAACAACGACGTATGCAAAAAGAGGTCACACGTTTAGCTTTTTTTTTTTTTTTTTTGAAAATCTACATCAATGCATACTCTTTTGTGACGTGTGACTACAAAAAGAAACATACAATTAGCTGAACATGTAACTATTTTTTCTTGTCTAAAAAATAACAACAATTAACCGTATACACAAAACAAGCGGGAATGGCTGCGTTGCCCGAAACTCAACTTATCTAGTTCGATTAAGAATTTGACTATTTTTTTTTGTTGTTGTTTTGCTACGATTTTTTTGGGCTCACTTCTATGACTTATAAGATAATCAATTGTTCACAAATCTGCGTGGTAGTAGGTTAGCGGTCTGACTTTCCCTTAGCCTTGAGCTTTTTGAAAATTTGAATATAGCCGTGGCACACACACGCGTTCAAAATTGAACTCAGTCGGACGTCTGAATCTCTGCTTTACAAACAGGGGGAAATAATGTTCTCTCTACGATATATTTCAGCATTGACCGACTTCTTGAGAACCCAATTTGTGATGACGAAAAACGTATTCTTTGACACATTATTTCCCTCTTATCTTTGATTGCACTTCTTGTTTTTCTTTATTATTGAGCAAGCAATCTTTCGGTCCCAGCAGCCAGTCCTGTCACAGTTGTTATTCCGTTGTTAGAATGTGTACTGATGTGCATTCTGGCACCGATTTGCTTGACTATTACGCTAAAGAAAAGAATACTTTATTATTTTACTACTGGGCAATTATCATAAGTATATTGTTTACGCTACAGTTTTAGTTTCATTGTATTTGTCGTCATCAGCGAGCGCAGTTTTCTCCCGTAGCATTATCGTATGTTATACAGAGCGGAACTTTATGTGTGAACTTCTGGTATCTTTATTTTTGTGGTTTCGAATTTTTTTTTTCTAAGTTTAGACCAATTGGGGTTTGTGATGCTCCGTCTAATCGTATCCCCAATTATCGTTCATTTTTCCGTTCTAAATGCGCTTATAAAAAGGAGGGGAAAAAACTGTGGAAAGCAGTCTGTTGGAGAAACGTAAATTCTGTGGGGCTACACGTTTGTCAAAAGTCATTCATTGAATTTGGCCATCCTGCTACGCGCCGCGCTCGTCATTTGCATGCAGGTGAAAAATAGATTGACATACGAAAAAAAAATCCCCTTCGCCAATTATGGTGATTCGATTGAGGCTTTAAATATAATTTGAATAAAAACTTGTTGGGCAAGACGAACGACAACAAACAGCGAAACAAGTTGCTGGAGCAGCCAGGAAAGAAAAAAAAAGAAATGAATGCGCGATATCAAATAACGGGATCCCTCGGTATATAGACAGCCTCCTACCCGTAACAAGCTGGCGCGAAGCGGGACCGTTTCGAGCCACTTCAATTGGATATTGCAGTATACTCAAAGAATCCTAAATCAATTCGATGGTATGCGATGAGGATGAAATGGGCTGATAGATGTTGACAGTTAGATGCAATGTTTTCAGAGATTTCTTCAAGATTAGAATGAGTTGCCGTCTGTTTTAACCGGTTCAATGTGGACATGCCATTAGAAATAAAGCACATTGATGAAGTTCTATTTTGCTTGGTAAAAATGTTCGTTAATTCTTGTACCGATTTTGTGCAAACTTTCCACGTTATTTGTAAGAATTCAGATAAGGAAGAGCATTTAATAATTAGATAATGAATTTAAAATCCAGACATGTCGACCTTGAAAAGAACATATTTTAGCGGGCGTTTTTTTTTCAGACAAAAAAAAACTCAAACGTCACCCGGAATCAAAACTGAGATTCTTTTACAAAAAAGAAGCGGAATCATAAAATGTTCATCCAATTTCCGACAAACTTTAACGATAGAAATATAGACATATTTTTTTTTCTGAGGGCACATGCCAACGCTAGCAGAGCTTAGGATAACGATACAAGAGCTAGGCGAGCCAAGTTGGCCGCAAGTGGGTCAATTCACGTCGTTCTTTTCTCCTTTTTCGTATTCTTCTTCCAAACACAATTCCACACTCCGCCTCTTCTCGTTCTTTTCTTCCTTCTCCTCATCTGTTGTTTCATGCCCAACGGAGGGGACTCTCTCCCTTTTCTTTCTTTTCTGGTATTACTACATTATTTCCCTCCCCATTCTTTTACCTGTTGGCCGCTACGTCTTGCCAACGGGTTTCAAGACGGGATCAGTCGGCCCCGAGACGTTGGAGAAATCAGACGTTTAATTTTGGCGCGCTCATTTTCTACGTCGATCTGCATTTCGTTTCAAAGGCCCCTCAAGTGGATTTGTTGCTCGCCAATCATTCGATCCCTTCGTCGTGCTTCAGTTTAACTATAGATTGGAATTCGATTCAACCCCACGACTTGTTATTCATCCATTAGTACAATAAGCATATTTCGATCCAACCAACAACAAACATCTGATTGTTAATGGAAATAATGGCCGTTTCATAATCGTTGAACAGGTGAGTTTACCGGCGATTTTTTTTTTTTTTTTTTTTAGATTTTTAAATTACCCTCGTTGTTGGTTTTTTAAACCATGTATTCAATGATGACTCTGAAAAGTCGGTAAAACCTATTGCCTAGCTGTCGTGAAAGTCGCTTTTTTTGGCTAACGATAAGGGGAAAACTGACTGTGTGCTAGTAACTGTTGAATGGCCGCTAGTGGCGAAGTACTCTGGCTTTGTGTGCGTGCGTGTGGCCGGCAAAAAACGGGCTTTCTATTCGACCAAGAGAGAAAGAAGAAAATGCCGTAAACTAGTTTGACTTGTACTGGGCTCGTGTCCTGGCAAAAGTTGGCATGCTAGCCTCTGGTTCTTTCTCTACCTGTTTCTCTTTCCACTATTTGGTAACTCGGTAAGGTGTGACGATTCCAACCTATTTCCCGGTACGCCATCGGTGTTGCAAAAAAAAAAAAAGGGGGGCGCGCAATATGGACTGACGTCGAGAGACCCAGTTACTTTGATCGATTTCTGTTCTGATTGTTGAGTTTCTGCAGCTGTTAGCAAAAGAAAATTTCGAAACATGGGTTTTTTATTTTCCAGGCGAGATAGAAACATGTACCGCTACAGGTCTGTCCATCCGGCTCGTTTCCCTCCCGTTTCTTTTAAAGCTTGCGGCCGCTTCGTGTCCCACTTTTTTCGGAAATACCATAACCTTTTTCCCAGTAGCCTTTTTTTTCAAACCAATATTTATTTCTCGGTATTGCAAGAGAAGTATGTTGTTCACCGTTTTCATGAATAATTAATATTTTCTGTTTCCTTTGTGCTTTTTTGCGTGTTTTGTAGCTGTTAACGTTTAATCCTAACTCATAAATCGCTATTAGTGTTACACATGATTGCGACGTATGGCAAGCATTTATCAATGGATGTTTTCTTTTTGTGTTTCGATGAAATAAGGAACAGCCATTGGGTGTCCTGTTTAATAAGAACCTTTCACTCTGTCAGAGCTTGTCTTTGGATCAAGGGGAAACAAACGCCGCACCCGTTACCCTTTAAAATCTTGCAGCTCCGCTTTACACACATACACACACGCTCCGGGAAGTTTATCGTTGTCATCGAAAGAAAGTTGCACACAGCCAATGACGTCCACTTGAAAGTTTAACACTTGTCCATTCAACACCACCTGCGATGTTCTGATAACCTTATTAAGTTTACATTCGAGCTTAGCTTTAAAATCGACGTGCAAATACGTGAACGATACTTTCCAGCCTAAAGGGTTTTATTCGATTTTGAAGTTAAAGCGCCACGTAAGACGACGGCTCAAGTTCACGCGTAGCGAGCTGAAAAGGACATTGTAAAATCAAAGAAGGAAGTGACTGTAGGACCAACTTTCTCCTCTTTTCGGCCTACGCGGAAATCCAAAAGAGAAATAAGGAGAGAAAATATGGAGATGTAGTCCCGAAAAAGATTTTGATAGCTTTCTCCGTAGTTCTATTCGTTTCTCCGTCTTTTTTTTTTTCGAACGTTCGTGGAGGGGGGAAGAATGTTCAAAGACAGAAAAGAAAACAATGCCCCTTTTTTTTCTGTTATTTTGGCTTGTCGCCATCGGTGCCGTTGCTCCACCTGAGGCGTGATGCGGTCGCCGGTGAAATCGTCTGCTGCCTCTTCCCTTCCTTTAGTCTTCTTCTTCCTTCTACCTGCAAACTATATACATAAGAGGTCAGTGGGCCACCTCACGTTCGTGGACCCTTTTTTTTTTTCTTGTTGATGCCCTTGTCCGTATGTGTGTGTGTGTGTGTGTGTGTGTATTCCATTGGTTTTCCAAACCAGCGTCCCCTGTTTCCCTAGCGGGTTTTGTTTTACGGTCGTGATTTTTACCTGCCGATTAAAATTTCTCAACGACATTCCACACGGCCAATCGGGCTGCAATGATCTATGCGTTCGAAGCCTCAATCTCTTGATTGTACGGCAACGTTTCGCCGCCATCAGTAGGTGACCTCGACCTGTTTATTAAATACTGGTTTGAGTAACATCAACCTATAAACGAAAGAGAGAGAAGAGAAAAAACATGTCTGGCGGAAATTGCTGGCCGCGCTGCGGACGAGAAACCTGAATTTCTTTTGTGCTTTTTTTTTTTTTTGCTATTTAATTTTTTTTTTTTTGTGGGAGGGCTCATTTATCATGTCAAGACTCTTTTTGTTTTTAATTTCACCGTGTTCTGTTTCTTGATTTTTCCGATGCCGCAGGTTTAAACCAGACGATATTTTATTTGGCAAAATAAAAACTCAACCGTTCACTTTGTTGAACTCTTTCATCCCAGAAGGAACAGCTATAACGGATCGTGTTTGCGTCGCCCAACGAAACGCGAAACGCAAGCCAACGAGAGACTGTGAAATTGCCTGTTAGCTTGAATTAGAGAAACAGAATTTCCATTTACAAAAATGGTTAACTCGGATATTGTTGGATTTTACCGTGATCGTTCCATCTTCATCACTGGCGCCACAGGATTTATGGGCAAAGTACTCGTAGAGAAACTTCTACGATGCTGCCCGGGTATCAAGAATCTCTACCTGTTGATGAGACCCAAAGCGGGCAATGATATCCGCACACGTTTGGAAGAACTGATCAGCACTAAGGTAAGAACTGGTTAACTTAAAATTTGGGCTTATTTACTTTAAACCTGTTTTTGTTTTATTTTGTTTCCACGTTAGGTATTTGATAATTTACGGCGAGATTCTCCGGAATTGCTGAACAAACTAGTACCTATTGCGGGTGATATGTCGTTGCCAAGTTTGGGCGTCTCACCGTCGGATATCAAGATGTTGAGCGATAACGTCTCCATCGTCTTCCATTCTGCAGCCACCGTTAAATTTGACGAAGCCCTTAAAAGCGCCGTAGAAATGAACCTCAAAGGCACAATGAGATTGATCGAGCTCGTCCGCAAAATGGATCGTCTTGAGGTGAATATTTGTATGTTTTCCTGTATTGATATGATGAAGATAAAGTTTTTCTTTTCCAGGCTCTTGTCCACGTTTCGACAGCTTACGCTAATTGCGATAAAGATGAAATTGCTGAAATGATTTATCCCCCACCGGCCGATCCCCACAAGCTCATGGAATGCGTTGACTGGATGGATGAAGAATTGCTAAAGGGCATCACCAAAAAGTACTTTCTTTTATTAGCATACATTCACGTAAATGACCCCTCATGATTTCTCTTTGTGAATATTCAGATTAATTGGTAAACGCCCCAACACTTACACGTATACCAAAGCGCTGGCCGAACACTTGCTGCTGGAGGAATGCGGCGGTATTCCACTTGCCATTGTGAGACCGACCATCGTTACAGCGGCCATGAAAGAACCTATCCCCGGTTGGGTTGATAACTTAAACGGACCTACAGGTAGTTTGACAATAATTTTTTATAGACCTGCTAAACGTTTCACGATTTCTTTGAATTCTCCACTCAAAGGTTTGATCGCCGGAGCTGGTAAAGGTTTACTTAGGACACTTTGGTGCCATACAACAATGGTGGCTG
The DNA here is from genome assembly GCF_022539665.2 of Daphnia carinata. Lineage (NCBI taxonomy): Eukaryota > Metazoa > Arthropoda > Branchiopoda > Diplostraca > Daphniidae > Daphnia > Daphnia carinata. Next base: position 6,061,731 of record NC_081334.1, read on the forward strand.
ACGTTATTCCCGTTGAATTCCCCATCAATTTGATGATTGCCGTCGCCTGGCACACTGCCACATACAAGTAATTATTAATTTTCATTTTTCATTTAACGTGAATAATTAATTTCTTGTGTCCAGGCCCAATAACATTGTGGTGTACAATTGCGCTTCTGGCTATCACAATCCACTCACCTGGGGCCAGATTGAAAGTCTAGGTCGAGTAGCGCTGCTGAAATATCCCATGAGCGAAGTGATGTGGTACCCCAGTGGTAGCTTCAAGAGCAACCTGACCCTACACAAAATCGATGTCGTGCTTTATCATTACTTGCCTGCGTACTTTCTCGATTTTCTGGCTCGCCTGAGTGGCAAACCGCCTATGCTGGTAAGCTACCAACATCTTCAATAAAAGATGGTTCATAAAGAATCATTAACGACCGTTGATTTTGCATTAGGTTCGCCTGTACGATAAGGCTCACCGTGCCATGTCGTGCCTCAACTATTTTACTACTCATGAATGGCGATTCATCAGCGAGAATCCGATTCACCTGCTGGAGAAGATGTCACCAGAGGATCGCCGTATTTTTTACTTTGACGTGCGCACCATCGACTGGGCTTCGTATCTCGAGACTTACGCCCTCGGCACGCGCCGTTTCATCCTCAAGGACGACCCTAGTACCTTGCCGGCTGCCAGGAGGCACCTGACACGGTTTGTACAAGCAAATGCTACCGTCAGCGTAAGTTAGAATCTCAAAACAGCTAATCCATTGCTTCTTTTCCTTTCATGGTGTGCTGTAGAATGTTCTGGATTCAACAAATATCGCGCGTTGCTGTTCTACTGCTCTTCTGGAGGGCTGTTGTGTCACGTTCGGAGACTGCCCGTCGCGTTTGGAACCTGGCCTTTACCATGCTCGTCTCTATGATGCGGCGGTTGTCTGCAGGCGCTGGCATCGGCATCGCCAAGTAAAGGCCAAGAAAACAAAACAAAAGAAAATGGATTGCGTGTAAAAGGCGGTGTGCTTCTTTTGCCCAAGACTTCCGTTTAGAGAAGGGGGCTTATGGGTTATATTCTAAAATATCTATTATCTCTTTATTTTATCGATTTTTTTCCCTCTTAATGCCGTCCGCCCCTCGTCTACCGAGAGTTTGATATTTGACGCCCTATGCGTTGCAGAAAATGTTAAAAAGCAAACAAGCAAACAAAAAGTATGATTTATCGATAATCTTTACTGGCAAAATGTCCTTCAATGGAATTTTACTTTTACCCTCCATGTTTCATTTTGACTTTACCCCCCTCGTCCTTTTTTATTTCACGTGTATTTTTTTTTCTAAAGCATGGTTGTGCCCGTCTTTTTATCCGGATTGTCTGATTTTCCAAGACAGAAAAACAAAAATCACATTCGATACAGTTGCGGTTATCGAAGAGAGATGAGGATCAAGAAGAAACCGATACATGTCCCAAACCAGCGTTGATGTCAACAACTTATTTTTCCTGGATGCAGTTTCGATGTCGATAGCTCTATGAATAGCAATATGTTTTATCCCCTCCATTTGTCTTAACGACCAAGTACCCTTTCCTTTGGAGAGGGGGGAAGGGTGGGAAGATTTGAAATTAAAAATAGAAAAAAAGAAAGCCATCGCATGGCAAATATTTACAAAATAAAATTTCACATTTAAGACAAAGAAGAAAATTAGTGACAAGCTACGGATCTGTTTTCCCTCCACTTTGATAGTTATGAGAGTAAAGAATAATACTGAAACAAAAGGGCTAAATCAACGCTAATTAAAAGTGTATATATATACAGCAAGCCATAAGGAAATGGAGGAGTAGCTCAGTATATGTCTAACTCCATGTCTCTTCTTGTTTTGCGACATTGTGTATGTCTGCGTGCGTGTGCATGCCCGTGTTTGCTTTTGTTTTT